>NW_006408578.1:7797365-7814788 GCF_000296735.1 Chrysochloris asiatica | reverse complement strand
GTTCAGGCTTTGTACTTCACTGTGTGTAAGTTTAGGTAGGTCGTGTTTATCTAAAAATGTATCCATCTCTTCTAAGTTTTCAAATTGGTTGGAGTACAACTCTTCATAGCATTGTTATTATCCTTTTGATTTCCTTCGGATCCATTGTGACATCGTCCATGTGGTGTCTCATGCATGTTATTTGTGTCTTCTCCCTCTAAGAGTCTTTTTATCTCCCCAAGTTTCATTCCTTTTCCTGGACATGCACCAACTTGTGAGTGCTCAGACTATTTGGGGTGCACTGCTATTCTCCTCTGCCCTCACTCACCCCCCAGTGTGTGTCGCAACACTTATTCAGACTCGTGAGACTGAGTCTTTAGGATGCATCTGTTTTCTGTTGCAAAACAGATCCCAGTGACCCAACTACTAATACAGAAAGACTTTGTCAACATCTCTGAAAGTTTTAGTTTCTTTACTTATAAAGCCATTTATATCAAATTTAATCCCTTTTAGTTATTTCATGACTTATATTCTGTTTCTGAAGCCAGTTAATCCTGAATATAGACTATCAGATTCCTTCCCTAGAAAACCTTCACCCCTTGGAGTTAAATGGATAAGAGTTACTATACCTTCCTCGGCTAAATCATCCCTTACCATGAAGAAGAAGAAATCTCATCTTCTGTGGCTTTGACTCTCAAACTTGCACATTAAAATCTCATCAGAGCTTTAAATGAACATACCAGTGACTGGGGCTGTGTCCTGGACCAGTTAAATTAAATTCGCTTCAGTGGAACTGGCATTAATTTTTTTTTATTAAGCACCCAGGCAATTCTGCGGTGCATCAGACTTTTCAGTTTGACTCCAGCTCCCTGGTGATATACTAATCCCACTGCCTTTATCATTGTGTCTGACCAAGGACAGGGCTCTACAGAGGCTTTTTTTTTGTTGTTGTTAATAGAGAGTAGTTGGTTGAAAGAGCCTTAGGAAATAGACTTTTGGACAGTTTGATGGAGGCCTGTGGTAGCCAGAGTCTTAAGAATGGGGCACCCCTTGTCCACTGGGCCTACGATCAACCAAAGGACACATGAAAGAAAAAAAATAGTTAAGACTTCTTACATGAAGGGAGGAAGAGAGTGGCAGTCATGCAGGGTTTATTTACTCATTCTTGTTTGATTGTTTTTAGGTCACATTCTGCTCTTAAAGATCAAAGAAGAGAAGACACAAGGATGTCGGTAATGTCATAATGTATTTCCTAAAGTTCAGTTACCTCCCTAATGAAGAAATAATACAGCTAGAAAAAATTCAGTCGTTCTGTTCTGAATTTGTTATAGCAGTGTAGTTTTTATTATCTCTGTGTGTTAAATAGGTCTTAAACTTACTTTGAAAGGAATTTTACATTTAAGCGGAAAGCCAGCGTTACTGGTAACAGAGTAGGAAAGCCCCCAAATGCCATGGAAAATACAAGTGTTATCATGTTGAACTGTTTTCAGTTAGGCTAGATCTTGAGCCTGAGGACTATTTTTGATTTGGTAAAGGTTAGTGCGCCTAAGGTAGGTGTTTAAAACCCACTAGTTTTTAACTGGAGTCCTGTTTTAGCGTTGCATGATAATGCACTAGGTTGCAAGGTCTGCTTGTGAACCTCAAGGCCAGCAGTTGAAACCCATCAGCTGCTTCTTGGAAACCCCAGACAGAGTTACTGTGAGTCGTAACAGACTCTACAGTAGTAACACCACCACCAACAGTATCTAACTGGAGTTCTAGAGTGGAGTTTTAGGATAAGCAGTAGACTGTTAACCACAAGGTTGATGGTTCAAACTCATCAGCCGCTCATCGAAAACCCTACATAGGATTACTGTGAGTCACAATTGACTAACAAAATTGAACAATAACAGTAACTAACCAGGAGTCCTTGCCTGTCTCAAATGAAGTGTTTTGAGTTCTAACTTATAAGTTACTGCTTTTAACCCAACCAGGGGTGCCTGAAATAAAAGGCCTGGGTAAATAACTATCTGAGGCTTAGCTTGGAATAACTTCTGAAGTGCCAAAGAAATTAATAAAGATTGTCCTTGTTAGAGACAGTGTTGTTTAATGACTAGTGTTAGTACCCATGTACAGGTCAATGTAGCAGCATTCCTGTGCTCTGTCTTGTTGGCAGTCTTAGTGCTCTGCATTTGTAGTCAGCTGTCCTTAAGTTATGTACGTAGTCACCACACGCAGCTAGAAACTTAAAGACTGGAAGTTCAGCCCTATCCACAGGTGCCTCAGAAGAAATGCCTGGTATTCTACTGTAGCTCCGTTGTAATCCTGTGGAACACAATTCTACTCTGGGACCCATAAGATCACTGTGACTCAGTGGATTTCAGGGCAATTGACTTAGTCATAGTTAGTGCATTAAAACCAAAAAGTATAACGAATGTGAAATAAAAAGTCTCCTCTAGCAATGCTTCTGAACCTCTACAGCCCAGTTCTTGAATTGACCCACTGTTGAGTTGTAAGAACTACAGAAACTTGGGTTCCCTCCCACAGATACTCTCATTCAATTGGTCTGAGGTAACCTGGACATTGGGACTTCAAAAAGTATCTCCCCGCCCACTTCTGGGTGATTCTAATGTACAACGAAATATAAGAATCACTACTGTAGATAACTTTTGCAAATAACTTTCAACAGCTTTTAGTATAAAATCCTAGAAAATTGCAAGACCTTGCTGTAATTTTTTAAGTGGGTTCATTAAATGATTGATATTTACTATATTTACCAAACACAGTTCTGAAGAATTCTACACCAATTATTTTAATTTTTCGTTAAATTAAAAAATAAAACAAGAACAGGAAAACAGAATGGCATTTCTTTAAAAAGTTAGAAGTAAAAATATATAGAATCCAGTAAAAAGTATGGAAAGAACTTGAATGTCCATCAGTCAGTGAATGAATAAACTAACTGTAGTACCTACATCCAGTGGGATATTAAGCAATGTTCACGATGAGTCTGTGAAGCGTCTCTTGATATGAGTGAGCCTGGAGAACATTGTGTTGAGTAAAATTTTAAAAAACACAAAGGGAATAATATTGTAGAAAAGTCAAAAGGTTTTCACACCAACAGAAACATTCTTTGATGATTACCACGGGTAGGAGAGGAAAGAGGGTAAATCAGTAATTAGAGGGATGTTGTTGTTTACTGCTATCCTGTCGATTCTGGCTCATTGCCATCCAGTACAGGATTTCCGAAGAGCTTCTGGTGAGTTTGAACCACCGACCTTATGGTTCAAACTAACCTTGGGGTGGAATTCTTATCCTGTCAAACCCCACCATTAGGATTGCAAAAATTAGTTCATTTGAAAGAAAAAAGAATGATCACCCATCTGAGATGTTCTGGGTCATGCTATCATAAACAAGTGTGGAGTTGGTCATCACGCCATCTAACAATGGTCTTAGGATCCATTCCAATGCTCAGGTATGCTCCAGAGTGGGCACTTTGCGTGCTGGAGGATACATAAGACAGTCAGGTGATATTGTCATCAGTCGGTTTGTTGACCCTTCCTTATAGTCCTTTGTTGTTACTGGCTCTTTATAAGCTGGGTCTGATTCAAAATAACCCCATACACAAAGACACTGCCTGCTTCTTTGCCAGTTCCATGATTGGTTCCTGATCCGAGCTTTGTGATCCATAAGGCTTTCAATGGTTGAGTTTTGAAAGCATATCTGCAGGCCTTTCTTCCTAGTTCTTCTTAGTTTGAAAACTTCGCTGAAAGCTGTTCAGCATCAGAGCAAAGCACAAGTTTCCACTAACAGACAGGTAGTGATTGTGTGAGGTTCTTTTACAGGAACTCTTGAATGGAAGGTGAGGTGAGAATTATCCTGAACCTCTAAAGCTTTAGAAGACTTAACCTGTCATAAAACGCTTTGTTAATAACTGCATGCTGGCACCCGGTAGAGGCATGAGGATCCTGCTCAGGGCTCCCTTGGGGTACAACAGACAGAGCTCAAATAGACAATGCAGCTGTATTTTAAAAAAATGCTTTAGAAAAGAAATGAAAATAAACTGTATTCAAATTGAGCATAATTCTTCATAATTATTTATGTTAATAGCATTTATAAAAGGAATATGAATAACAACAGAAAAGGAGGAAAAGAAATGGAAAATTACAAAGTGCAATTGAATCATCTACCAGAATAAACTCTAAACTTTTATACTCGAGGCTTAGTTGCAAAATTCTTTAACTTGGTTAAGCCTGTTTTATTTTCGTTTTTCTGAGACATAGACAATCATTTCTTTGTTGTCCCCATCCCTAAAACAATTACACTTTTTTGTCGCTGAAAGTGGCATTTGGAAGTTTGGTGTTGGCAAGATGTCTTGGGGTCTCATCTTTGGGAAGATAAATTAGAAATGAGGCCCTTTTAGATACCATGGTCTGATTCAAGCCATGGTATTTTCAATAATCACATATACCTGTGGAAAGTTGGCCAGTGAATAAGGAAGGCTATAGAAGAATTGATGCATTTGATTATGGTGATAGAGAAGAATATTGAAAGTTCCATGGGCTGCCAAAAGAACAAACAGATCTGTGTTGGAAGAAGTATAACCAGAGTGCTCCCTGGAAGCCAGGATTGCCAGACTTGGTTATCAAGAGGGACCAGTCACTGGAGAAGGATATTATGTTTGGTAAAATGGATTGTCAGATAAAAAGAGGAAGACCCCCCAGCAATGTGGATTAGCACAGTGGTGGCATCAACAGGCTCAAGTGGAGCAAAGACTATGAGAGATTATTGAGGTACCGGACAATGCTTAGTTCTGTTGTGCCGAAGGTGGGTCACTGTGCATTGGTACCAACTCGATGGCACCTTACAACAACAAGATAACACTTCATTTGCAACTATCATGAAACCTGTGAAAGCTGGAACTTAAATGGACTGCCTTGTTTTTCTGAGGCTTGAACGTTTTCCACCTTTTACAAAATGATCTTACTACTTTTCTATAGCTCATTTAAGGAGTTCTGGTAGCGTAGTGGTTACGAATCGGGCTGCAAATCTCAAGGTCAGCAGTTTGAAACTACCAGCGGCTCTGTGGGAGAAAGATGAGGCTTTCTGCTCCTGTAAAGATCTACAGCCTTGGAAATCCTGTACAGGGTCGCTATGAGTCGGAACCAACTCAATGGCACACTACCACATTTCTTATTTAGTTATAAATATTTGTATTTCCTGTCTCATATAAAGGGTTTTGCTTTCGAAGGTTTTACTGTTGTAATGTGGTTATGAATTGACTAATGAAACTATTCCTTTTCTATCTATCCCCTTTTTATTTCTTTATGTGTTTATCACGGAAGACAGCCCAGTCTTCTAGAATGAACTATTTCTCTTTTGAATAACTTTATAGTAACATATTTAATTGTACGTAAATGGTAGTAATACTCCTTTCAAATTCTCCCTTGTCATCTCTGTACCTAAAAGTCTAATTACAAGAAACACCTCTTCTCTGAGAGTTGTGAGGATTCCAGTAATACCAGTGAAAGCTCTTGGACCATTAAGCCAAAAAGGAAACTGTTAAAATCATATTCTAACAGAAAAAAGAAAAGAGTCAGAAGTCAGATGAATGGTAAGTTTTGTGTGTATTTCCTTTTGAGACAGATTTGTTTTGTTTGTGGGCTGGAGATGGGTACTTCTTTCCAGTGTATTGTATGTGTTGTGTATTTTTTAATCTGCAAGTAATTGTTTTTTGGTGTGGGCTTAGAAGGTGGTCCCAAAGATAGGATCATACCATCCTCCTTCCTGCTACAAGTTCATTGAAAATGCCAAATATACAGACATGAAACTGAGAATCTAATCAAAAGGTTAAATCTAAAAACCAAAGCGCTGAAAAATTTCCATTGAGTGGAATCTGACTTGAGCCCATTTTTGCTGCCAGATTAAGTTATAGTAACAGTTGTGACCGTGATGCAGGACCTAGTAGGTATTTCACTGTGTTGCACATAGGGATAATATGAGTTGGGACTGACTCGAATGCCCCTAACAACAATAAGAATAACACACACAAAGGTGTAACTAGGAGTTCAGATGAGATTTACCTTGTATGATCTGGAATTACAAGGAAATTTTTCAAGGAAGAGGTGGGTGGAATTTGAGTTAATTTAATAAAAGAATACACTTTAAAGAGCTACGGAGATCCAGAAATATTCTAAGTTACTTAAAAATACAAAGACTATAGAGTGGTGTATGTTCATAGGAGAATATCTTGATTTATGCCTGGTTGTTGTTGATGGTTGTTGTTCCAAGGGTGTTGTGGGTGGAAGGTCTGGTAGTCTGCTTTTGTCAAGATTACACTCAGCAAAACCCTAAGGAGCTCAGTGCTACTCACTTCACAACTCTGCCATGAGTTTGAATCAACTCGACAGCAACGGCTTTGGTTTCTGGTGTTGGTGTAAAACAAGGTTGGATAATTAGAATGGGATCTTAAAAGAACACCACTTGAAGAAGCTGTAAGAAGTGGATATAGATTGACTGGGAGAGGGCACATTTTATTTCTGTGTTGGGTATACATAAACTTACCCTTTGTTTTCTTTTTCCTTAGTTCTGCCATTTTCCCTTGCCAGTAGTGCCAGTGAGCTCGAGAAAGACCAAGTAAGTCAATTTTCTTGAGGTTGAAGTTTTCCAGGTTGCACTCAGCAGGTGATTATTTCTCGAAATACATCTTGGGTAAAGATTAAGGTGTGGTGTTGCAGATCAGGTGTCGACTGCTAAGCACAGTGTTAGTGGATCAAACTCACTAACTGCTCCTTAGACACCCTGTGCAGGGGACAGCATGAGTCAGAACTAATGGACAGCATTTACCGACAACATTAATTGTTACCAAATATTGCTGTAGGGTTTTTATCATGACCAATATTAAACATCTGTGCTATTCTGATTGCACACAATGCATGGATATTTGAGTTTACATTTCACGGTTACATTTTAAAGTAGACTTGCCAAACCAATCTTTTCGTTTGTGTTGGCATGTTACAACGTTTCAAGCTCTTCATGGTTTATGCATTTAAATCCTTATTTTGCAAATCGTGGAATACCTTCTGGCTTCACAAATATTTATCCAACCATCAAGGTTTCTTAATCTACTTTCACTTTTTTTCAGGGGGGGAGGGGTCTTAGTGGCACAAAGCTTAAGTGCGACCAGTCACAGGAAAGTCAGTCAGCTAGATCCCAGCAGTCTGTCCCTGGGAGAAGAATGTGTGGTCGTCAGCTTCTGCTGTCGAGACTATCAGCCTTGGGTACCCATGTGGTACAGTCTGATGGAGTACTGTGATTTGGAATTAACTTGATGTCGATTCATTTGGATTTAGAGTGGTAGTTTTCAAACTTCTGTGGTTATCAGAATGATCAGGAACATGTTAAAAAGAGATGATTGGGTTCTGTACCCAGGGAATTTGAGTGAGTCGATTATGGGTGGCCAGGTTTCCAGGTATGACTCTTGCTGTGGTCCAGAATTTCACGTTGGGTAAAAGCGACAATGGAATTTTCATTTCAGGTAGGATGCCCTGATCTTAATTGTGGAGTTTCAAGTGCAATAAATCCAACCCTGAAACTTCTTCAAAAACAATATTGAAAATGTCTTAGAATTTATTGACAATTGGGTTTCATGTGCTTATGGCTTATTAACACTTTAAAATGTACTATTTTTAGGTTAGATCTCCAACACTATTATGGAAGGATACCTCAAGGCAAATTAAAGCCATATCTCCAAAAATTTCTGGGACAGATTTCCTTGGTAATTTTGCCTTTTTAACTCCTGTAGATGCGGATGGGCGAAATGCATGTGTGATTTTCCTGTCAATTTATGGAGAGACAATTGTATTTTTGAAAAGATCATTTAAAGCTTAGAAAATGTTTTTCTTTCAGTAACTACTGAAAAATATGTGAAGATTTGATTGTCGTCCCCCCCCCAGTTTTTCAATACCCCATTGAGAAATGATACTGTGTTTGCATTTTACTTTAATATTTGATATTAGTTTAAGCTTGAAATCCTACTTCAGTAAGAAAACTCAAAAGCTGACCTTAATCAGGAGTTGACAAACCTTTTTCTGAAAAGGGCCAGGTAGTAAATATTTAGACTTTTTGCTCCATATGGCTATTGTTGTTTGATCCACATGGTTGTTTCATGTGATAGGTGAAAGCTGGCCAAGGAAGCCAAAGGAAAGGAAGGAGAGAGAGAGAGAGGAAAAAAAAAAATATATGTATATATATGTGTTGTTGTTGTTCTGTGCCGTGGAGTCGGTTCCGACTCATAGCGACCCTGTACAGGGTTTCCGAGGCTGTAAATCTTTATGGGAGTAGAACGCCTCATCTATATATATAAAATTGGAAATAATAAAAGGGATTCTTAGAGACTGTCAAGAAACAACAATTAGAACTTGTAGAACCCTCATCCACTTGTTTAAGGAAGGGATTCAAGAAATTGATGGGAAAATGGAAATGAGAAGATAATGGGTTCTTGCTATGAATTTCTGAAGCGTCTTGTATTGGGGATCAGATGGGAAGTTAGTAAGCATTTATTGGGCTGATTTATTGAGGTGACTGGCTATTCATGTTATGTACGGATGTAGAAACCGAAAAACCACATCGACCTTAAGAGGCACAAAGTTACTGGTTTCATTTAAAGCTGTGCCTCTTTTTGGTTCTTAGTGATGAAATGTAATCTAGAGAGCCACCCTGAAATAGTCTTGCCTCAGATTGTTTGTTGGCGTGTTCACTCACCTGAAACTTGTTCTCTCAAATACTCAGAAACTCAAGGCCCCCGTCTACTTAGTGAGCTGTCTTCCTCGGAGCAGTCAGAAGGTGAAGAAAGTATATCTAAGGTACTATGTGATTATTGGTTACCGGTCTGCTTCTCCAGAATGAGAATTATATTTGTGTAATGTACAAGCTAATTACCTTTTAAGGGGGAATATATAGCATTAGTTATTATTTGTTAAAAAATACATGTATTTATGGCTGTTTATTTTGTTTTTCAGATTGCAAACCAAGAGTCATTTGTGACAAGCATCAAACAGAAGCTACAAACTTTGGAAGATAGAGGTGTGAGAGAGAATCAGAAACTTAGGTTTTTAGGAAAAACCTATGTACTTTTGCAAAGCTAAGCAGTAATTCAAACTGTAGGAGGTTTTGAATAGAGTGACAATTGCCAGGTCTCACAAAGAGAATGTTATGTGGCGTGTGCATGATGGCTGTGTCATTTTCCAGGGGTGCCGTGACAGAATACCATAGAGTCGTGGCTTGTATAAGAAGAGAAATGTGCTTTCTCACAGTTCTGGAGGCTGGATTTCCTCATCAGGAGGTCAGCCATGTTGGTTTCTCCTGAGGGCTCTGAGGGAGAACTCTTCCATGTCCCTCTGTGCGTTTCTGGTGTTTTCAGAGGTTCCTTGACCTAAAGCTATTACATCCCATGGTACCTTCTCTGTGTGCCTGCCTCTGTTTTATAAGAACACTGGTCATACAGGATTAAGACTTTCTCTACTCCAGTGTGGCATCCTGGTAGCGGATATTGTCTTTAGAGATCCTCATTCCTAACACAAGGTTATGTTATGGGGTACCAGGCACTTGGACTTCATTATGTCTCTTTAGTGGAACCATTGAATCCATAAGTAAGACAAAGAGGATAAACAGAAGACGTCACTCAGGATTCAGAATTTCTAGTTCCTTGGCGAATATATTTTGTAATAGGAATCTCCCCTCAAACAACAGCTTTCTTTGAGGGCTTGGCAGAGTAGTATACTTTGGGAACACTTTCCTTCACCTTTGTATATAGGATAAGTGAGGTTTATTATTACTGCTCGAAAAAGAAGCGTGACCAACTTATTAAAAAGTTCTGATTTCAATTTCCTCATGGTTGCAATCACCTGAACATTTGTTAACCTAGTTCACAATACTGTGAATTACTATAGAACTTCAAGACATTTTATGTTTCTATTTTTAAACATTTCCATTGTTTTGCTTGGGACTTACTCTACACTTGAATGTAGGTGAACAAAATATTAGGAATATACAATAGTCAGATTGCTTCTCTGGAGTTGTTGTTGTTGTTGTTTAGTGCCGTTAAGTCGATTCCAACCCATAATGACACTGTATAGGGTTTCCGAGGAGCAGCTGGTGAGCTTGAACCTCTGCTCGCAGTTCAAATGACTTTTCAGTGTGGCGCGTTAACTCACAGTGACACACGAGGACTCCTGGTAGTAACTCTCTGGAGTCACTACCTATTAAAAGAGCTAAGTGACATCTTAACCACCAATAAAATAGTTTTTAGTGTCCTCCAAAATTAACATTGTAGGAATTTTCAAGGAAATCACAGTATTTTATGGTTCTTTTATTTGTGACTATGTTTTTAATTATATGTCTGTCATATTAAGATAAAACGTTCAAATATAATACAAAAACACACAGAACAAAGTATATGTGGTCAGAGATTCCATAACATGTTTGAAAATGTATTTTTTTACATTCTTAATAATGTAAAATGTGCATTTGAGAGACCAACCATTGGGTAATACAACTGTATTTAGTTTTCTATTATTATCTCTTACAGAATGATCATTTCAAATTGGATTCCACAAACTAGTAATTTCAGTGCATTGACAAAATACAGAAAATATCTCATCTTTTTCATATGATTACGAATTTCTTTTTTGGGTGTTCATACCTATGAATAAATAAAAACAGTCACACCATTGAGCATCATGTTGTTGTTGTTGTTAAAGTGCCATCCAGTTGGTTCCGACCCATAACGACCCTGATATCCCTCATTCCTCGGCCTCTTCTGAATCCAGCTTGAACCTCTGAAAGTTCTCTTATCAATGTATGCTTGCAGCAGTTTCTGTATTACCTTTAGTAAAACTTTACCAGCATGGGATATGAAAGATACTGTCCAATGATACTGTTCTAGCCATGTACCGTTGCTGTTAAATCAGCCAGATGTATTCAAGCCACAGTTGATTACACTGGGGCTTGAATACATCTTTAATTGTTTAATAATCAAAGAAAACCTTGCCATACCCTCCGCCATCTTTACCATCCTTGGTATTTGCAAGTTCATTGTTGTAACCACTGTGTATTTTGAATGCTTGTCAGGTGATCGGGTCTCATCTTCCCACACTCTTTTTAAACAGTGTTAGATTTTGGTCCTTTAGGCTTTCTGAAGATCACTAGGCCTTTCTTCCTAGTCTGTCTTAGTTTGGAAGCACTACTGATGAAACTTGTTCAGTCTTGCTGCAACTCACAAGCCTTCCCTGACAGACATCTGACATGTTACTGCACATTATGGTCCAATGACTGTTGGGTACTGTCAAGCCCCTCGTTGTTGGGGTGAAATCAATTCCAAGGACTCGTAGTGACCCCAGGCACACTAGGTTTCTGGTAAGAAGACTGTTCTTGCCCAGGGAAGACTTGACATGTATCATCGATGGCCACGATATCACTTCAGAGCAAGATAAAACAAAAATGGGCCTTCACTTACGGAAACCTGACTCTTAACCCCCCAAAAGAAGATTGGCTATGTTTAGCATTCAATATTGTTTTGTCAGAGGAGCCATAATGCAGAAACATTTCATTAAAAATGTTTTATCAGATAGAAACCAATGCACCATGGATACCACACTTGTTGTTATGTGCTGTGGAGTCTGTTCCTATTCAAAGTGAACCCTGTACAGTGTTTCTGAGGCTAAATTTTTACAGGAGCAGAAAGGCTCATCTTTCTCCCATGGAACAGCTGGTAGTTTTGAACTGCTGACCATGAGGTTAGCAGCCCGATTTTTAACCAGTATGCTACGAGGGTTTCACAGTACACTCATTCAAATCTGTGCACCTCCCCTCCCCCCCCAAATTCTTCCATTCTTCTGATTGTGGAAGTCTTCCATTTTCCTTGATAAGTTTATAACTATGTTGCACTCGCAGAAGCAAATAAGGCTTCAGCAATAATGTGAGAACACTCTAGTTTAGCCTCGATGTGTTTACTGTTTTTGTTCATTTCCAAGGTGTTTTGTGTGTATATTTATATAAGGAGGTTTCAAAAAGTTCTTGCTAAAATTCTATTATCCTTGATTCCATTTTTTCAAGAATATTTTGGATAGCCCCCTCTCCCCCTGTATGTAAAAGTGCTCCCTTTCAGGGAAGATATAAAGGTACTCTAGTTACAAGAGGCATTCAGGGCCTAGAAGTCACAGTCAGCCTCTGCAGTGGCAGGACTGTGTCTTTTGTAATTACACCTGCCCCTCAGAGGATTTTGGAAAGCCCTTGGACAAGTAAAGTATTTATCATCAGCGGTGCCATTTCCAACACAGGCTCTGTGTGCCCATCTGTCTCCTGTTCCTTCATATGTGATCCATGTGGGTGATCTCTGCCTGATAGGTCTGGACATTGCAAGTAGCTCATGCAACAGGTAACTAGGTTATGATGTGGTGCTATAGGATAAGCATTAGACTGCAGAGTTGGTTTAAACTGTAAGGTCGGTCGTTTGAACTCACCAGCCAACAAAAATGACACCAGGGTATTTGTACAGCATTTTGGAAACCGCTCTCTCTGTTGGATGTCATAGAGTTTATGTTAGCAGATGCCTGATTGCCGCTAGGGGGTACAGGAATGTGATGCATGGATATTTGAACATGAGTGGTATTGCTACAAATTTATTTCTGTTTTTTACAAAAAAGAATCGTTTCCAGAAGCCACAGAATAGCAGCAGGGAATAAAATGTAGTATTTACTCGTCAGTTCATCATTGGGGTAGTTGGAATTTTTAAGAAGTACCTTTCAATCTTGACTGGCATATATATCTATATCTGTATCTATCTATCTGTATCTATCTATATCTATATATCTATATCTATATATATAGTGAAAGTAGACTGAGTTCTGCTTGCTTTGTGGGCTAGAAGTGAAGGCTGAGTTGTGTAACTGAATTCTATCTTAATTAAAAGTAAATATTTTTTTTCCATCTTTGAAACAATGCACCCTATGAAATTTCTGTCCAAAGTTCGAGTGAATTATCTCACCTAGATCTAATGGAATTAGCAGAAACAGAGTCTTGTAAGATAAAATAGAATTCCTGGAGTATGGCAATTCATATCTACTCAGGTACCTAGGAAGAAAGGGTTGGCAATCTATTTCTGAAAAAAAAAAAAATCAACCATAGAAAATTGTGGATCACACTTCTCCTCTGGCACATGTTTGATAAGGTGTATCTCTCTTGGTTGAAAATGCTTTTTATTTTTATATTATTTGATTAGGAAGTTGCTGAGTGGATGTTGAGCAGTCTCTTCAGAGGAAGAATGTAGTCTTTAATGAAGTTGTTGTCTTATTTAAATTGCATTATAGCAAAAGCATTCAGGATGACCTATAGTAGAGTCATTTTATTTATATTGTTGGTATTTCCAGAAGTGGTTCTGGAATATAGTATCTCTTAATTTTGTACTTTTTAAAATACATACAAGTTTCCACAGTGATATTGAAGGAGCCTTTGGAGTGTAGTGGGTTCTAAGTTGGCCTGCTATCTGAGAGGTCAGCATTTCAAATCTTCCAGCTGCTTCTGAGGAGCAAGATGAGGCGTCTGCTTCTGTAAAGATTTACAACGTTCATAACTAACAAGATCACATGAGTCAGAACCGATTCCCCGGCACACAGCCACCACCACCTCCACCACCACCAGAGTGACAGTGATGCTTTGTGATTCATAGCTTTTTCCTGAAGACTTGTGCTGTCCTACAGAGCACAAAGTAATTCTAGCTTTCATTATCGACGTTTCATAATTTCAGAAGCAAAATCATCCCTGTTTTCTTTTTATTACCTTGAAGCTTGTGAGTAGTACTTCATATGCTGATACTATGTCTGCAAATTAATATTTTCACTGTTGTTATGTTCCATGGAGTCGGTTCTGTCTCATAACGACCCTGTACAGGGTTTCTGAGGCTGTAAATCTTTACAGGAGCAGAAAACGTCATCTTTCTCCCTCAGAGCGGTTGGTAGTTTCAAACTGCTGACCTTGCGGTTTTCAGCCTAATTTGTAACCACCATGCTACCAGAGCTCCTTTCATAGTTTTTCATAGCTCTTTATAAAGGTGGAGTTACGTTCCTATAACGCTGCTGCTGTTGCTCCATGTCATTGAGTCGGATCACACTCCTAGTGACCCTGACGTGGTTTCTGAGAATGTAAATATTTACAGTAATAGAAAACCTCATCTTTTTCCCATGAAGCAACTTGTGAAATCAAGCTGTTTAGTTTGCTGTTAGCAGCCCAATGTGTAATCCACTCTGCTACCCCAGCGCCTTCTTACAATGCTAGTTTATTAATTTCACTTAGCTATTAGGAGTCCTGGGGTGGCACTGTAGGATAAGCACTAGACTGTTGACATAAATGTCTGGGGTTGAAACCCACCAGCCACTCTCAGAAATACTATACAGGATCACTATGAGTCAAAATTGACTTTGATGACATAACCACAAAGATTTATTGGAAAGTGTCCTTTTCTGTGTACCTTTTCACACAAAGTAAAATACAATTTATTAAATTAAAAAAATACCAGTTCTGTGGAGCACATTTGCACTCCGAGACATAAGGGGTCATTGTCTGAATTACCATAGGGTCAACTGGCTTATGCTGTCAAGGATGGGGGACCATTGATAATATTAGAAGAATAGGAACATTAAGAGAACTCTAGATTGAAATGGGAGTATGCATTTAAACTTAAGAATTATGGTTCTCAAAATGACTTTAGTGAATGAATATCCAAGTTGCTCTCAGCTCAATGGTGCCTTCTTCCCCTGAGTGAAACTCAGTGTTGGTCCCTGTCGGTCCATGAGAAGTGGGAACCTGCCAGCAGGTGGCACACTCGGGATAAACTTGTAAGCTTCAAGAATCCTGACCACCAAGCCAGCTAGCACAAAACCCTCTAAATGTTGCGTTTAAAGCCAGTGTTCTGCTTTTCTGGCCTTGGCGTAGTGTTGCTAAATGTGAGAGAGCTTATCAAAGGGGGAACCTTCTCCCGTGTGCTCTCTCTCAGGCATCAGTACACCCAGGGCTTTGATAAATTCTATGGTTCTTGATCAAAGTGCCAAGTGATTAGTTCGAAACCCGTTTCTGTTGATGCTCATCAAGGTTAGCTATTAACTGGTGAAAAGACAACTGTGGAGGAAGAAGGAAAGGTGTGTGATGTCACTCATGAGCTCTCTTTGCCTTTAGAATTCTCAGATGGTGGTTCTGTGATGTCAAAACAATCTAAATTGGAAGGGGACGATGCTCCGGGAATCCTTTCTTCAACGAGGGATGAAACGGATTTGCCAGGTACGGTTGTTCCCCCAGACAGCAGTGTACAAGGAGGAGCTTGGTAAAGGTACCAGCCCAGAGTGCACCAGTGAAAATCAAAAGCACCGAACGGAGCAATGAGGATTCAAAGTGAGTCACAAATTTAGATTGGAAAAGCAACAGGATGATAAAAAGTAGTAAGCATTGAGTCCTTTCACAGATAAATATATTTTTGCATAAGTTACAGATGAGTACAACTTTCATCTCCTAAGATTGTGTTTTCTGCCTCTTTAATTCTTTTTATGATAGTCTTCGTATTCTGAGGGTCTTTCAGTGGCGGGTCTTTGATTTAGTTTAATGTTATGAATTTATTTTTTTAATTTTTGGCAACTCAAATACTTTAAATTTTTAAAAACTATCTTTGAACATAAGAATTCGAGTGTGACTACCAGCCCCACTCAAACAATATTTTTAAGGTCTACTGGTTTATTCCCACAATGTTGCAAATTGTCTAAATCACCTAGAACAGTGCAGTCGGGTTAAAATCCTATAAGAAAAATAAAACCATAGTAACAATTTTTGACCCAAACCCATAGTATTGAATTGGGCATTTAGCTTTCTCCAGCTACACATGATACATTGTTGTTTTTTCATCTGCCATCAAGTCCACTAAGACTCAAAGCAGCTTTGCACAACAGAATGAAACATTACCCAGTCCTGAATCTTCCTCACAATTATTGTTACGTTTGAGGCCAATGTTGCATCCCAGTGTCAGTCTGTTTACTTGAGGATCTTTCTCTTTTGCCCTGATCCTCAACATTATCAGGCACAATGTCCTTCCCCAAGGCCTCGTCCCTCCAGACAACACATCCAAAATATGAGAAGACTGAGTCTCACCATCCTCACTCCTATGATACTTCTTCCAGACAGATTTGTTTGTTGTTCTGGCAATTCACGGAACTTTCAATGTACTTGTTGTTGTTGTTGTTAAGTGCCATCGAGTCGGTTCCGACCCATAGCGACCCTGTACAGGGTTTCCGAGGGTGTAAATCCTTACGGGAGTAGAAAGCCTCATCTTTCTCCCACGGAGCAGCTGGTAGTTTCGAACCGCTGACCTTAAGGTTTGCAGCCCGATTCGTAACCACTACGCTACCAGAGCTCCTTTTTTCAATGTACTTAGCCAATACCAAAATCCAAATAAGGAGTCCTGGTGTGGTTCTGTGGGTAAATGCGCCAGACTGCAAGGTCGGTGGTTCAAATTCACCAGCTGCTCCTTGGAAACCCTATACATGGTCGCTGTGGGTTGGAATTGACTTGACAACACTTAACAACAATACTCCAAGAGCATCAATTCTTCTCCAGCCTTGCTTATTCATTGTCTAATTTTCACATGCATATGAAGGCTACTGAAAATACCATGGCTTAGGGCACTTTAAAATGGGGTCTTCTGTAGTTGATTTGCCTAATGCATTATCTATATTGAATTCGTGACTGCTGCCTCCTTAACTGTTGTTTGTAGACCCAAGCCAAATGAAGTCTTTGATAACTTCAGTCTTTTCTCCATTTATCATGATGTTACTTATTGGCCCAATTGTGAGGATTTTCACTTTCCTTACATTGAGGTGCAATCCATACTGAAGGCTGTAGTCTTTGACCTTCATCAGTTAAGTATTTCAAATACTCTTTGCTTACAGCAAGCAAAGTTTTGTCGTCTGTATATTGAAGATTTTTAATGAGTCTTCCTCCAATCTTGATGCCATGTTCTTCAAGTAATTCAGCTTTTCGGATTATCTGCTCAGCATACAGATCGAAAAGTATGGTGAAGGAATACAACCGTGGCACACAGCTTTTCCGATTTTAAAACATGGACTCATTTTTTGTGGTAGGAATATACTACGTATGCCATTGAATAAGAAGGGCCTTGAAATACTTTTATTCATGGGGTTGGCCTTCTGAATGAAAGGTGTCAGCATGTTTTGAAACAGGGGGCTCCGAAAAGGCACATTTCACATTGGAGGCTGTGGTGGCCTGGGCTAGAGGTTCCCATCCTGGAGCTGTTGATGTGATACCATGTACATTATGCATTCTCTCTGTTAACTGTGGGGAGATCAGTGCCTGCATCACAGAGTTTTTGTGGAGATTGCTACCCCTCATGTCCTCCTGAAATCCTCTTACAA
>NW_006408578.1:7789907-7797265 GCF_000296735.1 Chrysochloris asiatica | reverse complement strand
CCCCAATTTATAAATGACTGACTCCAGTTCTTGTTAAGTGCCATCAAGTCAGTTCCAACTCATAGCGACCCTGTGGAGGTTCTTGGTCAAAGTTCTAAGTGATAAGTCAATATGAAGCACCGACCTTGTGGTTTTAAGTCCAGTGCTGATTCTTCAGCACCACACCAGTAGTGATGACTCATCTGAATCCTAATATGGTCAAAGTGGCTCTCTGATGGCTGACCAAGTGAAACAGGGACACACTTGAGTGTGGACGAGAGGTATCTGAGAGGAAGATGAAGTTAGACTGGGGGTGGGTTTCTTGATATTATTGGCAGATTTTAGATTTGGAGTTTACATGAGTTGTCCTGGGTAACTGGAACCAGGGGAAATTTATACACCAGAGACCGGGAATGAAAAGCTGAAGAGGTATTGAGAGCCCTTTCAGGAACCTGATGTGGAAGACTAGATTATGGGTTAAACTTCACAGAGCGCCACACATTCAAAGTCGCGCTGTTTGGAAGCCATGCTGTTTTATAGTATGTCATTTTGCCCATTCCTCTCCCCCCGCCCCCTTTAGAAAAAGGAGCTCTGGTAGTGTAGTGTTTATAATTCAAGCTGCTAACCTCAAGGTCAGCAGTTGGAAACTACCAGTTCATTCCACAGGAGAAAGATGAAGCTTTCTACTCTTGTAAAGATTTTTAGCCTTGGAAACCCCATGCAGGGTTGCTATGAGTCAGAACTGAGTCCACAGCACATCACCTCCACCAGCGACCGCTCAGGAAAATTGTACCAACTCCTACATCACAGTCATTTTCACTTGCTGCATGTGCACCGTGTTAATCATTGAAAATAATTTTATCCTTTTCTTGCCCTAAAGTAAGGTTGAACATGAACCATATGATGCTCCAGTTCCAACTCACCTACAAACTACCCAAAGACTTAAAAGCCAATTAGGAGTGGATCCTGTTCATAACATGGGCATTGCCTATAAAAAAATAAGAACCTGTAACCCCACTACATAAGTAATGCCCACGATCATTGTATTTAAGCAACTGTAATATGGACATTTTAACAAAACTCACTTATTACCATAGTCTGTTTCAATAAATGATTATCACCAAGTAAACAAATACAAAAGAACCACTTACCAGTTGGCAAGAGTGGAAGTGATAAAATAGAGATCATCTGCATGAGTCCACATACGTACCCCTTGGATGGGCTGTTGCCCAATCTGGCCTCCTCGAGTCCTAGCCAGAGTGTTACCAACGGGTCTTCTTGGGTTTCCATTGGTGCTATACACTCAATGCCATCCTTGGGCCACCCAGTGGACTGAAGAAACCAATATGCTGAATGCTGGGTTTAATTAATTTTTTTATTCTGAAGAAATTTCTATTTTTCCTTTAGAAGTTATGCTGGAGAAGTTGGATCATTCTGCTATCTTTTCAGCCTTTGAAAACATCACTAAGGAGCTGAAAAAAACCTATGAGGTAATGTTATACTAAAAACGGGAAAGCAGCTAGGTCTGAATTGAAAGCAGCAAGTTGGTAGTATTCATTAATAATGGTATCTTCTTTATGTGAAAGTGCACCACCATTTTTGTTGTGGTTTAGTGGCAATGAGTCGGTTTCAACTCATAACAATCCTGTAAAGGGTTTCCAAGGAGCAGGTGGGTTTGAACCACCAACCTTGTGGTTCACAGTCCAGTGCTGATCCTTGCAGCGCCACAGCAGGAGTTCTTTGGGGGAATGTTTATTTAACCATGATTAATAATTTTACTCATACTGGGCCTTGGGTGGTGCAGATAGTTTTGATTAGTAACCAGAAGGTTGTCGACAGTTGAATCCCTCCCAGTTGTGCCATGAAAGAGAGACTTAGCAATGTGGTTCCGTAAAGATCACAGCCAAGTAGAACCTGTGGGACTCAACGTGTATCTTGTAGCCATAGTCAGAAGCAACTCCACAGCAATGAGTTTTGATTTTTGTCATGTATGATTTGGGTTTATCTGGCAGTGGTCACGTGTCCATTTGTTACTTTTAGACCAAATTGACCTCTATGAAAACCACAATCTAGATTAGGCTCCATTGATAATAGTGTCAGACAGCTGAACTGTCTAACTAGAAGCAATGATTTAGTCACATGATAGGTACGGAGGCGAGGAGGATGAGAGAAGAAAGTGTGTGTTGGACAAGAAAAGAGTCTTGGAAGAAGATGGAGGTAGACTATGGGTGAGTTTCTGCTGCGTGCTAGCAGATCTTTGAGATAGTACCCCTGTAGGTGTCCCAGTACCTGTTTGCAAAGTGAATACCAGAACTATATTCTGTATTCTCCATTATGTTGGTGTTGTTAAGTGCCATAGAGTCAGTTCCACCTCATAGTGACCCGGTACAGAATTTGTGAGGAGCAGCTGATCGTGTGGTTTAAACCAACCTTGTGGTCCAGTGCTTTAATTCTACAGTGCCACACCAGGACTCCAGGGATAGCTCATTATAAATCAATGATTAAGTCATTAAGGTGCTCTGGTGGTACACTGGTAATGCACTTGGCTGCTAGCTGCAAGGTTAGCTGTTTGAACCCACGCAGCATCTCCACAGTTGATGAGAACTGATAATCTACTTGTGTAACAAACACAGCCTATGGGACAATTGGACTCTGGTGTGGTGCTGTGGGGTAATGCGCTAAACTGCAAAGTTAGTTTGATCTGCAAGGTCGGTGGTTCAAACCTCACCAGTTACTTCTTGGAAACCGTACACAGGGTCGCTATTGATCAGAACTGACTTAATGACACTTCACAACAACAACAACAGAGACAGTTGTTCTGTGTCCTATAGGTGTCACTAGGAGTCGGAATCAACTCGACAGCTGCGGTGGGTTTGCTTTTGGTTTTTGGTAATAAGATACTAATGCTTGAAGGAAGCATTTTATTTTAACCAACCTTCATTTATCTAAGCTAGAATGTCCTCCAAGTTGCCTTTACTTTCTGGGATACCAGTGATTTATAGTGGAAATTTGTTCATATTTGTTCATACATAGTCTTTATGAGAAGTCCTGGCGTAGTGTTTTAGGGTAAGCACTGGACTGTCAAACACAAGTCAGCGTTTCAAACCTATACAGGGTTACTATGAGTCAGAATCAACTCAACAGCACTTCGTACCATCACCAGTCTATATGAGGGGGCATCAGACAAAAATGGAATTAAAAGATCATCAAATTTTTCTATACATTTTTTGAAGCCCCATGGGGTGGTGCAGTGGTTTAAACATTGGATAGTAGCCAAAAGGTTTCCAGTTCAACTGCACCATGTCTTCTGTAGGAGAAAGATGAGGCAGTCAACTTCCATGAAGATGTACAGCCCTCCGTCCTGTAGGGCCACTGTGAGTTAAAGTCAACACTCCGGCAGTGGGGACCATCTATGTATGTACTGATCAATTGAATATAGAGGCCTGGTGTGGTGCTGTGTGATGAAGCACTAGACTTCAAGGTCTCGTTGGAACTGACTCATATATTTATTTCCTGTTATGGCGTGTCCTTTATTGTGCCGAATGTTAGCTAGCTAATAGTTGAAATGTGTGCCGTGGTGCCAACAGTTGTCTGACAGCTACCTTTGCTGTGTATGAACATCAACGTATGCTATTGGCTGGTGGTGTATTTATTTATTTTACTTTGTATTGTGAATTAAGTGGAAGTTTATAGACAAGATCATCAGCTTTACATTCAGCAAATTCTACGCTTTGTTTCATCTCAATGATTTATAGTTAGCCTGCTTCCTGCCTGTGGCTTTCCTTTTAACATCTTATATTTCGCAAATGAGCAAAGCAAAAATATTTGCACACATGCAAAACAAACAAACAAACAAATATATATATCCATTCAAATGTCCACAGGGCATATTCTGCAAGCTAGTCTACTCCCCATTGGTACACAGCCTTATTAATTCCAGAGATCTGGAGTCCACAGCTAATAGCTCTGGTAGCGTAGTGGTTACAAATCAGGCTGTGAACCATAAGGTCAGCAGTTCAAAACTCCCAGCTGCTCTGTGGGAGAAAGATGAGGCTTTTTGCTCCCGTTAAGATTTACAGCATTGGAAACCCTGTTCAGGGTCACTATGGGTCAGAACCGACTTGATGGCACTTAACAACAACAACAGAGTCCACAGCTACTCTGCTCTCCATGCCACCACCACTGCTGTCACCACTATGCTAAGTGGGAATCTCCTACTCCACTCATACACTTCCGTCATGATCGTCTGTTCCTAGAATGAAAGATTAACTATTCTCTCATTTTAGTTAAGCCTCGGAAACCGTATACAGGGTCACTATGAGTCGGAACCAACTCCTTGGCACTTAACAACAACAACAACATTTTAGTTACTCATCGTCTACAATTTACAGTTTTGACAAACAATCTTAGTGACAATTACACAGTTGTGTCGTAAAATTCTATTAGCAGTATGCCCCACCCCTGTCATCAGACCCATCCGGAAAAGAGGAAATCTAATTCAGTGGGTATTCTAGCTTACCCACCTTATTCTTAAATGCAGCACACTTACGGTAGCTTGTGAGGCAGCTGATTCATGTCTTTATAACCCAAACCCCAGTTTTGATAGTGTTGAATTACCCATCTGTCAACTGAGTTGCTATCCACCAGTCATCTGTCTGTCATCTGTCATACATCATGGTGTCTGTGGTGGCTTGCATGTTGCTGTGATTCTGGAAAGTATGAGATAGATACTTTAATTACCACCAGGATCACCCAAGGTATGGACAGAGTTCAATTGAGCTTCCAGATGAAAACAGCCTAGGAATAAGGAGACAGACTACTTTAAAATATTTAGTTCCTGAAACCCTTGTGAGTAGCAGTGGAACAGTGTCAGCACCAGATTATTGAATATTGAAATATGATGAAGAGCACCAGAATATTGTTAGATATAGTCCCAGAAGATAAGCGCTTTAGGTTGGAAGGCACTCAAAATGCAACTGGGGAAGAGCTGCTTCCTTAAAGTAGAGTTGAACGTGATGACACTCAAGAAGTAAAGCCCTCGGGACCTTCATTTACTGATGGGCCACAACTCAAAATGAAGAGAAATAGCTGTAAACATCCATGAATAATTGGAACATGGAATGCATAATCTATGAATTCAGGAAGTTTGGAAACTGTCAAAAATGAAATGGATTCCATAAACTACAGTGGACTGGTATTGACCATAATGAACCTGACAATCATATGCTTTACTATCCTGGGAATAAAAATTGAAGAATGGCATCACATTCATCACACAAAAGATCCGCCTTTGTGCCCATTATAAGAGAGGTGACCATCATCAAAAAGAACATATCAAGATTGGTCCTGAAGTACATCCCTGTCTGTGTTATGATAATGTCCACATGCCTACAAGGATGATCAGTAAATACCATTATTATTCACATTTACACACCAACCACTAAAGCCAGTAATGATGAAATTGAGGAATTATACCAACTTATTCAGTCTGAAACTGATCAAACATACAAGAAAGATGTATTGATAATTACTGGAGATTAGAATGCCAAGGTTGGAAACAAAGATGAAGGATCAGTAGTTGGAAATTAATGTTCTCAGTAATAGAAATGATGCTGGAGATCACATGATAGAATTTTGCAAGACTTTTTCATTGTAAATACCTATTTTAAACATGATTGTACACATTGTCTTGACCAGATGGAATTGACAGGAATCATACTGACTACATCTGTGAAAAGAGACAGTGGGAAAGTTCCATATCATCAGCCAAAAAGAAGACCAGGGGTAGACTGTGGACCAGACCAACAATTACTCATATGCAAGTTCAGGCTGAAGCAGAAGAAAATTAAAACAAATCTATGAGAGCCATAATATGACCTTGAACATATCCCACCTGAATTTAGAGACCATCAGAAGAACAGATTTTGATGCATTCAACACTAAAGACCGAAGACCGGAAGAGTTGTGGGATGGCATCAAGAACATCATAAAGGAGAAAGCAAAAGGTCATTAAGAAGACAGGAAAGACAAAAAGGCCAAAATAGATGCCAGAAGACACCCTGAAACTTGCTCTCCAGCACAGAGATGGTAAAGCAAATGGAAGAAATGAGGAGGTAAAGAGCTGAATAGCCCAGCTCAAGAAGAGAAGTTCAACTATTATAACAAATTTGTGAAGACATGGCATTAAAAAATGTAAGGGGAATAACATGCTTATCATTTCTCAAGCTGAGGGAAGTGAAGAGAAAATTCAAATTTCCATTTAACAATACTGAGGGATTCTATGGGCAAAATAGTGAATGATGCAGAAAGCATGGAAAGTAAATGGTAGGTGTACACAGAGTCACTGTACCAAAAAGACATGTTCGATACTTAACAATTTCAAGTTGTTGCATATGTCCAAGAGCCAAGGGTACTTAA
This sequence comes from Chrysochloris asiatica, assembly GCF_000296735.1. Lineage (NCBI taxonomy): Eukaryota > Metazoa > Chordata > Mammalia > Afrosoricida > Chrysochloridae > Chrysochloris > Chrysochloris asiatica. The sequence continues at coordinate 7,790,869 of NW_006408578.1, read as the reverse complement.
GGAAGAAGTCGAAGTCCAAGGTGCATTGAGGGCATTAGTAAAGAAGAAGGCAGCAGGAATTGATGGAAATTGAAGTCTTTTAACAAACTGATGAAGCACTGAAGGCAATCACTAATCTATGACAAGAATTTGGAAGGCAGCTTTCTGGACAACTGACATCCGCCTTTTGTTCCCTTTATAAGAGAAGTGACCCAACAGGAAGCAGAAATCATCATACAATGTCTTTAATATCACACTCAATTAAAATTTTGTTTCAGGCTGCCACCATGCATTGAAGAAAAACTGCCAGAGGTTCTAACCACATTCAGATGAGGACTTGGAACAAGGGATATCATTGCTGATGTCAGAAGAATCGGGGCTGAAAGCAGAGAATACTAAAAAGATATTTACTTGTGCTTTACTGACTATACAAAGGTTTTTGATTGTGTGGGGATCATGACAAGTTATAGAATGAGTATTTTGGAACACTTAATTTTGGTCATGAGGAACCTGTACATAGATCAACAGGCAGTTACTCAAACAAAGCAAGGGAACACTGAATGGTTTAAAATTAGGAAAGGTTTGTGCAGGGTTTTATTCTGTCACCATACTTTTTGAATGTATATGCTGAGAAAATAATCCGAGAAGCTGCATTATATGAAGATAAACACGACATCAAGATTGGAGGGTGACTCTTTAACATCCTAGTATATACCACTTTACTTTCTGAAAGAGAAGAGGACTTAAAATATATTTATTTAGGAAGATCAAAGACCATAGCCTTCCATATAGGTTGCAACTTAATGTAAAGAAAACAAAAATCGTCACCACTAGACCAATAAGCAGCATCCAAAGAAATGGAGAAAAGATAGAGAATGTCAAAGATTTCATTTTGCTTGGATCAACCACCAACACTCATTGAAGCAGTAGTTAAGAAATCAAATGGTGCATTCCATTAGGCAGATCTGCTCTTTAAAGTGTTC
>NW_006408578.1:7743949-7789622 GCF_000296735.1 Chrysochloris asiatica | reverse complement strand
TCAGGATGGACCAGTCCCTGGAGAAGGACATCTTGTTTGGTAAGGGGATGGTTGGAGAAAAAGAGGAAGACTCTAATGAGATGGGTTGGCACAGTATCAGCAACAATGGGTTCAAACGTAGCAACAATTAAAAGGTTGTCAGACCTGTAGCGTTTCTTTCTCTTGTGCTTAGGGTCACTATGAATCATTACTGACTCAGTGGCACTTACCGACAATAATCAACCCAGTACGCTGAGAAGGCAAGCTTGTTGCTTGCTATGAAGAATCTTCTGTAATGTTTGGAATTTTGAGCAACTGCATCCATAAGCAAAAGTCCAGTTCATCACAATGTAGCAACTTTTACTTGCTCCCAGTATCAAACATCTCTGTCTTCATCTGGTTGGTCCAGTGAGCCCATGCCATCCAAGCTTGGCTAAATGTGTACCAGCTGACAGCTCTTTTTAAATGCAAAACATACACTCACTTTATAGTTATGTTTAACCCAACATGATCTTGTTGTGTTTTAGCTTAGGCAGACAAAGGATCAACTTTCTTCCAAACAAGGAAAAATACCGGATTGCCTAATGAAACTTCTAAAGCAGATACATGAGTGCAAGTAAGTACTTGCTTTATAATCAAGTTCATGTCGGTGGTAATGATTTACAAACATATCTCTAATGATTGCTGTACTAGGGCCAAACTTTCTAATTCTTTTTCTATAAAATGAGTTGAAGTAAATGATCTCCATCTATGCATAGGAGTTCCTGGGTCGTGCACATCATCAGCTCACTTGGCTGCTAATTGAAAGATTGGAAGTCATAGGTGCCTCAGAATAAAGACCTGGTGATGCTCACAAACATCAGTCATTGAAAACCTTGCCTAGCACAGTTCTTCTCTGACACTCAGCATTGCTGTGAGCCAGAATTGACTTATTGGCAATTGGGTACAGGCTCACTGATGCTCTCTATTCTGTATACTAGAGCCTCAAAGAGTTCATGGGAGAGACGGAATTGGAACATCGTGGAATTTTTCCATAACCTTTTTTATTTTTTTGACTTGTGAATTGACTGGAGATTGTAGAGAAGATACCAGTTTTACATTCAACAATTCATGTTTTGTTTCATTTCATTGATTGCAATCCCCTCCCTGGAATACCACTTATCCCAATTCCTCCCTCGGATTCTTGCTTTCTTCCAGCCTTCTTTTCCAATCCTTTTGACTTTAGTCCTTTTATAAATGTGGTTCCCTTTTGATCCTTAATAATTGACCATTCCATGGTGTGCCTACCCCATTAGTGTTGTCCCTTTTATATACCTTGCTACTACTTGTCTAGGTATATAAAAGGGACAACAACACTAATGAGGTAGGCACACCATGGCATGGTCAAGCTTTGGTAGCGTAGTGGTTACAAATTGGATTGCTAACCTCAAGATCACCAGTTTGAAACTACCAGCTGTTCTGCGGGAGCAAGATGAGGCTTTTTGTTCCCATAAATAATTACAGCCTTGGAAACCCTGTGCGGGGTCCCTATGAGTCGGAACGTACTCCACAGCACTTAACAATAGCCACAACAACAATTACTTGTCTGGAAATTAATCTACAAGATGAATTCCGTGCCATACCTGAAGTATGACTCAGGGTCATAGTGTTGAGTTCCTCCAGTTTCTTTTTGACCACTAAGCCTGGTTTATTTTATTTTAAGTTTTGTTCCACATTTTCTCCTGCTGTATCGAGGACCTTCTAAGGCGATCTCTTTCACAGCTGTTAGTAATGGTAGCCGGGCACCATCATGTTCTTTTGCAGGGCTTTGGATACTGAAATTTATGTGTTCCATTATTCCATTGGAGAAACAGATTTTTTTTTTTTAATGTTTTATTGTGAATTATGTGATAGTTTACATGGGAGAACATCAGTCTTACATTAATTCTATCATGTATCGTCTCATTGCCATGGTTACAATCCCCTCCATGCAATCCTTCGCCCGTACCCCCCCAGGTCGTCAGCACACAGTCCCTCTCCCTCTCTGGATCTAAAGTCTCCAGCTGCTCCATCACTCCACGTCATCATCTCTGCCTCCATTTCAGGCATCACTGCTTTTCTGGGTAGGGTCCCGCTCTCTGCTCTTCTCCCTTGATTGTCCTAGGGACCTCCGCTCCTAGACTGAGAAGTTAATCACTCCCCTCCTTGCTATAAAATGTCTACCTTTACATTTCCAACCCTCACAATCAGTCCTGATAACAATTATTCACTATTGTAGCCATGCCTGAGATAGAGGCAGAGGCGATGACATGGAGTGATGAAGTGGCTGGGGACTTTGGATCCAGAGAAGGGAGAGGGACTGTGTGCTGAAGACTGGGTGTGTGTGTGTGTGTGTGTAAGTGAAGGGGGTGGGTTTCTGGGATATACCCTTTGGTCAGTTGATGATGCATGGAGGGGATTGTAACCATGGCAATGAAACGATATATGATAGAATGAATGTAAAACGAATGTTCTCTCATGTAAACTATCATATAATTCACAATACAACATTTAAAAAAAAAGAGTCCTAATGGTTAAGCACTTGGCTGTTAAAGTGTTAAAGGGACAGAAGTTTGAATTCTCGATTGGCTCTGTGGGAGAAAAGGCCCAGGATTCTGCTCTCATAAAGATGACAGCGTAGGAAAATGTCAGGACAGTTCTCTGTCCTGTAATGCTGATATGAATTGAATCTACTGGATGGCACACAACAACAACAATACACATACGTCTCTGTGTGTGTGTGTGTATATATATATATAAATGTCACACACCCTGCTCTCTGACCATGTATGGAGTAAGTACAAAGGTGCCAAGTTACCAGAAAGATTGCTTAAAACTTCAGCCATCTGCATTACAACATGCTGTTTTCCTGTGTTTTGGAGGAAGGGATATGAAGGAGTGTGGGGTAGGGGACATGGGTGTAAGGTATGCACAGAGATGGCTGCTCATTGTTGAGAATGATTTGTAAATGATGGAGGAATAAAGGGCTGGCATGTCCATACACAATCAACTGAAGTAGAAGTTTGTTAAGGCAGAGTACATTGTTTGAATAGAAATGTATTCTTTCAAACCTTTTTATATAGTCAGTGTCATTTGGTTCTCAAAACGTTCCTGCGAATGACATTGTACTTGGGGATTTCCTCTTATCTAAAAAAATGAAAATAACCATTGAGTCTACTCCAATTCCTGGTAGTGACACGTGTGTCAGAGGAAACCTACTCCCTAGGGTCTTCCATGACTAATTTTAGAACTAAGTCCACGAGGCTTTTCTTCTGAGGCAGCTAAGGATAAACTAGGGTCCTCCAGTGTTTCAGCTTCATGGCCAAGAGCAAGATTCATCTTTGCCACTCTGGAACTCGGCTTAGCCTTTTAGAAGACACGTGTCCCTCAACTTGGCAACTGAACATCCATTAGCACAGAGCCTTCTACAGGGCAGAGGAGATGAATAAGGGAGCTGGGGAAGTGCCTTGCTTTCCTCAACGATTCAGCCTTAATGGATGTGGTGGTGTTGTTAAGTGCTGTCAAATCAATTCCGACCCATAGCGAACCTGCCTAGGGTTTCTAAGGATCAGCTGGTTAGCTTGAACCAGTGACCTTGCAGTTCCTTCAGCTTTGCAGTCTGGTGCATTAACCCACAGCACCACACCAGGACCCCTTAATGGAGACAGCAGATAATTAGCCAACAGGCCAGTGAACCTGGTACCTGGACACATTATAGTGACTATTAAGTATTTTATTACTAAAACGTGGAAGTTGGAAACAGAATTCATGAGCGAATTTCAGATTCCACCTTTTCAGACTGTCGTATTTTACATTTCTCAGAGTGAATAAAGTCTACCAGTTTCAGAGTTTGGTTCTTCGAGAGTTGGGCCACCTTGGGAAGGATATTCAGGCTCTGAAACACATGGAGGACAATGCTCTGGTGAGTTCTGTTTCTTTAGGGTGTTGTCTGTGATGCAAAAGAACCAGTTTCAGGACAGAGTAACTATAAAAAATCAATGTTTGTTTGATTTTAGGAATTTTGGAGGAAACAGTCTACTGATTTGAAATCATTATGTGCTAAACAAGCACTGAGGTATTTTTTCATACTTTTTTTTTTTAAAGAAGTGCCTTAGTTGAAGTATGACACAATGCATTAGCTAACATGTGAATAGTTAATGTTGGTAAAATGTCTTACAAGTAGCTGACCAGTTAAATCTTTTCAAATTGTCTATTTTAGTGGCCCTCCATGAGTTTTAGCATAACTTTTGAATTGTAATCTACAAGTATAAATTTTAATTATTTTTAAGCACTGATTTTAAAAATTAGTTTAGACATTGAAAAAAATTAAGTTTCTGAGTTCATTTTCAGTTGTAAATGAACCTTGTTATTGACAGATAACACAGGTATATCTCAGAGATATTCCAATTCCAGAGATAGTTTATTTACAGACTCTGTTATTCCTCATGGGGCACTGTGGGATCAACCCTGTGAACCACAAGGTTGTCAGTTCAAACCCACCAGCTGCTCCTCAGAAACCCTGTAGAGGTGGTTATGAGTCAGAACAGATTTGACGTCACTTAACAGCCATAAGTGAGACACATCAGCTTTTTTACTTACTGCATAAAAATCCTATTTGTATTTTGCTGTAGTTTATTAAATGTGTAACAGCAACCTTCAATTTGTATCACAAAGAAAAAATAGTATCTGCAAAGTACAATAAAGTGGGATACAATAAGCCGAGATATGCCTGTATACATATATTGTGTGCGTTTGATGCTATGGTGAAGAGTTCATTTATGTGGCCTTTTGCCTAAGGTTCTTTGGAAAATAGGTTGAAAGATTGTTTCTTGGGTTTTCTACCCCTGAGAGTTGTGCCTGTTGTCCGGGTTGATTGACATGTTTTGTACAAGCTGTAAACCACCAGACGGCTTCAGCTTGCTCTATGATTGGCGCACACCTCACAGTGATTAACCACTAGATGATTGCAAATGAGGTGACTCTAAACTATGTAAATGAAGTATCCAGGGTCTACTGAGAGAGGATTGGTCAATGTGAGGACCCTCCCTTAAGGGCCTTGCCTTGAAGTTGACAAGGAGTTTGTGTATTTAAGCATACAGTTCGATGAAGGATTTTCTGAAGGAAGGAAGCAGGAAGCAGCAGAAGGAAGAAAAAAAGAACCAGAGAGAAAAAGAAGAGTCACTAAATCTCCTGAAAGAACTGTAACATGGGTCAAGGGCCTTAGCTCTGAAGGTAAGGGTCTGTCACAGAAGAGACTCAGTGGCAGAGCCAGTGGGAATTGGCCCAGAAGGGTCGCATCAACGAAGCTAGAGATGACAGTTCAGGAAGGGGCCCAGCCGCAGAGCCAGAGCTGACAGGTTTGGAAGAGGCCCAGTGTCAGAACCATCAGTGACAGACCAGGCAATCACAGCAGGCCGCACCAGATAGGGGCCAGAGGGGCTGTGAGCTGCTTGTACCAAATAAGGGAGAATGCCTACGTGCTCCCTGATCATCCTGAGTTGTACCCTTATTGATCTTGATTCTGAGTTGTGCCCTGTTAATCTCTTCAATAAACTACCTAACTGTGAAGTTGAGTTGTGAGTTTTGTGAGATATTCCAATGAGTTGCCAAACCCAGATTGGGGGTGAAGGGAGAGTGGCTGGTGTCAGAAACAGAGTGGAGAGTACTTTGTAGGATGTGGGAGTCTCAGTTGTTATTTGTCCTCTGCCTCATATGAATTTGCATGTTGCTGATTCTTATATTTGAAGTTAATACTATATGTTGTTGTTAAGTGCCTTCTAGTTGGTTCCAACTCGTTTTTGTTAAGTGATATCGAGATGGTTCCGACCCATTGTTGTTGTTAGGTGGCATCAAGTCCACACCAACTCATAGCAACCCTACACACAGCACAACAAAATTCTAACTGGTCCTGGGCTAACCACACTACTGTTGCAACGCTTGAACCCATTGATGCTGCCACTTGGCCAATCCATTTCACTTCTGGGTCTTCCTCTTTTTCCTCTGACCCTCCACCCTACAAAACATGATATCCCTCTCCAGTAACCCGTCCCTCCAGATGCTATGTTTGAAGTATGAGAGACTAAGTCTAGCAACCATGGCCTCCAAGGAGCACTCTGGCTGCACTTCTTCCAACACAGATCTGTTGGTTCTTTTGGCAGCCCTTGGCACTTTAAATATTTTCCTCCAACACCATAACTCAAATGCATCAATTCTATGGTCTTCCTTATTCACTGTCCAGCTTTCTCATGCATATGAGGTTATTGTAAACGTCATCGCTTGGGTCAGGGACATCTTAGTCCTGAAACTTACAACTTTGCTCTTTAACACTTCAAAGAGGTGTTGTTCAGCAGATTTTCCTAATGTAATATGTCGTTTGATTTCTTGACTGCTGTTTCCTTGAGTGTTGATGGTGGATCGAAGCAAAATGAAGTGTTTGACTATGTCAATCTTGTCTCCATTTATCGTTTCGTTTACTGTACACTAAGGAGCAACCCATACCAAAGGCTGTAGTGTTTCATCTTCATTGGTAAGTATTTTAAGTCGTCTAAGCCATCTGCAAGCAAGGTCCTGTCATCTGCATATTATAGGTTGTTAATGAGTCTTCCTCCTATCCTTGTACCATGTCCTTCATGTAATCCATCTTCTCAGATACTTTGCTCAGCATTCAGGTTGAATAAATAAGGTGAAAGCATAGAGGCTTATGTGCAGGATTAGCAGCCTTTTTATTGATGAGGCAGGGTACAATCCATAGGCCTAGGTTGTATCTTGAGTGAATGTCTTCTGAGCTATAAAAGAGATTAAACAAGTAAGCAGTGGTCAAGGAGCCTGAGTCCCACCAAGAAACCAGAGCCAGGAGCAGAGCATGTTTTTTGGACTTGGTGTTCCTGCCTTGTGAATCTCCTAGACTCTGGAAGATTAATGTAAAAAATTATATAGTGCTACATTTTTCTTCACTGTTGTGTTGTACTACATTGTGTGTATGTACCAAAGTTTTTAAAATTCAGTCTTCCATTGGTGGACAATTAGGCTGCCTCTCCATCTTTTTGCTATTGTGAATAGTGCTGCTATGAACATTGGTGTGCAAATATTTATTGGTGTCATGGCTTTCATTTCTTGGAGATCTATACCAAGTAGAGGGATTTCTGGGTCAGATGGTATTGCTATTTCCAACTTTTATAAGACGATGCTGTATCGTTTTCCACAGTGATTACATTATTTTACAGTCCACCAATGTAAAAGGTCTCTCTACACCCTTTACAATATCTGTTGTTTTCTAGGGTTTTTTTTGTACTTTGCTATTAATGCTGGGGTGAGATGATGTCTCATTGTTTTGATTGGCATCTCTAATGGCTAGCATTTTTTAATATGTTTATTGGCTGCCTAAATGTCTTCTTTGGTGTAGTGTCCATTCATATCCTCTGTCCATTTTTAAATTGGAGTATTTGTCTTTTTCTTTTAGAGCTGTTGTCGTTTTCTATACGTTTTAGAAATTAGTCCCTTGTTGGATCTGTCACTGTAAAAAAAAATTTCTCACTCTATGGGCTCTCTTTTTACTCTTTTGGTGAAATCTTTTGATACACACCAGTGTCTCATTTTTAGGAAGTTCCGGTATTTTCATGTTTGATACCATATTAATGCCATGTATGACAGTCCATAAGTTTGTCCATGTGTTTTGTTGATGATCTTTAGAGCTCTTGGGTTTACATTTAGATCTTTAATTCACATCAAGTTTGTTTTTGTATATGGTGAGATATGGCTCTTGTTTCATTTTTCTGTAAATGGATTTCCAGTTTTTCCAGCACCATTTGTTGAAGAGACTATCTCGTTTCCACTTGATGTGTTTTGGTCCTTTGTCAAAGGTCAGCTGACTGTGTGTGTATGGGTTTACTTCTCGGTTCTAAGTTCTGTGATAGTAATCTATGTATCTTTCATTGTTTGGACCACTGTAGCTGTGTTGCAGATTTTGAGATCAGGTAAAAAGAAGCCGCCAACTTTGTACTTCTTAACTAATGATTTGCTTATCCAACGTCTCTTTACCCATAAAGATAGTGATTCAATTTTTCCATCTCTTTACAGAATAATTTAGAAATCTGGATTGGGATTGCATTGTATCTATAGATTGCTGAGATGTTGGGGTGACAAGAAATAGCTTCCTAGAACAGAGGTCCCCTTCACACAGGTCTTGAAGGATGGAGTAGGTTTTTTTCTTTTTTGGGAGGGGTTAGGAAAGATGGGCTAACAAGAATAAAGGTACAATAGCAGGTTTTGTTTGATGCCGTGGACGACTTTGGTGTATTGTTGTTGTTGATGTCAAGTGCTGTGTAATCAGTTCTGACTCATAGGGACCTTGTATAGGGTTTCGAAAGAGTGGCTACTGAGTTTTAACTGCCGATCTTGTAGTTCAAACTGACCTTGCAGTCTAGTTCATTATCCTAAAGCATCATACCAGGAAAATAAATGTGGCTAGTCCTAAAAGGAGCCCTGAGCCCTGAAAGTTCAGGGGGTTTCATGTTCGACTGCTAAGTGAATGGTCAGCAGTTCAAATCCACCAGCTACTCCATGGGAGAAAAATGAGACTTTCTGCTCCCATAAAGTCTTTATAGCCTCAAAGACCCTATACGAGTTTTTATGAGTCAGAATCAACCAGTGGCAGTGGGTTGTGGGTAAAACTGAAGTACCTTTATTGGCTTAAGCCAAACTCCTTTTGTCAAGATGATTCTGAACATGGTAAGCCAACATGTGTCTGTATAGAAATTCTCCATAGGGTTCTCTTGACTGTAATCCTTCTGGAAATAAATCATCCAGCCTTTTCCTCCATGGTGCTATTGGGTAGGTTTGAACTGCCCACCTTTTGGTTAATTGTTGTTAATAGCTGTCGATTCGGTTCCAAGGGTTTTCTCGGAGCTGTTGGATTTGAACCACCTACCTTGAAGTTCAAACTGACCTTGTGATCGAGTTCTTATCCTACAGTACCATACCAGGACTCCTTCAGGCGAGTAGTCATGCATAAACCATATGTGCCACTCAGGGACTTTATTCTGTAGGTGAGAAGGAACCACTGCAGACTCCATTAACTACTCTATTGCTAACTAGCTACCAGAAGGAGCTCTGGTAGCGTAGCGGCTACCAATCGGGTTACGAACCTGAAGGTCAGCAATTTGAAACTACCAGCTGTTCTGCCGGAGAAAGATAAGGCTTTCTGCTCCCATAAAGGTTTATAGCAGGGAAACCCTAAACAGGGTCACTGTGAGTTGCTTCTGACTCCTCGGCACATAACCACCATCACCACCATTGCTAACTAACTGGTAAGTACATGAATAAATATGACACTGAATATGTATTAGTTCCCTAGGGTTTATGGTCCTAAGAGAGTACCACAAACTGGGTAGCTTAAAGTAACAGATATGTATTCTCTCACAGTTGTAGTGGACAGAAGTTCAAAACTAAGGTGTCTGAGGGCCATTCTCCTTCCAAAGGCTCTAGGGAAGGATCTTTTCTGTCTCCATCATTCCTATTTCTGCCTCCATCTTCACATCAGCTGCCTTCACTATGGGCCGTATCTTCTTTTAAGTGCTTCATTCATTGAATTTAGCTAGGGTCCTCCCTAAATTCTGGATGATCTCATATCTGGATCCTCAACTGATTACAAAACCCTATATACAATTCACGTCATTTTATGAGTTCTTGATAAAGTAGAATTTTGAGGTGGCATTATGCAACCCATTATATTGTTGTTAAGTGCTATTGAGTTTGTTCTTCTGACACATAGTGAACCTGTATAGGGTTTCTGAGGAGTGGCTGATGAGCTTGAACTGCTGACCTTGCAGTTCAAACCAACTTTGCAGTCCAGCACATTAACCCACTAACACTGTACCAGGTCTCCGGTCTGTTAATATTGTTGTTGTTGTTAATTGCCGTCGAGTCTATTCCGACTCATAACGACCCTGTATAGGGTTTTTGAGGAGCAGTTGGTGAGCTTGAACCACTGATCTTGCAGTTCGAATGGCTGTGCCATCTGGTGCATTAACCCAAAGTGTAACACCAGGACTCCAATCCATTATATTAGGGAAGGATAAGATGAGCAGACCAGTTTCAGATTAATCTGGTAAGAGTATGAAGGTTGAACTCAAGTGTGATAATAGATTTATGCAGCCACAAAGTCCTCAACTAGGATAGTCGTATTTGGGGTGCAAAGGAGTCCAGGGAGATTCTGACTGGTGGATGTCTCATCGTTTCACGTAAGGTTGGTTGTTGTAAATCAGAGCCAACAATATCAATTAACAGCTGAATTTGAAAGGCTGTTTGTTCCCGTCTTTTTATGATAATTTTAGTTTAATAATTGAGTGTTATTTCACATGTTCTCCCAGTCTCTATGGACCCCTGTAGTGTGATCCCTTTCAGAGCACAGGGTAATGGTAGATGGCTACCATCTAGTTTTTTTGATCTCAGTGTTGTGTAGGCCGATGTTCACACGTTCTAGTCGTCCATTGGACTAATTGATTCCAAACCTTTTCAATTCTTAACCACTCTTCTTTCTTCTGCACACAGAGAGACCCATAGGTGTACCTTAGATGGCCAATTGTGAACTTTCAAGATCCCAGATGCTGTTCATCAAAATAGGATGTAAGACATTGTCTTAGTGGACTATGTTATGGTAATTGACCCTAAGACCCCAGAAAGTTCTTAGGTGCTCCCTAAGAAAGTTCATCATTTTGCCCACTGTATGCTCCATCACATTCAGAGTTGTATTCACAGGAAAGGTAGATACAGTTGTAAACATGTCCTCTTTCTGAAAGATCTGTTTTTGAAGATGAAGTGATTTACGTTGCAAAACAATGAGTTTGAGATATTGGGGAATATCTCTGAAAACATCCACCAAAAGGTCTTCATTTGATACTGCTTTAGTGTTCAGCGAATCCTGACTGAGCACTTACCGTGTGCGAAGCCTGAGCTTGTTCCTGAGGATTCCATGTTGACATCATCTCTGCCCTCCAGGAACTAGCAGGGAGTTAGCAGAGAGGAAGAAGAAGAGCAGCTTTGACCAGCTCTATGGCAGGTTGTATCAGGTGCCCTGGTCTGAATGGGGTGGGATGGTAGAACATGGGCCTCGATCAGCCTTTCTGGGGACCATGAGAAGTCTTCCAGGACCTGGCAGCCAGCCAGCTGGGGATTTGGAAGAGGAGGAATGTCAGTTTCCTTTGACTCCCTGGCCCTCTTGTCTTTCTAACACTTCTTGGCTCTGGATCAATGCAGACTTCCTTTTCACTCCTGTTGTAGATGAGTTCTAGAGGATCCTGTTACTCTTTGCTGACCTCCAGCCTCATCTCCACCCTTGGTCTGTTATTCCTAATATTCCTCTGTGCTCTACCCTTCTCCAAGGCAGTGCCTACAAATATTTCTATACTAACATCAGCTTCTGTACCTGTGTAAACAAGCCACGAGGCAGGTGCTTCCCTACCTCTTTCTGCTCCCTGCACACCTCGTCCTCTCCTCTCCCAGCCTTCTTCTGTGACAAGAAACGTTTAGAGGTTGTAGGGATGGGAAACCAATGGTGAGAATATGTCTTGTCAGTGAACCAAGGATATTTGATGCTTTTTAGGAAACTGCTAAAGACAAGCAAGACAGTAAAACTCCAAGGTGACATTAAGCCAAGGGTAAGTGGACAGCTTATTTCCATGTGGACAGGGATTTTTGGTATATGTAGCAAGCTCAGATGTACCTGGTCGGACTCTCCATTTTATGGTTATTAGATTTGATTCTCCCATTTTTAAGAGTCATTATTTTCATTTATAAACTAACTCATTACGAACCCATATGTGTCAGTAGAATTGTGCTACGGAGGCTTTTCAGTAGCTGAAGTTTTCAGAAATAGATCGCAGGGACTTTATTCAGAGATGCCTCTAGGTGGACTCTACCGTGTTTTCATTAGTAGCTAAGCATGCTAACTGGTGTACCATCCAGGGGCTCTTGACAAGGACTCCTGACATGTTGCAGGTGCTTAAGAAATACTTGGTAAAGGAATGGTTGGTTTCCTCTGGAACTAAGGTGTTTAACTTTTGGAATTTCCTAATTTCCGTGAATGAAGTTTACTCCTTATCTACTCCAAGAATGCCTCACCCCTTAAAACTAAACTCAGTCACTACCTCTTTTTTGAGGTGGGGTAAACTTTTTCACCGCTACTCTGATAGCGTAGTGGTTACAAATAGGGCTGCAAACCTCTCAAGGTCAGCAGTTTGAAACTATCAGCTGTTTCACGGGAGAAAGATGAGGCTTTCTGCTGCCGTAAAGATTTACAGCCTCGAAAACCCTGTTCAGGATTGCTGTGGGTCAGAATCAACTCAACGGCACTTAACAACAAAGACGACTCATCTATCAGTTTGTCCATCGTGGTGGCTTGCATATTACTATTTTGCAAGAAGCTATGCCACTCGTATTTTCAACACCAGCAGGGTCGCTCCTAGTAGTGGTTTCAACAGAGGTTATAGCCTAGGGAGGAGAGGCAGACTACTGCTTTTGAGTAGCCTCAGGACATTGTCACATGTAATGCCTAAAACTGTGTCCCTGAAGTTGGAAGCCACTCTTAATAGCACTGGGGAAGTACTGCCTCCTCAACATATGGCTGACCAGAGTGATGTGGATGGAACACAGCTTTGGGGACCTTTGTTTGCTGATGGGGCACACCTCAAAATGGGATGAAACAGCTGCATATATCCATTAATAATCAAAAGCTCAAATGTATGAAGTATGAATGTTCCTTAGAAACCAGGATGGGCAGACTTCATCTCTCATACTTCAGACTTATCAGGATGGACCAGTTTGCTTCGTAAAGTGGAGGGACAGCGAAAAAGATGGAGGAGACCCCCAATTAGACGGATTAGCACAGAGCCAACAACAATGGGCTCAAGAGCAGCAGCAATTTTGAGGGTGATGCAAGACTGGGCGGTGTTTACTTCTGTTGTACACAGGGTCTCAGTGAGCTGGAACCAACTCGATGCATTTAACAACAACAGTCTTTACTTACAGCCTTTTATAATCTAGGGAAAGTGAAAGTTTTAAAAAGGAAATGCATCACTATGAAGATTGAAATCCTAGGCATTAATGAGCAGAAATGGACTGTTAATGGCCATTTTAAAATCTGACAATCATATGGTGTACTATATTGGAATGTGGAATAGAAGAGGAGTGGCACGGGATTTATTGTCGAAAGAACATTTCACCAATTTATAGCAGTAAATATACATTCCAAGAGAAAACCCAAAATCACTACATTAGCAAAACATCACCAATAATTAGGAGAAAACACCTAGCAAAATAAGCCTACAGTCACCAGAGGAAAAGAAATAATAAAGATTAGAGGAGAATATTGAAAGTACCATCGGCTACCAAAAGAACAAACAGATCTGTGTTGGAAGAATTACAACCAGAGAGCTCCTTGGAGGCCAGCATGGCCAGACTTCGTCTCTCATACTTCAGACATATTGTTAGGAGGAGGGACCAGTCACTGGAGAGGGATATCATGTTTGGTAAGGTAAAGGGTCCGAGAAAAAGAGGCAGACCCCCAACGAGATGAATTGGTAACATGGCAGCATCAATGGGCTAAAGTGTGTCAACAATTGTAAGGTTGGCCCAAGACTTGGCAGTGTTTAGTTCTGTTGAGCCTAGCGTCGCTATGAGTCGGTACCAACTCCACTGGTACCTAACAACAACAAAACAGAAACAAATGATTAACAGAGAAACAATAGAATCAACAATATAAGAAGCTGCTTCTATGATCGGATTAATAAAATTGGCAGACCAGTGGCAAATCGAACAAAAGAAATGATAGAGTAGGTGTATGTAGCACACAAAGGAAACCATATGGGTGATGTCACAACAGAACCACCGGAAATAGGATAATAACAGGACGCTATAAAGCTTTATACTCCAATGAATTTGAAAATCTAGAAGAAATGGATAATTCTCTAGAAAAAAATGATCTTCTTAAACTAAAACAGAGTACAGTAGTAAACTTGAACAGACCTATAACAAAAGGAATAATTCATCAGGTCATCAAAACACTCCCAATCAAAAAAAGTCCAAGCCCAGATAGCTTTACTGGTGATTTTTACCAAACATTCAGAGAACTGACCAATTTTATCAATCTATTCCAGAATATAGAAAATGATGAAAAACTTCTGAATACATTTTATGAAGTGAGTATAACCCTCATACCAAAGACAGGCAGGGTTTGCTATGAGTCAGAACTGAATCAACAGTAATTGACAACAGTGAAATGACTGGAACTGTGGTTGTCTTGTTCTTAAACAGCCCACTGGCCAAAAGTTCCCCATCTCTGCTATAGAGCCACACCGGGACTCTGTGTAAGATAGTAGTGTTGTTATTAAGTGTTGTCGAGTGGATTGGTACTCATAGAGACCTTGTTTAGGATTTCCAAGGAGTGACTGGTGGATTTGAACCTTGGAACTTGCTTCTCAAACCCACCATGGGGTCCAGTGCTTATCCTATAGGCAATTGTGAGAAATACAATGGCATCTGCCCCACCCAAAGGCAATTTAAATAACTTTGGACAGGGGAACTTTACCATATCCAGTCTGCCACACGTTTTAGCTACAAACACTGTAACAATGGCCCCCAGAGCTGATGTTCAGAAGATCTCTCATGACTTTATAATTGCTCAATGATGTTGTGAATTACAGGGTGTGAATTACAAATGTTCATGTCTTCTTGGGGTTACCCCAAGGTTCCCTCCCTATAGTTTTAAGAGGTAAAAATAAGCTAGAAATCAATGGCTTTAGCTCTTTTTTTTCCCTCCAGGACTGAAAGTCATGTTTCCTTGGAGGTCAAGTAATGCTTTGGCTCTTCTCTGGTTAGAGTGATTATTTTCTTGTCTGCCTGCCCTTGAATACCCTTCCTGTGACACACAGCAAGGTAATTTGATTGGAAGACAGCCTGATACAAAACCGCACATTGAATTTTTCGTTAGGTGAAGGATATGAGACCTATTTAGGCTGAACTTTTATCATGTATAAACAGCTCTTTTAAGATACAGCTCTTACTAGGTTTTGTTGTTGTTAAGTGCTGTTGAGTCAGTTCCAACTCGGAGCGACCCTGTATTAGGGTTTCCAAGGAGTAGTTGGTGGATTTGAACTGCTAACCTGTGGTTAGCAGTCCAGGGTTTTCCTATAGTGCCACACCAGGACTCTTCAAGTTTTGCTGTCGAAACATGGACTTTATCTTTAATGAAGTCTGGTGGTGCAGTGGGTTAGGCGTTGGGATTCTAATCAAAGGCCAGAGGTTCAAACACGACAGCTGCTGTAGACAGCAAAGAGATTCGGCTGTCTTCTCCCATTACGGTGGTCTCAGAAACTCTGAAGAGGCAGCTCTACTCCTTCCTATACGGTTGGTATGAGTACATGGGTTTGGCATGATTTGGGTTAAGCTTTAAAGAATAGGCTCTGTTGAAAACAAATGAATCTCCTTAGCAGGAAGCTCTTTAAGGCATCCACACCTGTTGCAGTCGAGTTGACTCTGACTCATAGGGACTCTGTCCGACAGCGTAGAAGTACTCCATATAGGACTTCAAAGGCTGTAATTGTTGTACAGAAGCAGACCGCCACATCCTTCCCCAGAGCAACAGCTGGTGGGTTCAGACCTCTGACCTGTTAGCCAAGCGTTCAAGCAATGTGCCACCAGGGTCCCTTAGAGTGCCCGCCCTCCATGAACCCTAGCTCCCCTTCAAAGCTTGATCCCATTCTCATATCTGCCTCCTGCCCTTCTTTGTCATGCCTCGTGCTAGAGTCCTGGTGTGGTGCTATATAGGATAAGCACTGGACTGCTTGCTAAAAGATGAGTGGTTCAAATCCACCAGCCACTCCTCGGAAAGCGTATATGAGTGAACCCCCACTTGTCTATCACTTAGTTGTACGGTGGTGGCTTGCATGTTGCTGTGATTCTAAACGTTATGCCACAGGTATCTTAAGCAGGCTCACCAATGGTGGACAGGTTTCAGCTGATCTTCCAGATGAAGACAGACTTGGAAGAAGTAGAAGATGGACTGCTTCTGAATATTTAGTGACTGAAAACATGAATAGCAGTGTAACACTGTCAGCACCCAAATGTTGAATATTGAAACATGAAAAGCACCAGAATGTCGTCAGATACAGTGCTGGAAAATGAGCCCCTCAGGTTGGAAGGTTTTCAAAATACACCTTGGGAAGAACTGTCTTCTCAAAAGAGAGTTGATTGTGATGATACAAACAGACTAAAGCCTTGTTATTGTTGTTGTGATGTGCTGTGGAGTCAGTTCCGACTCATAGCGACTTTGTACAGGGTTTCCAAGGGTCGCTATGAGTTGGTACCTACTCAGTGGCATGTAACATCAACAAATTAGCCTGAACCACCTCTAGGGCATTTTACAACATCCATACCTAAGAGTTTTAGTAATTTCCTAATATACCTTGAACACAACAACTCCTTTTGTTTTCTTTGGAACCATGTTTGCCACTGTGTACTACACATTTAAACTTTCTACAGTGACAATCTGATCCTGCCCCACAAGCTTGACTTGAATGTCGCTCAGACATCAACATCACCAAATCGCAGGTCAAGTAAATTTTCCCTGCCCGACTCCTGACTTGAAATAGCTACCTCCTTGTCTTTCTAAGAGGAGCCCAGCTCTGGTACATTGGTTAAGTACTAGGCAGCTAACTGAAAGATCAGCAGTTCAAATCTACCAGTGGCTCTGTGCGAGAGAAAAACTTGGCAGTCTGCTTCCATAGAGATCTGTAGTCTTAGAAGCCCTCTGGGGCAGCTACACTATCCTATGGCCTCACTGTCAATAGTTGGAATTGCCACAAAGGTGATAGGTTTGGTTTTGGGCCCTTTGCTACCTTTCTGTTAAGTGTTAAGTTGGTTCTGAGGGTTTCCGAGGAGCGGCTGGTGAGCCTGAACCTACAAGCTTGAAGTTCAAACTGACTTTGCATTCCAGCGCATCAACCCACCATGCCATACCAGGACTTTCCAGGTACTGTGTACAGGATGATTTTGCAAAATGTTGTTTTTGCCTCATCTTTTTTCCCCTGACCAATCTAGCGCTCCTTCAGCAGAGATTCTATATAGTAATTTGTTTGCTTTTCATGACTAACCTTTGTATCTTTTATCTGTAATCAATTGCTAAAATATCTCTTTGATATAAAAGAAGAAAATCCTTGAGTGATAGGTAGGTCATTTGGAGCATCACTCAGGCGCTTATTGGGATGAAATCAGAAAAACTGCAACATACTTTTATGTGAGTGTAAAAAATCAATTTATTTGACAACAATCATACAGAATGTTTTTTTATCTATCTATGAAGAAAAATGGCTTCTCCTGCCTCATGGTCCATCCCAATCATGATACTGTGTTCTTAAGATACAAGTATTTTCAAAGGAAAAGAAAACCTGACATCCTTGTTTTCCAAATAAGGAAGCTTCCAGAAACATTTATAAACTAATACGGGAATACTGAAAAGAACCGGAGTGATCTTTGATACACTAAATGTTGTTCTGTCCAGCACAGTCAATGGTATTTTGAGTTAAACAAAAATAAGATACAGCTCTTTGATAGGTAGGTTGGAAAATTATGTTTGATTTGAAATCAGTAAACATTCCGTTTAAAATTGGGGATACTATATGTTTATAGTATTTACTTTTAAGTGTTTTCATTCTCAAGTATGACGAAATAGATCTGTGAAAAAATATTTTACATTGTTTTCTTTGTATTATACAGATTTCTAATATTTTTTACAGTTCTATTTTAGGAAAATGACATTAGACACTTGTTTTTCTTTAAAGTCGCAACACTTAATGACAGGATACAATAGCTACGTGATCCAAATTTTGTGACCAAGATTTCAAAGCACTGTGTATTTTGTACCAGTTTTTCAAAGGCTTAAAGCTATGTTTTTAATGAAGTTTCACTAGCATTAAAGCCTAAATTGGAAACTCTCCTGACATCTTAACTAAGCCTCCTGCCTTACCTTGAAGGAATGAACTTGGCGGGTTTTCCACTTGGAGCCACCAGAGTTCAAGCTGCTTGCTCTTGCCATCTGTGGAAAGAGGACCTTCCCTCCTTGCTAAGCAGATACTAAGCAGATACGAAGCTCGGGAAAGCACCTGAAGTCGCATGTGCAGTGGTGCCTGTAGGGCCTCATGACAACACTGTGAACACAGTGAATGGCCGGTGAGTAAGTGGTCTGCTTTCTCTCTTTGAAATCAGGTTTTTACCTGGGATGCACCTTGGCGGACAGACTTCAGCTCACGCTTGGGCCTAAAACAGAACTAGAGTCTAGTTTCTCCATGGGGCTGTCTTCCCAGTCCCGTCTGTGGTTTGCATGGAGAAGCAAATGCAACCATATTTGAGGCTAGCCCTTGTTTTGAAATGAATTGCTGGGAGAGGAGAGTGCATTGACTCCAGCTATAAAATGATGGACATGCTGATTAAGCATTAGCCTCGTCAGAGCCAGCCAGTTTTAGGAAATTTAAGAGAAGAAATACAAGAGTACGTGCGCATTAGGACCCAGGAGGCCATCTAGTCAACATAAATGGGTGAACTAGAGAAGGGGCTACTTCTACCTCATTCCCGACTATAGTGAGAGTAAGTCATTGGCAAAGTGTAGTTTACAGGAATTTAAAGGTCGAAGTCTGTACAATGCTTTTTTAATTGGAAAATATTAAATTACAGCTCAGAAAAAGATGCCAAGAAAGGCATCTCAAATAGACAGCAATGTATTTGGGACAAAGGGAAAAGCTTTGCTGGTACTCCATGTTTGATGTCTGATGTCTGCCTTAAACCCAAACACAAGTTGATAACATAGTTGGGAAAGGAGATCAAACGTCACAGGCAGTAAGTCTCATTTTACGGGGTGTAAGTGAGTCTTCGTCAAATCTTCAGAAAAGACTGTTTCCATTCTTAATATAGTAAATATAGTAAATAATAGTCCAACACTCAGGGAGGCAGGACAGGTCACGAACACGGTCCCCTGACTTTGTGCTCAGTTCTCAGTAGCGACGGCAGCACCTGAAAAGGGACTGATTGGGCTGGGTTTGCCAAGTTGGTACTTTTCGTCATGGCTTGTTACCTGCCCGCACCTCCAAGGTAGAACATTCTCCAAGTACTTCACCTTTTTCTTCGCGTTAACTTACACACTCTGCAAAGAGCTAGCGCAGGTAGCATTCACAAGAAATACTTGACAAAGCAACGTCCATTTGCCCCATAGCTGTTCGCTGTTCCTTCTGACTTACAAGTATTCCCACTGCATACACATACTGAGGGGCAGACCACCAGACTCCCAGCCCTAGTCTGAAAGGTTATGGGCAACAGATGGAAACACTGCTTTTGGAAGGAAGTAGGACTAATTGAAGAAATAACATTAATATCGAGGCACTATTCCTCTCCAAAGCCCCTGAGTTCTAAGGATTTGACAAGAGGATGAGGGGATTTGACTAACCCTGGGTTAAGAGAGAGAGTTGAGTTTTGCTAGATTTTTCTGTCTTCCATTTACGATCCCCTTTTAATAGCTTCTGGGGTTGACTCCTAAAGGAACAACAGATGTACTGAGTACTTTATGCACTGGCAAATATAGATTAGAACGTACCCTGTATTTTTAGAAGGTCATTTGACATTTTGGTGTAAACATTTTAATCGGAACAAAACTCTCTTTATTTGAAGACTTGCCATGGAGGGGGGAACAAAATGAAAGAGCTCTATGTTCCTGCTTGGTCTGTGTCTAAGGCATTGGATGGGAAAGTTCCTGGGGAGAGGAGGGGAGGAGCGGCACCAGTTGTGAGATGCATCACCTCAGTGCTGACTGAAGCATTATGTTAACCTAATAGCAATATATGAATGCATTCAGGGTACAAATGATTTATAAAGACAAAAGAAATTAGTTTATGATAAAACATGTATAATGTTCAGTTCAGTCTTTGCTTTAACACAGGTGGCTCAGTCAGTCTGTTCGCTAAGCAGTCCCCATTCCCCTGTGTCTACTGTGCTTTCTTGGCCATCACTCCATTCAGTGTGGAGAAGTAGGCTTTGGAAATACCGTTTTTAACTTCTTTCCCTGCAGGTAGGTCTTCTACAACTTTCTTCATTGGCTTTTTCCGGTATGTCTGTTGGAGGTATACATTTTGAAGAAAAATGAGAATAGATTTTTAGTAAGAATCTAATGTTGCAATATGATTTTCAAAACTCTAAAGATAAAAACAGGATACAACCCAAGACAAGTGCATACATGGTGCAAGGAAAGGTGGTTTTTATTTACCCTCGTCACCTAGGCTCAGATTTGTGTTAGCATTCGAATTAACCTGCACTAGGGGGTACTTGGTAAGGATAAAGATTGAGTGTTAAGGTATTATTTGTAAAGCTCAAGGTCAGCGGTTCAAGCTCACTAGCCACTCCTCAGAAATCCTATGCAAGGTCAGTATGAGTCGGAATCAACTCGATGGCACTTATCCACAAAACCAAAAACCAAACAAACTTGTTCTTATTCAACATGAGGTACTGTTGGTAAGAAAAACCTTAAATCAAAGAGGCCCACTCAAGCTGCCTTAGACTGCCAGAAGTGCTCTAACGAGTGTCCCAGCTACTGGAAATTGTGGACCTCACTACTTCCTCATTTCATGGCTTCAGATGGGTGGAGGACCAAACAGCAGCCAGGCCTCAACTCACCCTTTGTCAATTGATCTTAGAGAGCGTGGGCCTGGAGGCAGCTAATCACATTAAGATTAGCCAGTGGATGAGCTCAATTTCTCCCTCCTCTTCTCTTTATGGACTTCCACTGTGGGTTAATGCACTGGACTACAAAGTGAGTTTGAACCACAAGGGTGGTGGTTCAAGATAACCAGTCCCCCCTTGGAACCTCCGTACCGGGTTGCTATGTATGGGTCAGAACTAACTTGACTGCGCTTAGCAATAACAACTGTTTAGGGGTTCTGCCTATATGCTTCTCTTCAAGTTTTAACACTAAATCAACACCAACAATGACTCCCCTAACACTTCTCGTGGTTTTGTTTCCATTGGTGGGTATTTCACTAGAAAAAAACTGTTATCTATTATAAAAGACAACGCCTAGCCAGCCCAATTTCAGAACTACAAGAACTGGGAAGTTGCCAAAAAAGTTAAGTTCCCACGAACCAGAGGGAAAAAAAAATATCAAGAAGTACTTATTGTTTTAGAGTCCTGTTTCCAATCTACAAACACAGGAGGACCGCTCGATTTGCTACTTTGATCAGCTCTTGTGCAAGGGAGAGTTGCTTTAAGATTGCATTTTGAAATTCTCTTCATTGAATCTCAATTAAATCAAGGTGACACACTTGATAAAAAGTAAAATGTGACCTTTCCCACACTTGCTCTTGTTAAGTGCCATCGAGTCGGTTCCGACCCTGTGTTAACGAGAGCAGAAAGCCTCATCTTTCTCAGGCGGAACAGCCAGTAGTTTCGAACTGCTGACCTTGTGGTTCGCAGCCCAGTTCGTAACCACTACGCTACCAGAGCTCCCTTTTCCCACACTAGTCTGTCTGAAAGGAATTTTTTCCGAGTAAACTGTGTTGCCTACAATATCACCCAGTAGCTTCTGTGGGAAAAAGAACTTATACTAAGTTCATGAAGCCCATGTTTTTTCCTCCATTCACATAAATTTAAACACTGTCTAGAGTAAGACAGAGCTAAGAAAACTTTTAGAATGTTAGGGTCTGGTTGAATGATGGAAATGAAAAATGATGTTTGACCCTACGTTGAAAACTGTTTACTAGAATGCTTGCTAAATGATTAACATAGGGCATCTTTCAAGGAGGTGAACATGGGGATAGGAGTTAGGAATGCATGTTGTTTCACTTATGACTTTGTGCCTGAACCTCAGTAACTGCATTTATCATAAGCTAAAGGTGGTGCCAGACTGGGCAGCATTTTGTTGTATTACAATCTAAGCATGCCATGTGTCACAGCTGATTTGAGGGCATTTTACAATCAGTAACATTACACAAATATAGAAGATGGAAGTAAACAGTGTGTCATGTGTGCCCAATGAGTATTTATACTTCACTTACCTGGACATAAAAATTCAAGAACAGGACCACTAAGGTGAGCATGTAGGAAGACTGGAAGATGAGACACCCGAATGGGAAGCCGCAGGGTCTGACAACAGCGCTCATGGTGTGAGTGATGGTGAGAAGGAACTGGACCTGTGAGGGGCCAAGAGCGGCACTGAGAGGGGCTATGCAACCAGGAAGAAAGAACCTTTCTAATAACTGAGAGATCAACTACGATTGCTCCCTAAAATGCAGGAATAAAACACTGAAGGCACCCTGCTATGCTACACAGACAACTTACTTGAAATTCTACTAGTAAGTATTGAGTGGTAGCACCCTAAATTAACTCAGGTCCTGATGTGAGCAAAGATCTGAGGGCACAACTCCATTTGCAATGTAAAGTAACTGCTGCATTGAGAATGCAGCCTGCCCTTCTGTAGCTCTCCACTGTGCCCTGAGATAATTACTGGGTACACAATTTCAGAGAACAATGGGATGGATGTTGCTTGATGAAGCAACACCCAGCTCAGGAAAGCCAGATCAAATGTTTCTCAGAACAAGGGCTTACTCAGGATAAATTTTAGAACTACCGTGTCCTCCCTATAGTCATACAAGAAGGCTCTCATGATTAATTTGGCCAGATGTACCCAAATTAATGATTACTTTGTTACCAAAAGAAGTAAATTTTTCCCCCCGTATTGTAGTGGCATGAGACAAAATAAACTAATTTGCTCAGTAAATTATTCACCCACACCAGTTTTAATTTTAGAAATGTCTATAATTTCCTATCAGTCCAGATGTACCTTCACCCAATATTGTAATCACTACCTAAATGTCAAGCAATCACAGAATTTTCACTGCTGCTCCTTGTGTTTTCTTACCCAAACTCTCTGGACTCCTGGCTCCTTGCATCTGTTGGTTCAGAATCCTCTAGACCTTGTTGTGATTCCCAATTTGCAATTGCCTTCCCTCTCAATAAAAGCTCTTTACTTTCCATTTCAGGCAGACTTGATGTGTTGCTCTATGACATTGCATGGAACTGCCCACTATTAACTCCCTGATGCAAAAGCAGCACTTAAAAAGGTATGCATGCATCTCCTTTCCAAAACGAGGCACTTTTTATTATAAGCAAATGGCATGCACAGAGGACACTGTCTTTAACACACCAGGTTATGGAGGGAAAAGGTAGACTCCTCACACAGAGAAACTCTGATTCCTAAGAAGACTGAGGCTTTGGCTCCCCTCCCCCTTCCCTTGAGAATACTTGAGCTCCCACCTGGAAAAGGACAGAATGAAAGAGCGTTTAACATACCAGTTGAGCCTGTGTGAGGTATCTCTTCCACCAAAGATACTTGTGCATAGATGGAAACACAGAGAGTCCATAGTAGGAATACATAAGAATGTGGATAAAGCTGTTTAGTGTTGGTCCAAAGAAACCTATGAAAGAACAGTATGAAAATTACTAGTCGTCTAGAAAGTGGGGACTGTTTATTTTCATAGTTGAAAGACAGGCTGCTAAAGAGACAAAGAAATGCCATTCTTCATAATTATTTCTGTCTGAAAGGGTCCTAGGAACAGGAGATACTGGGGAAGCTGAGAGAGACTGGAGGCCAAACAAGATGGCGTAAGGTTGGGAGTGAGGAGAACTGGTCAGTGAGGCCTTCCCTAGTGGTCGGCCCACCCAATTTACTTGAATGAGAAAGATATCTGAAAAGCAGTGTTAGGATACTTGCTGTGCTAAACTATGCCCTGTCCCCTGCAAATGACTCTACTGTGATTATTGCCAATGCAGGTGAATCGGGTTTGAGGATACCATGGAGATTGGGCTATGTCCCATGCTGGATCAACTAAGGGTCAGAGGATTTAGCTTCAAGACCTGAGATGTAAGAGATGGGAACTCAATACAATGTGTACACACTACA
Source organism: Chrysochloris asiatica (assembly GCF_000296735.1). Lineage (NCBI taxonomy): Eukaryota > Metazoa > Chordata > Mammalia > Afrosoricida > Chrysochloridae > Chrysochloris > Chrysochloris asiatica. The sequence continues at coordinate 7,765,639 of NW_006408578.1, read as the reverse complement.
GTGGGCAGCACAAAGTGTTCGTTTGGCATCCAGATGGCTACAGCCAGGACACCTTGGACACATGAACTTTGTGAATTTTAATCATTCCCATCTGTAAAATGGCTAGGATATTAACAACTACCTCCGAAGGCTGTGGCAGGAGAAAACTGAGCCAGTATAAATACTACAGCAAATAAACTAAAAAGCACTTTACATATATACTAGTTAATCATAATTCTCTAGCTTGGTTTTCTATTCTTGAGTTAGATATCAGGAGAGATCAATGCAAATAAATGACTACAAAATGAAAGGTACAAAATCATGCATGTTGTTAAGTGCTCAACAGATACTGGCTGGAATAAATAGTTTAAGTACCTTAACTGATAGGGAAACACAAATACAGTGTGAGATTACAAAGTAGAACAATACTGGTGATATTTCTCTTGTTAAGTACAATCGAGCTGGTTCCAACTCATAGCGACCCTGTATAGGGTTTCCAAGGAGCAGCTGGTGGGTTTCAGCCACCAACCTTGTAGTTCACAGTCCAGCGCTTATTATACAGTGTCACACGTAGCATCTTTATGCCCTCTTCCCTCCGGATTGATGTCCTTCTTCACATCCTGGCCTCTAACTGAACCTTCGCAATATAAATATCCTCAGAGCCTTTGTCTCATCTCTACAGGATACGCACGCCTAGGACAGACTCTTGCTGACTGCAGTTTTACCTGTTTTGACTTGTAAGAACATTTTAAATTCAGAATATTCTTCAATTCTTGGATACAAAACATACATCCAAAGGAAAACACTGCTTTCTCTGGTTTCTCAACTCTAGGTTGTGCCTGACAGCTGAGTGGATTGTGAAGTACAGTGTGGTGAGTCAACAGCTGTTTGTAAGACAGAATTTAACCAACAGAAAAGCCATCTGAGTGCATCACACAGAGCCAAGGTAAATACCAACTAATGAAATTTCTGTTTCTCACAAAGTATTTACATATAAATTAGTACATTTGGTTGTGATATTTTTCTTATTGTACTTTTCTAGTAAAAAGACAAAAGAAAGTGTAACACATGGAGCTGTAACCTTAATTTTTCAGTATTAAATGTCAGAGCCCCTAAAAATTGAAGTGACCCAATCTCTGCTAGGGAGCGTGCTGACCATGCATGGAAGGCCTCCTACTAACACAGCAGCCCTGACCACTCCTGGTGCAGGAGGTCTCTTGGCATGTGTGTTCGCTGCATCTGACCACATGACCTTCAGCGCACGGAGAAAAATGTATTTCTTAATTCCGTGTAACGCTCAGATATCACCAGTATCTGGGACTAGAAAGTAACCCTTGGCAAGTAAGTACTTGATGATTGGTTCTCTCATATTCCCCTCACTCTCATCATCCCCACATGAGATCCAATACAGACTGAAAAAGCCACAGGTCACTTACTTTGTCCACAAGGTATCCAGTTCAGAACACACCACCAGATGTTAAACATAGAGGCATGGTGATACACGTGGAGAAAAGTAATCTGACTGTTTTTTTTCCGCAAAACAAAGAAAATTGTGTCCAGGAACTCTATTAATTTGGAGAAGTAGTACCACCATAACACTTTGGCTACCTATGAGAGTTTTGAAAAGGGGGAAAAAAGGAGTAAATGAGTACGTTCCATGTGCCCCACCCCTCAGCAATCTGAGTGCCACCCTTGCTCCCTGCTATCTACACCACTAGGACCAAGGCTGAGCTGCTTTTCTCAAACACCCTCCGCAACTGTTTGACTACAGGATAGTTCAAGGTCATGCGTGCTTGTTGACGTATGCACCATCCTCCTCCCAGCACACACACCAGTAAGTGTCCCGTGAGATGGCCTATTTTCTTCTGTGTGCAGCTTCGTCCTAATTCGCAAACTGTATTCTCAGTCATCCTTTTACACCCTTTTCACTGCAAATTCACCTAACTGGCTCCTTTCCTTTTTCGGGCTGAATCAACTGCATCTTCATGTGTGTTCCCAAATTACTTGACCTGCGCCTCCATGGTCAGTGCCACAGCACAGAGTAGAGAGGCTCCCTCCTTCACGTCTGCTCAGTGCCCGGCCCTCAGCTAGAGACCATTACTGTTCTCTGTCTTTACTAACATTTCCCTCCCAAGGCCCTTATCCTTTTGGAGACATTGAATATCAATCATACTCTGTTGTCTGTCTCCCAAGCAGAAAATCATAAGGTGTGATAAGAAATAGCCATCAGTGTTTGATGCAATAATTAACCTTCAAAAAATAATAATCACAATGATCTTTAGAGAACTGTATGGTAACCTATAATGGTTAGGGTTCTGTGTCAACTTAACTAGACCAGGTTGGTGATGAAACCTAATACAGGCATAGTTAGCTCTATGATGATTGCCAACCAACTGAAGGGATGCTTCCTTGGGGGTGTGGCCTGCTCCAAATATAATAGATACACAGGAGTCCTACATTTATAAGCTGTTTCTTTTATAGTAAACTTCTCTTTATATATACATGTTGTGTTTTTAAGTACCATTCAGTAGGTTCCAACCCATAGTGATGCTGTATAGTGTTTCCAAGGAGCAGCCAGTGAGCTTGAACCGCTGAAGTTGTGGCTCACACCAACTTTGCATTCCAGCGCATTAACCCACAGTGTTTCATTGATTTTGCTTCTCTAGAAAACTCAAGGTATAACTCCAGTGTGACAGTTTGTGATCATGCATTATACACACATTGTTGTCATTGTTAAGTGCTATTGAGTTGGTTCAGACTCACACCAACCCTGTACAGCGTTTCCAAGGAGTAAGCTGGTTGAGTCTGAACTGCTGACCTTGCAGTTAGCAAGCAGTCCAGTGCTTATCCTACAGTGCCCCGTATCAGAGCGCCAGAGAAAAGACTGTCTCTAGGTGAGCTTGAACCAGCAACCTTGATATTAACTGTCAAACACACTAACCAATTGTGCCACAGTTTGATATGGAGAATGCTATATATAACAGCTTTTAAAAATTTATATATATATCTTCTAACATCTCTGTTAGCACTAACACATGCTTTTTAATTTTAGAAAATTTTAAACTTCACCTATCTGAAACCCTGTTGTATCCATGTCTGAACTTCAAAAATAATGAACCATGAATTCTATTTCCTACTCCGTTTTGTTTTCTTTAAGAGGAGGGGAGTGCCAAATACTGCAAACTAATCCAAGGTATCATGATTTCACATGTAAACATTTATCTCATTCAGGGAAACGTTTCTGGTGGTTGTTTTATTATAGCTAAAATGCCGTAATTTTGCCTAATAGAATGATTCATTAAATATTCCAATAACAATGGTGTAGTGCTGTTGGCTAATGTGTCAGACTGCAAAGTCAGTGGTTCAAGCTCCCCAGCTGCTCCTTGGAAACCCTATACAGGGTCACTATGGGTCAGAATCCACTCAGTGGCACATAACAATAATCCAGGCCATATTCAAGGTCCACTGGGCATCTGTTTACGTCCTATGGTCCTTCTTCAGAACCGTTCCCTCGCTGACCAGTTATATTTCAAGGATTCTGGATCTGGATGAGGATTTCTTTGTAGCTTCATTTAACTTGCTTCACACATTTCCTGTAACTAGCAGTCAGATCAAGGAACCCTGGTGGGGCAGGGGTTTAAATGCTTGGCAGTTAATGGAAAGGTGGGTGGTTCAACTGCCCCAGCCATTTAGCAGAAATAGTATGTTACAGTCTCCTCCATAAAGATCACAGCTTTGGGGACCTGGCAGGTCAGCTCTCCTCGGCTCTGTAGGGTCTCTATGACTTAGAATCTACTACTGGCAGTGCTTAGTTTTTTAATTTTTTTCAAAAGAACAAATAAAGGTAATCCTAATATTTCTCATTTCAAGTTTTGATTAGTGGGTTTCATTTTAACTTCCTTATTTTTAATTGGTATGATTACATCTATGTTTTTAATATTAATTCCAATGGTATTTCTAATTCCAATGGTATTACATTAAGGAGCTCTGGTGGCACTGTAGGATAAGCACTGGAGTGCTATCTTCAAGGTCAACAATTCAAATCCACCCATCTCTCCAAGGTAGAAAGATGAGGCATTCTGTTCCTGTTACGATTCACAGCCATGGAAAACCTATACAGGGTTGCTATGAGTTGGAATTGACTTTAGGGCAGTGGTTTATGTTGTTTTGGATTGGTATTATATTAGCATTAGCATATTATATATGTACTTGATGCTATGATAGTGAGGTTGGCCCAGGATCGGGCAGTGTTTTGTTCTGCAGAGCATAAGCTTGCTATGAGTCGGTACCGACTTGATGGCACTCTAGCTCTTGTGGGGATCCCCTCATTCCACTCTACAGAGGCATCCACTGTGTGGATCATGTGTATCATGGGTTATGCAGTCAGCTCCTACAGGTGGGCATGTGGAAAACCCAGCTGTGTTACCAAACATTGCTACCAGAGCAGGACCTTTTTCTTATCTAATCCCAGCCCCATGCTCGCATCTTGAAGGACAAGAAAGCCTTTTTTTTTTTCTTCTCAGAACCAGTTATCAGTTTGCTGTTAACGACTCACCCGGATATCAGCTTTCCCTGCACTGGTGAGATCTTGGCACTGTAAGTTGTAGCCTCCTTCCCAACTGGAAAGAATGAGCTGCCCAAGAAACAAGAACAGAAAACATCAGCACAGAAAGGTAGACACAAACGGAATTTCCCATATTTCTGACTGACATGTATTTAAGGATTGGATAGAGCCTTCCTTGAATTTAATCTGGTCCTCAAACATATACACCAACGGACCTAACTATTGGGTCTGAAATGAAATGAACAGTTATTCTAAAGTAGTACATTTTATTTCTAATCTTTCACAGTCTTTTGAGTAACAAAATAATATAAGGAGTTATCTAGTTCTGGTGTAGCACTGTAGAATCAGCACTGGACTGCAATCCACAAGATCAGCATTTCAAACCCAGCAGCTGCTTCTCAGAAGCCTTATACGAGTTTGTTATGTGTCCAAATTGACAGCACCAAATAACAACAATGTTTAATTAAGTACAGTATATAATTAATTCAATGTAAATAAATGCACAGAAATAACATGTGGAATTAAAAGAGAATGGAATTTTTCCACAAAAAGAGAATGGAATTTTTCCACAAACGTTTTGAAAGCTCTCATGGTATATAAGTATTTATCTTATTTGATTATCTCAACTTCATGAAATTGGTATTAATTGTCATTTTACAGATAGAAAATGAGAGCTCAGAAAGGTTCTTAAACCATATTCCTTCACTGCATTTGTTACTTGGTGACTAAGCAATCCCACCACTGATCTGTTTGTCATACTGTGGTGGTTTGTGTCTTGCTGTGATGGTAGGAAGCTATGCCACCGGTATTTTAAGTATCAGCAGGGTCACTCGTGGTGGACAGGTTTTAGCAGAGCTTCCAGACTAGGAAGAAGGAGAGGCAAACCACTTCTGAATGGTTAGGTACTGACACCTTATAGATCTGGCTGTGAAACATTGTCACATATAGTTCTGAAAGATGAGTGCCTTAGTCAAAGTAGAGTTTACCTTAATGATATGGTTGGAGTTAAGCTTTAAGGATGATGTTAAGATCTATCTTGAATTACAGTGTTGTAACAGAATAATATCCACAGGCCTACAAGGAAAACTAGTTAATATCACTATTATTCAAATGTTGTACACACCAAATATTAAAACCAGTGAGGATAAAATTGAATTCTATCCAGTTCTTTAGTCTGAAATTGATCAAACAATCAAGATGCATTGATAACTACTGGTGATTGCAATGCAAAAGTTGGAGACAAAAAAGGATTGGCGGTTCGAAAATATGGCCTTGGGAATATGGCCTTGGGGATATAAATGATGTAGAACCCATGTGAAAATTTTGCAAGACCAATGAATTCTTCATTGCAACTGCCATTTTTCAAATACTTAAAAGGTGACTATACACGTAGAACTCAATAGTTGTAATACACAGGAATCAAATTGACTACATCTGTGGGACGAGACAATGGAGAAGCTCAGTATCATCGCCAAAACTGGGGTTGACAGTGGAACAGACCAATTGCTCATAAAGTTCAGAATGAAGCTACAGAAAATTAAACAAGTCCACAAGAGCCAAAATATGACTTTAAACATATGCCACCTGAATTTAGACAACATCTCATGAACAGATTTGATGCATTAGACACCAATGATCAGAAGAGTTATGAGATGATATCAATAACATCATACATGAAGAAAGGAAAAGGTTATTTATTAAAAGGCTCAAAAAAAGGGAAAACCAAAACGGGTATCAAAGGAGATTCTGAAACTTGCTCTTGAGCACAGAGAAGTTAAGCTAATGGAATAAATGAGGAAGCAAAAGAGCTTAACAAAAATTTCAAAGGGCAGTTCAAGAAAACAAAGTCAAATATAGAAAACCAGAAGGTTTTCTGCCATTAGATGTATAAAGGTAAAAAGTAAACATACAGAGCAGTGGGACTCCTGGTTTGGCGCTGTAGGGTCTGCACTGGACTTCGAACCAGAAGGTCAGCAGTTCAAACCCAGCAGCTGCACCTTGGAAACCCTATACGGGGTTGCTGAGAGTCAGAACTCACTCGATGGCACTGCATAATAAATCATAACAGATCAGTGAGAGATGGGTATTAATTAATGTTGTTAAGTGCCGCCCAGCTGGGTATGAGCGGCTGATGTAGTTACACTGTAGACTGGCCCTTGTGATGTAGACAAGACATCTGAAAACAGCTCACAGAAACCTGCTGACTACTATCATCTTGCAAGCTGACTTAGAAAGGAGTAAAGAACTTAAAATAAAAATTTTCCTCTAGGGACAAATAAATAAGGGATGTCAGCCTGTCTTTCCTGACCCCAAACTCCAAATAATGTCTACAGTGCTATGATAAGCGTCTTATCCCATTCATTTCTAGTGGTCATTATTATACTCACAGAACAAATTCTGAGTGTGAGCACCCACATTTAAGGCAATGATTTATCCTACAATTCAAGTCCATTCGGAAGGCAGTTTCCACCAGTCATCTGTCAGTGTGTCATACTGTGGTGGCTTGTGAGTTGCTGTGATTCTGGAAGCTATGCCACAGGTATTTTAAATACCAGCAGGGTCACCCATGGGGGACAGGTTTCAGATGAGCTCATGTGACAAAGCTCATGCAGACGAAGACAGACTAGGAAGAAGGAGAGGAAAACTACTTCAAAATATTTAGTCCCTGAAAACTTTGTCAGATATAGTGACAGAAAATGAGCCCCTCACGTTGGAAAGCACTCAAAATGTGACTGGTAAGAGCTGCCTCCTCAAAGTAGAGTTGAACGTTCGTGATGATGAGAATGGAATAAAACCCTCAGGGCCTTCATTTACTGGTGGGGCACAACTCAAAATGAAAAGAAACACCTGTAAACATCCATTAATAATCAGAACGTGGAATGTACGAAGTATGAATCTAGGAATATTGGAAATTGTTAAAAAATGAACACATTAATATAAAAAACCTAGGCATTAGTGAGCTGAAATGGACTGGTGTTGGCCATTTTGAATCTGACCATCACGTGGTTTACTATGTCACGAATGACAAATTGAAGAGGAATGTTGTTGAATCCATTGAGAGAGAATATATCCTGATCAGTCATGAGGTACAAAGCTGTCTGTGATAGGATAATATCCATGTACCTATAGGGAAGACTAGTTAATTCCACTATTATTCAAATTTATGCACCAACTACTAAAGCCATTGAGAATGAAATTGAAGATTTCTACCAACTTCTCCAGTCTGAAATTGATTAAACATGCAATCAAGATATATTAATAAGCACTGGTAATTTGAATATAAAGTTTGGAAACAAAGAGGAAGGATCAGTAATTGGAAAATATGGCCTTGGTGATAGAAAAGATGCTGGAAGATCGCATTATAGAATTCTGCAAGGCCAATGACTTCATTTGAAATACCTTTTTTAAACAACATAAAAGATGACTATACACATGGACCTCACCAGATGAAATACACAGGGATCAAATTGACTACATGTGTGAAAAGAGATGGTAGAAAACCTCTATATCACCAGCTAAAACAACGCCAGGGGAGACTGTAAAAGACCATCAATTGCTCATGTGAATTCAAACTGAAGCTGAAGAAAATTAAAACAACTTCACAAGAGCCAAAATAAGACTTTGAACATATCCTACCAGAATTTATCATCTGAATAACAGATTTTATGCAATAGACACTAAAGACTGAAGACCAGAAGAGTTGTGGGATGATATCAAGAACATCATATAGGAAGAGAGGAAAAATTATGAAGACAAGGAAGGAACAGATCAAAATGGATGTCAGAATAGACACTGAAAGGAAGAAATCCAAGGTACATTGTAGGAATTGGCAAAGAACAAGGCACCAGAAATTAACGGAATACAAACTGAAATTGTTCAACAAAGTTTGACAGCACTGGAGGCACTCCAATTGTTGGAAGACAGCAATCTGGCCAACTGATTGAAATGTACACAAATATGGATGCCTGCCAAAAAGAGGAGACCCAATGGAATTTGGAAGTCATCGGACAGTATATTTGATATCCCATGTGAGTAAAGTTTTACTAAAGGTAACACAGAAACAGCTGCAACCATACATTGACCAACAACTTCCAGAGGTTCAAGTTGGATTCAGGAGAGGACGTGGAACGAGGGATATCATTGCTGTCATCAGATGGATCTTGACTGAAAGCAGAAGATACAAGAAAGATGTTTGTTTACCTTTGCTTTATTGACTATGCAAAGGCTTTCAATTGAGTGGATCATGACAAGCTATGGACAATATTGCGAGATAAGAGTATTCCAGAACACTTGATTGTGCTCATCTGTACCTGGACCAAGAGGCAGTTGTTCATTCAGAACAAGGGAACACTGAATGGTTTAAAATTACACAAGCTGGGCGACAGAGTTGTATTCTTTCACCATACTTATTCAACCTGTATGCTTAGCAAATAATCCGAGAAGCTGGGTTATATGAAGCAAAACGTGGCATAAGGATTGGAGGAAGACTCATTCAACCTGTGATATGCAGATGATACAGCCTTGCTCACTGAAAGTGAAGAGGACTTAAAATACTTACTGAGGAAGATCATGAGCACATCCTTCGGTATTGATTGCATCTCAATGTAAAGAAAACAAAAATCCTCAGTACTGGACCAAGAAACCTTCATTTCAATGGAGACAAGATTCAAGTAGTCAAGGACTTCATTCTTCTAGATGAACTATCAACACTCAAGAAGTAGCAGTCAAGAAATAAAATGACATATTGCACTAGGCAAATCTGCTGCACTAACACCTTTTCAAATTGTTAAAGAGAAAACATTTCAGCTGGAGGGCTAAGGTACGCCTGACCCAAACCATGGTATTTTCAGTAACCTCATATGCATGCAAAAGCTGGACAGTGAATAAGGAAGACCACAGAAGAATTGATGATATTGAGTTATGATCCAGGAGAAGAATACTGAAAGTACCACGGACTGCCAAAAAACAAACAAATCTGTGTTGGAAGAAGTGCAGCCAGAGTGCCCCTTGGAGGCCAGGATGGCCAAACTTCATCACTCACACTTTGGACATATTGTCAGGAGGGACCAGTCACTGGAGATGGATACCATGTTTGGTAAGGTGGAGGGTCAGAGAAAAAGAGGAAGACCCTCAGCAGACTGGATTGGCCAAGTGGCAGCATCAGTGGGCTCAAGCGTGGCAACAATAGTGAGGTTGGCCCAGAACTGGGCAGTGTTTCGATCTGTTGTGCATAGGGTTGCTATGAGTCGGTACTGACTTGGTGGAACCTAACAACAACAACAATGGAATGCAGTTTATACTTGTGTGCCAATAGCAGACATTTATGTCTGGTCCTGGTGTGGCGCTGCCGATTGACGCAGTGGACTACAAGGTCACAAGGTCAGATAGAACTGCATGGTCGGTCAACAGTTCAAACCCACCAGGTGCTCCTCGAAATCTATACAGGGTCCCTATGGGTCAGAATAGACTCTGTGGCACTTAACAACAAACATGAATAATTCTATCCTCATTTTCTCCTTAACAGATCTAATCATGCTTTTGTTCCCTTTGTGGCTTATTTATCCTCATTTTCTTTTTTGGCAAGACAAAGCTCATTTAAGATGCTTAGATTTTTCCTTGTATGGCAGTAGCCTTTGTTTTCTAGGCAGAACAATCATTACTTGTTCTTTCTCTTATAAAATTGGGCTTGGTGCCTGCCTTACAAAGGAATGGGCAGTGTGTGAGGTCTCGTGGGCAGCTAGAGCTGAGCTGGGATGCCCCTCAGGCCTCCTGAGGTCAGTCCTGAGTGAGGAACCACTAGGACGCTACCACAGTGGTTCAAAGATGAGGAGATGTATGTAAGGGGGCTTCAAAAGTTTGTGGAAAAATACCATTCTCTCTCAATTTAATTTTTCTGCAAATTTTTTGATACCCCATTTTAGTCAAACTAATGGCATCTGATATTCAAGTCGGTTTAAAAATTGTTTATAAATAGCTGTCTAGTCTCTATTTCTAAGGCTCATTGTGATAATTTATGAAAAAGAGAAAATTGTACAAGATATTTAAAGGCCCCCAGATCTAAATTTTTACTACAAATTACAATGGAAGATAATGACTGAAAAAAAAACCCCGCCTGACTGGAGAGGAGAAAATTCAAGTTTGAGATTAGGCCTCCCAGGACTTCCTGAAGGAATGAGATCAAACACTGAAACAGTTCTTTTGAGTGCTATGGAGTCTGTTCCTATAAGGTTTCCCACGAGTGGCTGGTGGATTTGAACTGCCGATTGTGTGGGTTAGCAGTCCTTAGTCACCTTACATTCAGATGCTCCTAGAAATTGCTCAATTACCCAGCTGTAGCTTTGGCTACAGAAACACTTACCTCTACCAGCATATATACAGAGAGAAGTGTGATTCCAAGGTTATATAAGGTGAGGGTACCCCTGAGAGAAAGAGCAGGTCTGTTCTTCATGTATTTGGTACCCAACCATATTGAAAGCAGGTATATGACAGTCAGAAAAAAGGTAGGCAGGTAAGAGTCCAACATGAACCATCCTCTGACACGAGAATCTGCAAAGAAACACACAGCAAAAACCTTGAGAAACAATTGTGTTCCATTTGTGAAATACTGTCACATGTTTTATTTGGGCAAAAATAAGATAAATCCTTAAGTAAACTTAATTGGGTTACTAGAGTTCAGAGGAAGAAGCAGCAGTGTGTATGTGTGTGTAGGGGCGTGATGGGGTTATTAAGGAAGGTTTCATGGAGCTAATCACTTAACTGGAACACTAATAGCAAAAAGAAAACAAGGAAGGGAAGCAATAGTTCTTAAATGTGTATTTACTCTAACTCAGTTCTGGTGATGCTGTGTAAGATAAGCACTGGACTGCCACCTGCAATGTCCACAGTTTAAACCCAGCAGCTGCTCCTCAGGAACCCTATACAGGGTTACTTTGAGTCAAAACCAAATCGATGATGGAACTTAACGATAATCAGCAGTTGCTGTGACGCCCTTGTCTTGGTGTCTTTGGCTCTCCCACAGTTTCAGTCCATTTTCTTGGTCCACCTACCCAGGCACAAGTATCTTCTCCAGTTCTAAGTGTTCAATTTTTAAATTTCTTCTAGTTGTTACTGAGCTGAAAAAGGCGAGAAAGGAAGTCTCTTCATTCCTGTGACTCACAGATTGTACTGTTCATACTACTTGCTCATCATGACCTGCATGTGTCATAAATAAATGCCGCTTTCTATATCCAACTCCGATGTCCATCTCACTCACACTTTAATGCCCAGGAGTCTGTTTCTACTCTCTCAAAACTGCAACTTTAGTAATCTAAAAATGATCCTTTTATGCTTCATGTATGATGACTCATGTGATTACACCAGGAACTCTTCTAAAGCCTTTTACACACATTACATATTTAGTTCTCAAAGCTACCCTAGTCTATAGATGATACTATGCCCTCTGGAGTCCTAATGTGACACTGCAGAAAAATGCACTGGACTGCAAGGTGGCAGTTCAAACCCACCAGCCACTCCTTGGAAACCCTATCCAGGGTCCTGATGAGTGAGCATCAACTCTATAGCACTTAACAACAATAACTTTATTCCCAGTTTACATTTAAGAAGCACTGGGCCATGGAAAACAAAGTTCAATAACATGGTATAACTTAAACTCCTGTTATTCTGATACAGTTGTTGGTTGAACTGTGCCCCAGAACACAGATTGAAGTCCTAACTCCAGTACCTGTGAATGTGACCTTGTTTGGAATTAGGGTCTTTGCAGAGGTACTCAAGTTGAGATGTGGTTATCCTAAGGTGAGGTGCCAGTCCAATGACGGCTATCCTCATAAGAATGGGTGTTGTGGGTACAGGGACACAGAGAGTTCTAGAATGCTGAATTAGAATGTCTCTTCTATAAGCCAGGAGAAGCCAAGAATTACCAGCAACCACCAGAAGTTAGGAGAGAGGCATGAAGCATATTCAAGGTGAAAAAAATTTCTGTGGTTTTCAGCCACTCCGTTTGTGGTTCTGTGAGAGCAGCCCTAGGAAACTCACACAAACACATGGTTTAAATGCTTCCAGCGGTTTCCCATGTGTTAATTGTATCACCTCAAGTAGAGTACGTGCTCCAGGAGGGAGCTTGGTGTTGGTGGTGATGTGCCGTGTAGTCGGTTCTGACTCATAGCGACCCTATACAGGGTTTCCAAGGCTGTAAATCTTTACAGGAGCAAAAAGCCTCCACTTTCTCCCACGGGACAGCTGGTAGTTTCAAACTGCTGACTTTGAGGTTCACAGCGCAGTTCATAACCTCCTGGTGTAGCGCTGTGGGTTAATACGTCAGACTGCAAAGTCAGTGGTTGAAGCTCACCAGCTCTTCCTTGGAAACCCTACACTGGGTCGGAATTGACTCAATGGCACTTAACAACAAAAACACTACCAGATATCCTTAGGAAGGAAATTAGGTCTTCTATTTCTCCTGTCTCACAAGTTAAGTACATCCAGACTGAGGTGAGTGGAACAGTTCTTAAATACGTATCACAATTGGCACACTAAATCAAAAACATATTACAACACCTCACGTTTCCCCTTTTCTCTTGTGGACCTATAAATGTTCACTGCAATTGGCAAGGCAATTAGAGCAAACACTTGTAATAAAAGAAATTATCTTTGGGATGTGTAAATTGTTAGCTCTGGATCCATGCTAGGTCTGATGGTTCTAATATCATGTTGGTAAAACCAGAAAATATGAGGGGAAACCAGGTATAGCAGTGTAGAATAAGCACTGGACTGTTAAATCCAAGGTCGGCAGTTCAAACCCCCAGCCCTCCTCTGAAATCATGTACAGGGTTACTATGGTGTGAATGGACTCCATGGCACTAACAGTAGCAACATAGATGTTCTCTTAGGTGGCCTGCCAGTCAAGGGGAGAAGGGTTTTGGTGGCTGAGATGCTGGACACCGGTCACTGAACAGGTAGTCTGATTTGGTGATCATTTGTCCATTTTATCATCAACTTGCTACAAGGAAACATCCACAAAAAATGACCAGCTGAGTAAACAACTACAATCTTATCTTTAATTGATCCCATACACTCGGGTAGAGGAGTGGTTACGAATCAGGTTGTGAATCGCCAAGGTCAATAGTTCGAAACTACCAGCTGTTCTGTGGGAGAAAGATTAAGTTTTCTGTTCCCGTAAAGATTTACAGCCTCGGAAACCCTCTACAGGGGCACTATGAGTCGCAACTGACTCCCCGGCACACAACAACAACATACCTGTATAATTCCAGATTGCCTATGATCTTACTGTAACAACAAAGTTCACTTTGAACTTGGCTTGGAGATTTTGTTGTTTAACACTCAAGTTGAAGTATCAAATGCAAACCCATATTCACAAAGAAACTTCAGTTCCTCCCTGCATACGGCATGCCTACGGTAGTTAAGAGGTCTTTCTGTAGTCCACGAGAACTGTCAGGTAGACAGAGTGCTACAGGAAAACTAACATACAGATAACAGGGCTCTGTCCATTTTCCAGGATCACATGGAGATAAAATGCAAAAAAATAAACTAAGTGAAAGTATTTTCAAAAAACAAAACCTCTTTACATTTTGTTGTGTTGTTTTTGTGAAGTGATGTGGATCTGTTCCGACTCATAGCAACCCCAGTATAGGGTTTCTGAGGAGCAGCAGGTGAGTTTGCCATTCAACCCAACCTTGCAGTCTAGTGCATTAACCCACAGTGCCACACCAGGACTCCTCTGCATTTACTGAGCAGTATATATTAAAATTGTCAGGTGTCATTGAGTCGGAACCGACTCATAGCGACTCCATACACAGCAGAATGAAACAATGTCCGATCCTGGGCTAACCTCACTACCACTGCCACACTTGATGCCATCAATGATGTCACTTAGCTGATCCATCTCATTGGGGGTCTTCCTTTTTTTCTCAGACCCTCCACCTTACTCAGCATGACATCCTTCTCCAGCGACTGTTCTCTCTGGACAATGTGTCCAAAGTAGGAGAGACGAAGCCTAGCCATCTTAGCCTCCAAGGAGCACTCTGTTTGTACTTCTTCCAAAACAGACCTATTGGTTCTTTCGGCAGTCCACGGCACTTTCAGTATTCTCCAACACCACAACTCAAAGGCATCATTTCTTCTACGATCTTCCTTATTCACTGTCCAGCTTTCGCATCCATATGAGGCTATTGAAAATACCATCGCTTGGCTCAGGCGCACCTTAGTCCTCAAGCTGACATCTCTGCTCTTCAATACTTTAAAAAGTTCCTGTGCAGATTTGCCCAATGCAATACGTCGTCTGATCTCTTGACAGCTGCTTCCGCGAGTGTTGATAGTTGATCCAAGAAGAATGAAGTCCTTGACAACTTCAATCTCTTCTCCATTGATAAGAATGCTGTTTACTGGTCCAGTGGTGAGGATTTTAGTTTTCTTAATATGTTTCAAGTCCTCTTCACTTTCAGCAAGCAAGGTTGTATCATCAGTATATCGCAGGTTGTTAATGAGTCTTCCTCCAATCCTGATGCCACGTTTTTCTTCATAGAACCCAGCTTCTTGTATTATTTGCTCAGCATACATATTGACCAAGAATGGTGAAAGAATACAACCTTGTCGCACACCTTCCCAATTTTAAAACATTCAGTGTTCCCATGCTCTGTTCGAACAACTGCTTCTTGGTCCAGGTACAGATTCCTCATGAGCACAATTAAGTGTTCTGGAATACTCATACTTTTCAATGTTGTCCATAGTTTGTCATGATCCACACAACTGAAAGCCTTTGCATAGTCAATAAAGCACAGGTAAACATCCTTCTGGTATTCTCTGCTTTCAGCCAAGATCCATTGGACATCTGCAATGATATCTTCGTTCCACGGCCTCTTCTGAACCCAGCTCGAATGTCTGGAAGTTCTTTCAATGTATGATTGTAGCCGTTTCTGTATTACCTTTAGCAAAACTTTACTCGCTTGAGATATCAAAGAGATGGTGTGATAATTTCCACATTCTGTTGGGTCACCTCTCTTTGGAATGGGCACAAATATAGATCTCTTCCAATCAGTCGGCCAGATAGTTGTCTTCCAAATTTCTTGGCAGAGATGAGTGAGTGCCTCCTGTGCTGCCTCACTTTCTTGAAAGATTTCAATTTTTATTCCATCAATTCCTGGAGCCTTGTTCTTTGCCTCAGTCAAGAGGAGGTAGCACAGCAGGAGTGACAGGGTTTTAATGAGATGCTTTGGGCTGAGGTTGTGGGTCTCTAACTTGGTCGACTCCACCTCAAAGCCATGATCCAGTGGCTAGGCTGGGACTGCGCCCTCGTTTCCTGGGTAAGTAGGACAGCCTGGCTGGCCGCTGCAGTCTCTTCCTGCTAGGCAGTGCCCCTCTCCCGTCTCTCCCCCGCCCCGCCGACCTGGTCTCCAGACACCTCTCACCCCGCCGCTCCATATTCTCAGTTTCATTTAACATCTCCACCAGGTCAGCGCAGTTCTCGCACATCATTCAGCTGCTGCCCATTAGCGCGACCATTTATGTATGTGTGTGTGTATATATATATATACGTATATATATGTATATATATATACACACACATATATATTTATATATATAACTCTTAAAATGCAGTATATGAAACCTGTATAGAAGCTGGGGAGTGCTCTAAATGATCCCTACATCAGTACCCTCACTCTCCACCCAACATTGATAGTCCTGAGGAAATAACTTGAGGAGAATTATATGGTTTTCTAGTTCTGTTAACCAGCAAGGCTCAAATGAGACATGCTGTCTAGAATTTATTCATTTATTATAAACTACATGGTGCAAGTAGGCACCTATAGACTTCTAGTGTGGTGCTGCAGCATAAGCACTGGACTGCAAGGTTGGTTTGAACCACAAGGACAAATGTTCAAACTTATAAGCTGCTTCTTAGAAACCCTATACTGGGTTACTATGAGTCGGAACTGGCTTGAAGGCACTTAACAACATTAGTAGGCACCTGGGAGCACAGTGGAGCCATAGGATAAGCCATGGATTATGAATCACAAGGTTGTCAAGTTTGGACCAAGCAGCTGCTCCGTAGGGGAAAAGTTGAGGCTTTCTGCTCTCGCAAAAAGATTAAAAAGCCTCAGAAACCCTATACAGGGTTGCTATAAATTGAAACCAACTCCATAGCACTTAACAACAACAGACACCTGGGGTACCTGTCTTGTACAAAGGGTTAACGTTATCTCTAATCAATTGGCGGAGGTGCAAATTCACCCAGAGGTGCTTCTGAAGACTTACTAATCTATGTCCAACAAATAAGCCACAGAAAATATGGCGCCCAATTCTACAATAACAAACATGGGGTGGCCAAGAGACTGGGTACAACTGTGACAAATTGTAGCATGTTCTCAGAACTGGGATAGAATGGTGAACAAAACAGTCATGGCTCCTCGCCTCAGGAAAGCAATACTGCAACAACAAGGTATAAGAAGAAAATAAACAGGCTCAAACAAAGAATAATGAGGGACCTCCTGGTGTGGCGCTGTAGGATCAGCACTGGACTGCGAACCACAAGGTTACAGGGTTGTCATGAGTCAGAACAATACTTCAGATTAGCTATCAATGAAAGCCCATCTCAGAAGGCAACATTTAAGATACCTGAAGTATGAGAGTGTGGTAACCATGTGGGGTGGGGTGGGGTGGGTGGGGGAGGGATATTTAGAGGGGATCCAAGCACAAGGAACATGTGTCCCTTCACACCTTGGAGGAAGAGAACCCTGTGGAGAGTGGGTCTGTAGAGAAGCCGGATGGGACTAGATGATACAGGGGTGTCCATGACAGGAAGTTTCATTCTGATCAGACAGGCACCGGTGTTTTACAGTAGAGTGCCACACAGTATGTTTTGGATCTTTAAATGCCATTTTGGCTGACACTTTAAAAATAATTTGTAGAGAGGAGACTAAGTAGGAGGTCACTGTAGTACTCAAGTGCCATCAAGTCAGTTCTGACTTACAGCAATCCTGCGTAGGTTTTCGAGGCTGTCAATCTTTATGGGAAAAGAAATCCTCATCTTTCTCCTGAGAAGCGACTGGTAGACTCCAACCTCTGAACTGCTGATTTGAGGTTCAGTGCTTATTCTAAAGAGCCACCAGTGATTCAGACTCAGGGACTAGTGATCAAAGAATGATTGAGCGGCTCCTAAATTAACGGAACAGTCCTTGACATTGTTTATGTGTAAGGGCAGTGATACTATGTATGACTGTGATTGTCAGGAAGGTGGCTGAATGAGTGGTAGAGAAAAGGGAAGGAAGAAGTTAAAGCTGAAGGCAGAGAAAGATGTAGAATAATTTAGAAGGAAAGTTACAACCTGGCTTTAGTAGCCAGAGACACCAGAGGTACTGTATTTCATTCCACCTGCTACCTGCTCCACAGAAGTTCCTTACTCCATGCGGAGAAGCTAAGCAGGAGCAATAAGGGGCCTTTTGTACCTTCCAGGAGAAGTACTATTATCAAAGGTGAGGAAATCCACATTTAGAACTGCTAAGTGCCATATTATTTTCATCAGACATTTCCTAAGCCTTTTCTATAATTCAATGCATTCTTCCATGTGTTCCTTCCATATTAGGTTCTCACTCACCTCGAGGTCCAAACATATAGTCCAAAAAAGCATTGGTTTCGTCATCAATA
Source organism: Chrysochloris asiatica (assembly GCF_000296735.1). Taxonomy (NCBI): domain Eukaryota; kingdom Metazoa; phylum Chordata; class Mammalia; order Afrosoricida; family Chrysochloridae; genus Chrysochloris; species Chrysochloris asiatica. The sequence goes on along the minus strand of NW_006408578.1, from coordinate 7,747,443 downwards.
GTCTTTAGATGCTCCTTAAAAGAAAAGAAAAAAGAAAAAATTGATGTCAGTGATTTGTGTGTTTGTGTGAAACTCTCAAAACAAAGCCTGTAGGTTTACAGAAGGTCCCCAAATCCCTGCTTCCAAAGATTTTCATAAGGAAAGTGTAGCAGTCAATCCCTCTAAGGGTTATTCCATCAAGATCTAAAGCGTTTAAAGGAACGAGCCAGTACCAGAAGCAACACCGATTATTCTAATGAATAGCAGCAGCGTAGTGGCAGCAACAGGAGAAATCTATATCCTTAAGATATCAATGTAATTTTTAACCTTTTCATGATGGAATTGTTTTATATTTGTTAGATTTGGCTGGTATAAAGCTTTTCAGTTACAGAATGCATGCTGAACCATTTAGTCATATTAAAATTTTGTTAGGTAAGATGGATATGTCTCACTGAAGTCTGAAGGATGTAAGCTGGGGAGAAGCATGAGAAAAGTCATTTATTTGTCCAAGGCAACTTTATTGTGTGAAAACGTTTCGGAACATGGGGTAACCCATAAAGGCCCCCTGCAATAGCTGAACAATTGTTGCTGAAGTCTCCTGAGAGATACATTCTCTGTATCATCCTCTAGATCCCTTGATAGGTAAATATTTTCCAGCTCCAGGAACCATAGGTCATTTGGTATCCTACGTATCCCTTCTTCCTTTGGTTCAAAGTAAACTGTCTAATGAGAGCAAGCCCGAAGGACAGCTGATCACATCTGCTCCCGCGGTTACAGTTCCACATCTTCAAACTGTTTACAATTCCAAGGTCAGTAAGGAAATGCAGCAACTTCTGCCACCATTTGAGAAGGCTTGTTTTTGTCTGTGTTTCTTTCAGGCCTCAGCTTGCAGTGGTCCACTCCTCTCTTGATGGTGCCGTGTTCTGTGACGGTTCTCACGCAAAGGATTACTGACAAGCGACCATCTCTGTTCTTTCGACATTAGTGATGCCCTTCGGTTGTGAAGTAGTTACAAGACCGTCACAGGTTTATTGTCCTGCCTCTTTACTGATGGTATACATCCTCATGTATAAATTATCTGATAAGTCAAAACTAATTTGACAAGCGTGGGTTTTTTGTTTTGTTTCTTTTCTTAATTTCAAGTTTTGTTGCTGTTGTTAGGTGTCATCGAATCAGTTCCAACTCATAATGACCCTGGATAGGGTTTCTGAGGAATGGCTAACGAGTTTGAACCCAGACTTTGGGGTTCAAACCGACCTTGAGGTTGAGTGCTTATCCTATGGTGCCACAGCAGGACTCCTATTGCTCTCATTAAAGCCTATAATTCCCTATTGCTCATGCTTTTCATCAAGTGATGTTGTTAAGTGCCAATGAGCAAGTTCCAATTCATAGCGACCCTGTATACAGTTCCCAAGAAGCGATTGGCAAGCTTGAACTGCTGGACTTCTGGTTAGTAGTCCATTGCTTATCCTACAGTGTCACACCAGGACTTATCAAGCCATAGGAGGAAAACAAAAAACAAAACTGTCGGAGGAAATGAGTCAGTGAGAATGACTGCAGGAATAAAAACACTGTGATGAGGAGGAGCCAGGGCACTCTCCACTTTTTGTTCTAGAACATCCAAACTCTCACAAAGCCACTCAGCGAGTTGGCCAAGCACCAGCCTTGTACCCACGCTTGATTCGCTTCATTGGCATGTGCTGTTTCATCAATACATGGCTCTTATCAATACATGGCTCTAAGTGTTTTCATCAGCTGCCACAACTGATGGCATAATAAGGTGCAATTTATGAAGCTGGTCATTACCACCTCTGCCTTTGTGTCTGGCTTGTGAATTGTCATCGTAGCCTATGTTCTTGGTCAGTACCTTGAATTTTAGTTTAGTCGTAAGTTCTGGAACAGAAGTAACACCCACAAGTGGGGGCGGGGATCATTGGAGCAATAATGTCTGAGCTCTGGCAAGATGTGTATACCCATCAGCATGTGCACAATATGAATGACTTGATTTCTTCCATGGTGGTGGCTGCCATGTTTACTTGGCACTCTAATCTCCTGCTCTCTGTATCTCAGGTTGTGTGTTCCTGGGTCACACAAAGATTCATTTAGTTCTTTGTAACTTCCAAAGTTCTTCCCGAAACACAGACAGAAATTCATCTGCTGTATCTTTATCAGTCAAGCCCAGAGGTAAAATGGTGGCTAACTGCTGAAGTGAGTTTGTTGTATTTCCAAAGTAGGATACATCTTCAGATCGTTCAACTTCATTTTTGAAATAGATGAAAATGGCATCCTCATCTGGTTCCTCCCTCTCCTCTGCAACGTCAGCTGTTTCATCACCCTCTAACACCACGTCAGTGTGGCTGTTGTTACCATCAAAATGGCCTTCACAAGAGAAATAAACAAAATGGTGGATTCGGTTTAAGTGCAATAAAGAGCTCCACCAGCAACAACACAGAATACCTGACCAAGCAGGCTCAGGGGGTGGTCCCAGATCTCTGAACCACATATAAAGGAATATTTAGAAGGTTGGAAGGCTTACAGCTGGGGGAGTTTGTGACAAAAGCAAGAAATCCACTGCTTTCTAGTCCGGGACGCTCAGCTGCTCTAGGAGCCACCATCTTGGGTGAGACCAAGCAAGGGAAGAATTGGAGCCGCCACAGATGCCTGGCAGACCACAGAGATAAAGGTGTGGACAGTCTTTTTTTTTTGGTAGTTGTTCACTGGTTCCTTGTTGTCTGCATACCTCCATTCTGGTGACTATAGGGGTGCCTGAGCTAGTGGACACCCCAGCCCCCCCTCGGAAGGTTCTACTACACATGCACACAGATCTCCTTGAAATTTAAAGAGACAGTTTCCAATTAAAACCAAATGGTCACAGCCGGCCCTGAACTGTTTATAAGTAGAAGCAGATAACCATATCTGCACATGTCCAGAAACAAGATAAAGTGACCGAGGCAATGAGCTGGAAGTAGATCTACATTCCATACTGGAAGATGGGCAGGCTTTGGAAATGCAGGAGAAGGAATTCAGAAAAATAATTATAAAATGTATCAAAATGCTATATAATGGAGCTGAGAAAAATAAGGAAGAAGTCAGGAAAACGCTACAGGAACAATTAAATAAGATAGATACAGCATTGGAAACAATTCAAAATCTATAGAAAAAGGTCCAAACGATCAATAATAGAATTATCAGAAATGGACAATACACAGAAAGGGCAAAGGAGTAGAACTGAAGAGATAGAAGCCAGAACTAGTGAGCTACAAGATAAATCTCTCAACACTACTAAGAAGAACACAAAAAAGGATAAAAAAAAGTTTGAAGAAGGCCTAAGATTCAGGTTGGACAACATGAAGAGGAATAACTAAGAATTATTGGCATTCCAGAACAGGAACAATCACACAAGTCCACAGAGGAGATAGTTGAACAGCTTCTGGAAGAAAATTTTCCTAACATCCTGAAAAATGAAAGATAAGACATATAATAATCAGGCTCTCCAAAATCAAAGATAAAGACAG
>NW_006408578.1:7739009-7743337 GCF_000296735.1 Chrysochloris asiatica | reverse complement strand
TATCATGACTGTCACACTTGTAAACGTAGAAGTTTTGTAACAAAAAAGGGGAGTGGTTAATCTTACAGTCCAGAAACAGAGGACCCTAGGACCATCAAGAGAGGAACGCACAAGTAGAATGTGGGGCTTTATCCAGAGAAGCAGCAGTGCCAGAGATGTAGGCAGAGATGGGGGCATGGAGATGGGGAGCGGCTGAAGACTGTAGATTCATGGACTAAAAGGAGAAGGACTAAGAGCTGGTGGCCAGGAGCAGACTTGCAGAATGTGCCCTTTGGAAATGTAAATTATTATATACACCTGAGTGGGTTTTTTTTTGTGTTTTTTTAAAAAACTAAAGTGGATAGAGAGAAATACTGTTAACTGATGGTATATAGAGGGGATTATAATCAATGTAATGAAACAAGGTATATGATTTGTTGAATGTAAAACTGATGATCTGCCCTGTAAACTTTCACTCAACGCACAATAAAAACCTCAAAAAAAAAAAAAGGCCTTCACATTCCACGAGACAGACAGGTAAGCATCTTCATCGCATTCCTCCCTCCTCAGATTCACCCTCACTGTCTAGTACAGAATATCAACGATTTAGAATGCCTTCAGCCTCCAAAAAGTCCTTTTCTAAAAAAGAGGAATTTTCCAGAAAAGGATAATTTTAGTTTCTACAAAATTAGGATAATATAGTTATCGTACCTCCACACCAACATCATGAGCACATGTAAGGGGAGAAATTGTGTACATCCCACCGTGTGTTTACACACAAACAAATGGATTCGCGTCATGGGAAAATTAACAGTGCATTCATTTTACTGCAAGATCAGTATTCACAGCCTGTAAACCAGAAGAGAAGTCCTTGACAGTTTACAAGAAATGGACATATAGTATATCAAGGACACAATGGTTGTTAAGTGCTGTAGAGTCAGTTTTGACTCACAGTGCCTGACTCTATATAGGGTTTCTGAGGAGCAACTGGTGGAGCTGAACTGCCGAACTTGTGGTTTATAGTCCAGTGCTAATCCTACAGTGCTACACCAGGAATGCAAGGACACGATAGCATGTGCTTATAATGCATTGTACCTCAAAGTAATCTATTTGCTTGAAATTAAATGATCACTGAGCTGATAGCTTCTAGACACGGCTTATCTCACTATTAAACAGCCAAAAGAGAAACATTTTACACAGTCTCACCTCTAGAATGCACTATGTTTGAACAGTGATTTCGCTCCAAAAACGTTTCTTAAGATATAAACAGTTATACATGTCCCCGCTAGAAGCCTTACACATGCTAAGTGGGACACTTAAACCCTCAGAAACCAGAGAAGCAAAAAAAAAAAATTAACTGGAACTTAAATACAGCTGAACTGTATTTTGCAAAGCTCAAGTTTTAAAGAGCTACAAGGAAAGAAATTGAAAATGACAGCTGTTTTCTCTATTAGCTTTATGCTGTTTGGTTTCAAAACACTTCTCTACATTATCAATGATTTAGTATTACAATAAATAATGTAACTTGGGTGTGCCTGACTATCATCATTTTCACTGAATTCAGGCTAGGAGTGGGAAATTGCTGCTAACAATCTTAAAAGCCAGTACACGTTGGCTGCTGCCTCTTGGTTTTGCTGCTAATTCATGCTGCTCTGCTATTGAATTGCTCAAAATACCGCTTTAGGATCCAAGCCTGGAGCACCTTATCTAGCAAAGGGAGAAAACAGTGTTCCCAGGAAAAGATGCTAATGAGGCTCTTCAAACCAATGACTTGCTCACTGACTTTGAGTGTATCATGATGGTCCTCAGGCAGTTCATAAAGGACATGATCTAGATACAAGAACTTGGAGCACAGTCCAATTATCTGACACCTCTCACTCTCAAAGCAAATGGAAGGGCCCAAGAGGAGAATTAATCTACTGGTATCTGAAGAAAGAATCTGCACACTTGGTCAAGCCATCAGACTGCAAGGTCGGCGGTTCAAGCAACACCAGCTGCTCCTCGAAAACCCTATACAGGGTCACTGTGGGTCGGAACCACCTCGACAACACGTAACAACAACAAACCACTGTTTGGCCTTGTTCCTTATTCTGGTTACCCTGTGATAAATTTCAAGGAAACAACGGTCTCTGGATACTCTGCTTTAACAAGAAGATGGAGATTAAGGATTAAAACTGATTTTCTGTTGTTTTAAGTGCCAACGAGAGGTTTCTGACTTAGCAATCCTGTGTAGGGTTTCTGAGGAGCTGCTGGTGGGTCTGAACCTCCAACCTTACAGTTCAAACCAAACTTGCAGGCCTATAGATTATTCTACACTTACTATTTATGCTAGTACATTAAGAAGTTTATTTTCATTATTTCATAGTATTCTCTACGAAAGGTTTTTAACAGTGTTTTTATCTTTCATATCCACCTAGGACACCTCAGGAGACCTCTTGACTTGAGAAAGGTCATTACCTGACGTCTCAGTGGAACGGAGTATGATCTGTGTTGCTTGAGTAAAGAATGTTAGCCTTATCGATGTCTCCACTGTCTCATAACCAATAACGTCTTTCTTCCATTGCCACATCACCCCACAAATGTTTAAACTTTTTTTGGGTTTATTTGCTAAGGTTCAAAATCCATTTTTCAACATCTGTAGAGCTAAGAAAACTCTAATTAAAGGTCATGACATTTGTATTGAGTCCAAAACCTTGCAGAAATCTAGTTACAGTTAACAAGAGTATAAAGAAAAGTTAACCTGAAGAAAACACGTGGGAGAGAGGAAAGTATACAGAGAGAGTTGAGAACAAAAAGCATGAAATAGGAAGGGGCTTTCATTCATTAATTTATTGATTTGCAAAATATTTGAGCAGTACCCTTGTGTCAACACTATGTTAAATGCTGAAACACAAAGTGAAATGAGAGTGGGCCTTAACTTCACATAGTTGGCAGTCTAGAAAGCATAGCCACCAAACCAGTTGCTGCTGTGGCAATCCAAGAGTGTCAGAGTAGAACGGTGCTCTGTGGGGTTTCCATGGCTGATTTTTCTAAAGTAGATCTCCAGGTCTTTCTTCCAAGGTGCCTCTGTGTGACCTTTGAACCTTTAACCTTTCGGTTAGCAATCAAGCATACTAACTGTTTGCACCAGTCAGGTACCCCAGAGAGCATGATGAATAATACATGCACCAGTATCTTAAGTATTATGAGAGATTTACAAAGTATAGAAGAAGGAACTTTATTTTAGTGGGAGGAGAAGATAAAGCGTCTAGGAAAATATGACGCTGTTGCTGAGTTCTGAAAAGAATCAAGGATGCTGTCTAGATGCAGAAGGAAAAAAAGAGCACTCCAGACAAAAAACTAGAATATACCGATACATCAAGGCAAGGCTCAGCTGAGGAATGTTTATGGCAGGCTGACTTACATGACTGATAACTAAAGCCAGTGCTGGGGAATTAAAAACCTGATTTTTAAAAATGACCTCCCTATGTTTGGGTTCTAGCGTAGCGGTTACGAATCGGGCTGCGAACCACAAGGTCAGCAATTCAAAACTACCAGCTGTTCCGCGAGAGAAAGATGAGGCTTTGTGCTCTGGTACAGATTTACAGCCTCGGAAACCCTGTACAGAGTCCCTATGACTCGGAACCAACTCCACGGCACTTAACAACACCATGTCTGGGTTACTTAATATGGTTAGTAAAGATGCAAAAAAGAGAATGAGATGAGATGAGATCAACAAACTAAGAGTCACGATGGACTAACTAAAGTTAAAATACAGTACAGAGAGGGTATTATTGGGCTTCCTAACTAAAGATTAACACTTAAATTAGCAAAGGATGATAGAGAAGTGTCTAGGAATTAATAGCTGTACACTAGGTCCAATGGATAGGAGCTCTGGTAGCGTAGTGGTTACAAATCGGGCTGCGAACCGCAAGATCAGCAGTTTGAAACTACTAGCTGCTCCGCGGGCTAAACATGAGGCTTTCTGCTCCCGTAAAGATTTACAGCCTCAGAAACCCTCTACAGGGTCGCTAAGGGTCGGAACTGACTTGACGGCACTTAATAACAACAGGTCCAATGGGAGTCTGCTGACCCTATAGGATAAGCACTCGATTATGACCCACAACCGAGGTGACTCAACAGAATGAGGACATCATCAGACAGTATCTTTGATATCCCATGTGAGTAAAGTTTTAGTAAAGGTAATACAGAAACGGCTGCAAGCATACATTAACAGAGAATTTCAGAAGCTCAAGCCAGATTCAGAAGAGGATGTGGAACGAAGGGTATCATTGCTGATGTCCAATGGATCTTGGTTGAAGGCAGAGAATACCAGAAAGATGTTTACCCATGCTTTATTGACTATGCAA
>NW_006408578.1:7736517-7737804 GCF_000296735.1 Chrysochloris asiatica | reverse complement strand
TTCTCCCGCGGAGCAGCTGGTAGTTTCGAACCGCTGACATTAAGGTTCACAGGCCGATTCGTAACCACTACGCTAGAGTCGCTAAGAATCAGAATCGACTGTCTGGCTCTAAACAGTAGCAACAATAACAAGTTCTATATATGTAAACATAAAAGCATTTTGGAAATTTCTCAAGACTAAAACCACATCCCACAAGCTAAGAACAACAGTAAGGAGCATGCAGCCATTTTAATCACTCAACCAACATGTTTCTAACAACTATAGTGTACATAATACTTTTGTGAACATAGCAAGAAAAAAGTGACAATTTTGGCTTAAAAGCTTCTAGAAAAATTGGGCAAGTGAGCCTTACAAGTAGAGCAAGGAAATCACATACAATTACGAGGAAGAAGATACAGGAAACTGTCACAATGATGTTAGCATAAGAGCGTGGATTTGAGATGGATTTTTACAGATGATTGGCATTTGGATGGACGAGTTCACTTCCAGAACAACTTCTGTGGTTTCTCCTTGCTCACAAAATAAAGTTATTGTTCCCCTGCGTGGGATACAGTTTGGTAGCCGTGTGTAGCAAATATGGGAGGATGGAGAAAGTGGAAGGTAAGAGGCCCTTACTTGCGCATCTCTGATTACTTATCACAGCTGGTACCACAATCATTTTGGAAAACACTTCAACAGTTTGATAAAAATGTTAACATAAACCTGCCACTCTTAGGTATTGACCCAAAGCAAAAGAAAGCATATGTCTTGACTTACACATACATGTTCATGGCAGCTTTATTTTTCATAGCTAAAAACAGAAAACTACCAAAATGTTCTCCTCAATGAGTGAAAGGGAAAACAAATTGTGATATAGCCATATAATGAAATATCAGTACCCAGCAATAGAAAGAAATGAACTGATATATATATACAACAAGTTGGATGAATCTCAAAATTAGGATGCATGAATGATGCCAGAGCCTCCAAAGAGTATAGTATGTGATTATATAAGATTCCAGAAAATATTAAGTTTATACAAGTTGCTATGTGTTGTCGAGTTGGTTCCGACTCACAGCAACCCTGTGTACGGTTTCTGAGAGCGACTAGTGGGTTTCAGCTGCCAACCTTGTAGTTGCCAGTCCAGTGCTTATCCTACAGAACCACACCAGGGCTTAAGTTCATATATATTTATAGAAAATACAAGTGATAGAAAAGCAGTAAGTGGTTGCTTGGGACTGCTGAGGAGGGGAGCAGATGGGGAGGGAGGGCTTACAAAGGTGCACCAAGAACTTTTGGGGAGTGATG
>NW_006408578.1:7727267-7733477 GCF_000296735.1 Chrysochloris asiatica | reverse complement strand
TCAGAATCACAGCAACTCAAACCACCACAGCACGACAGACAGACGAGTGGTGGCCGTTTGGTTTTATGTCTATACTGTCTCTTTAAATTTCTATGTGGGTGAAATAAGGACTTTTCATACATGCATAAATGAATGAATCTGTATCCAGCAGAACAGTAGTACAACATATGTTACATGATCTTCTTCATGTCAAAGGGCAAAGATTTCATATGAAAAGTAGAATTTCCGGTTAAGAATCAAGAGCCCCAGAAATGCATCTGTCTATAACTTACAACAGCCTGCAACAAGCTATCATCCACCTGTCTCTCTCACTACCAGCACCACTGCGACTGCAGTCACCATGCCTCTGCCTACCATCAGGAAACAACTATGCACAACGCCTGTTCATTGTTACCTGGCCAGTAGGAGGACCACCTGGAGATTGTGGTGAGCCATCTGGATTGACATTCTACAGAGAATGTCAATTCCTATCCGTGTAATAGGTAACCCCCCAGAGCTGTTGGACTGATCACCTTATACTCCCCTACCCTTTTCTTTGTGTACTTGGGGCCAAAACAGAACCATAAAGGGCCTAGCTAGTTCTTTGCCACCATGATGTCCTATCAGTGGGGCTCAACATAAACCAGGGCATCTCAAGGGAGGTCCCAAGTTTGTGATTGAAGGTGTGAATTTTGTGTTTCCTTGTGGAAAGCTTGATGGCTCAGCTTTTGTTTAGCAAAGCAGGCCTTGCAATGAGAATCACTGTTGCTATGATTTAGGGCTGTTTTAAAAAAGTTGAGACAGGAAACAGGCAGAATTGAAACTCACTTCAGCTCAGCATGTGCTTCCTCTGATCTCATTTTTCTTTTCCTTTTTCACTTACCTTAATTTCCCTTTGCCTTTTTCCCTTTCTTTTATTCTGCCTTTTCTTCCTCTCTTTTATCCGCTCTTCCCTCATCTCCTTCCTTCATCTCTTAGGCATTTTGTAGCTTTTAAGATTACTCTACCATGGGCATTTTATGAGGGGGCTTCAAAAAGTTTGTGGAATTCTGAGACCAGAAGGAACTAGATGGTACCTGGCTACCAATACCAACTGCCCTGAAAAGGGATCATGTTAGAGGGTCCTGGGCAGAGTAGGAGAAAATGTGGAACAAAACTCAAAATTATTTAAAAACAAACAAAAGACTGGATGGGCTTAAGAGCTTGAGACTATGGCCCTCAACCATCCACATGGCCCAATTTTCAGCCAAACAGCAGACAAGTATACAGGGGACAACAACACTAGGAATGTATGCGCACCGTGGAATGGTCAATCCTTAAAATCAAAAGGGCAAGATTTTATGATTGTCTTATGAAAATTTTAAAGATGCAATATGAAATCAGAGTAACTATTTCTCATTGCCGATTTCCTTCCTTGATGAGTTTTTAAATGAACAAAATCCATTGAGACCTCAAAACAACTATGCTTGAAAGGAGTCATGGTGTCCAAATCCTCATCTTCTTCTCTTTTTAATTTGTCAGCTTCAGAGCAAACTAAACCTGAAGTGTTTAGTGACAGAAAGTCAGGAAGGAGTAGCTGGATCAGCTTAGGAATATGTCATTGTCTCAGACTAGCCAGATGCAACTCCGACAACCTCCCAGGAACCTCAGGATCCAGGCTGAGTTGTCTAGACTGAGAGATGGCACTGTTGTCAGGGGCACGGGAACTATCTGTCACATCGTGAGTTCTGTGTTGTTCCCAGGGCTCAGGGTGGCTACCAGCATTGTGACTTCTTTGGACTGACTCCCACCTTACTGCTCCCTGCCAGTCTCTCATTCTCTGTACAAACAAAATTTACTTTTGTGAATTAGACGATTTAGAATATGGCTAAAAGTGGGCATAAACACAGATAAATTTGGTTGACTTTCCCAAAGCTGATTTCATACAATGTGTACATGGAGACCCCTGAACACCCCACCCTCCCCACCAGTGTTCTAATGGAAACAAGAGACTAAGTTACACTGCAGGCAGACAATGGTAAGGAATCCTATTTATGCATGGAACCTCTAAATTGTTACTTTGTGTCTTGTGGATAATTTTCATAAGACTAAAATTATCTAACTTAGGTTTTGAAAAATCTGAGGAACATCTATATTTGATTACCAAGTCTTTATGCAGATAAAAACAAACCCTTATTATGTGCCAGACATTTGATGCACGCCATCTATGAGTTTCACAAATACCTTGCAAGTTTGGCATTATTCCCAATGTACAGATGTGAAAATTGAGGCTGCAAGCTCACAAGTGGCAGGATAGTGTAGCATCTGAATCAGAATCACTGTATTTTATATATACTCAAACCAAAAGATAGCAGAGGAGAAGGTCTTTGTAAAGCGTAAGCTCAAGTTTCTGATGCTGTCCTGGTGTGGTGCTGTGGGATAAAGCACTGGACTACAAAGTGGGTTTGAACTACAAGGTCGGAGGTTCAAACTCACCAGTTGCTCCTTGGGAATGCTATACAGAGTTGCTATGAGTTGGAACCAACTTGACAGCACTTAACAACAACAATCCATCTTAGGATATTAAGATGACAAAAACAATATAGGTTGATTTTTTTTGTATCCTGGGTAATCCTGAGGCTGTATGGCACTTCTACTCTATTAAGCGCCCCCCCCCAAAAAAAAAAACCTTTAGAACGGCAAATCTTGCCCCCATTCGTTGTTTTACATTCCAACTCTCCACACGTGGCTCTCTATCTTCTTGCATTTGGTAGCTGATCAACGGCAACTCCATGCATGTTCCTTTATTCCATCTCTCATGGAAAGTTCCTTCCTGGCTTTGTGGCTTCCTGGTCTGTGGTATATTTCTAGCCCCTTACCTAGTCTATTTGCCCTTCACACCACTTCTCCTTACTTGGAACTTTCACTGGCGAGATTATTGATTATCTGTGTCCTCCACTACCATGTAAGCATCAATGGGCCACTTTTATTCCCAATTACAAGAACAATGCCTAGCACATAATGAATATTTAATATTTTCTAAATGAATTAATGAAATTCTCATTCTTCTAAGCATGGGCAATATTTACTTGATGCCTATTCCATATTAGTTTGCATTCCTAGTTAAATTTATTTACACATAAAATCTGTTTTCCAAGTATTTTGAAAGAATCAAAAAAACAGATTAACACTCTAGACTCCAATGGTGAAAGTGAAATTCATAATAAAAGCAAAGTTGCAGCTTTCAGATCCCAATATGACTAATTTGAGTCTTCTCAAATCAAGGATGAGTGAAAACACTTGTAAGAAAATACGGTGTCTTCACATTCAAGTAGTCATTCAATAGGAAGCACTTCATTACACAAATATTTTGTGGTAAGAGTCTTGACTATCCTCTTTTGCTAAAATGTATGCATAATATATATAATAATATTTTTTGTCTTTTATGATGTTGCTATTAAGTGCTGTCAGTAGGTTCTAACTCATAGCAACCCTGTATAAGGTTTCCAAGGAGCAGCTGGTAGGTTTGAACTGCCAACCTTGTGGTTCAAAGTCCAGTGCTGATCCTACAGTGCCGCACCAGGAATCCTTTGTGAGGTTGGGGTATCAACATGTATTTAGTATGATGAAGTGAACAACTGCTGAAATGAGCACAAACACAAAAGAGAATGGAATAAAATAACCGATGGTGAAATAAAACACTGAACTGAATTGATGTTTAGGAATCTAAAATGTTAATGCTTTGTGATTGTGGAGAAAAAAAAAAATGGCTGCTTTTACTTTAACAAAATTATGAGCCATCAAAGATTTTTTTTTAAATTCTTCAAGTGTTGTGTTTGATGACGTAAATTCATGAAGAATCAGTGATACTAAGTTGGAGTCTATTAGAAATGGATCTGAAATCTAGAATCAATACTTACAAAAAAAAAAAAATGGATGTTCCATGAATGTTGATTAACTGTCAGTTGCACTCAGGAAACATGGCAAATTTCAAATACGTACACTTTTAGAATCAAGAAAATATGGAATAAATTTTTGGACTTGTTTGAATTCTTCTTATCATTAATATTTTTGCTGGGTCGTAAAGTAAGATTACTTAAATTTGATTAAGATTGGCTTCCAATGGTGGCACCAGTGGGTAGATACCCTGATGGGCATGAATAATATCCAATCCTCATGGATTCTTGGTGAGTTCTCTTTCCTATACTCAAACTTACATACATTATTCATAAAGTGACTGGAAAATATTAAAAATAATAAAAGTCCACTGAACCAGATGGAAAATGCATATAAGTCCACTGTGTTTCTCTGTACCCCCAAACGTGTGATGAGAGTTCAAAACTTCATGTGAATTGGACTAAATGGGACAGAGGTAAATAGTAATGTATGCTCAACCTTGCAATATTTGTTTCTCTTGCCTACTACTGTAAAATAAACACTTTAGTGGGATAAAATGGAATATTGGGAAATATGATTACTGAAAGCTTGTAAGCTCGTCTTCAAGTCTATAACTCATTGAAATACCTACAGGGGGTTCTAGAACTTGCCCAGTGAAACAGGCTTCTTGTAGAGCCTTGATAGTATATAGGACCTTAGGTGGAAACCTGAGCCCCATCCAGAACCTTCTGAGGTGGGACATTCCCACCTAAAAGGACAAGCAGACCAGCCTGGAACAGCTAGAGGAACAGAAGGTATTTCTTGAAAGAAAGACCAGCAGGAAAAGTCAAAATCAAAACAAAAACGGCAATTCTGAATGCCTACTACAGCGGCAAGCAAGTTGTTGATTGGAGAGCCATCTAGGCAAGCAATCAAATTCCTTCAGGACAACCCCCCTCTCCCCATAAGACTGAAACTCAAAGGGATCACACAAGCAGACATGTAAGCTTGCTGGCGACCATGCTGGTCTACTGGTGAGTGTAAGTCGGGGAAAGGTAGCAATGAAGAAATGGGCTGAGTCTGACCATGTTCCATAGACACCCATCGAGCTGGAGATGAGAGAGAGAAGAGGAAGGGCTGGTTTGTCCAAAGAATGGTGAGACCTGGGGTCTCCTGAGCCCATGAACAAGGACATAGCAACAGAGGGCTAGAGCTGAGAGTGGAGAGTCCAGCTGATATGAAATGAGGGGAGACCCACAAGAACACCCAAACTTGCGAATAGTACTCATTTGACCTAGCTTCGATGGCTTAAAAATCACAACTCCTCTAGAAGAAGATAAACATTTTTTGATAAAGGAAACAAGTGTAAATGGCTACAATTTGATGAACTTGACCTATACTTATGGATGTAGTAGCTCAAAATACCAATTGAGAGGGAAGGAGTCTTCATACTACTCCCTCTGTATGCAGGGGAGATAGGGACGGGCAACTTAGACATTGGCTACCTAAAATGGGGGTGGGGGGGAGCTACAAAGGTACAAAGTGACTGGCTTACAAGTTTTCAAGAGGGAGTTTAGTTTCAGAGTGTGCAGGGGAAAGTAGAATTCCGACTGAATGGTTTTCATCTTGCCAAGACAGGTTTGGTGAAAGGAGATGGAGATAAGATTTTTATGATTCAATAGTGAGTAGTTGGTATCATGACTAATTGTGATTGTCACAACTGTAAAGGTAGAAGTTCTGTAACATAAAGGGGGGAGTAGTTAATCTTACATTCTAGGAAAAGAGGACCCTAGGACCATCTAGGGAGAAGAGCACAAATGGAATATGGGACCTTATTCAGAGAAGCAGTAACACCAGAGATGGAGGCAGAGAGGAGGACATGGATAGACAGAACAGCTGAGAACTCTAGACTCATGGGAAGAGAAAGACTATTTGCTGGTAGCCAGGAGGCAGGCTTGTAGAATGTGCTCTTTGGTTGCTTAAATGATTATATATTCCTGAGTGTTTGGTGTACAACCACCCCACCCCCCAAAAAACAAAAAACCAAGTATGTGAATTACCTGAATCAGAGGATCCCTGGTGTGTCTATAGGATCAGCACTGGACTGCAAACCACAGGTCGGCAGTTAAAATCTACCAGTTACTCCGGAGAAACTCTTTATAGGGTCACTGGAACTGACCCAACAGCACTTAACAACAAATTGTATTAAGGTGTCTTGGTGTGGTGTTGTCAAATAAGCACTGGGTTGCTAACTGCAAGATCAGCGGTTCAAACCCACCAGCTCCTTGGAAACCCTACATAAGATTGCCAGAATCAAGTCAATGACACTTAACGATAAAACACGTTATAAAGTAGGAGAAGCAGGGATATTAAAGA
>NW_006408578.1:7725407-7726832 GCF_000296735.1 Chrysochloris asiatica | reverse complement strand
ATGTTTTAATAGTGTCAATAGTACAAAATCAGTAAATCTGAATTTCATTTCTATATCCCAGCCCAGGACGCATTACAATTTAATACATTTCAGCCCATGAGAGATTGAGGTGGGAAATGTCATCTCTAGCACCCACACTCTTCAAAGTCACAAATAAAACTTTAAGGAGGGCATCTCTTGATCACTTTCTGCTAAACAAAACCAAAAGGTGAAAAAGGGATCTATGAAGAGATGACCACACGACCACTCTTAGTTACATCAATATGTAAAACTTGTATATGATGATGTCATTTTTGGAGTAATTCAATTTAGACCAGTACTTCCCAAATCTTAATGTTCATGTATGAATGACCCAGGGATTCATCATTAGGCTGGTCTGCAGTGGGGCCTGAGAGTCTGCATTTTGAACAAATTCCCTGCTGATGCCGATGCTGCTGGGCCTCAAGTCACATTGAGAAGCAACTGTTTAGACCAGGGTGTCCTGAAGTTTATTGGGATTATAATCAAGGTATTCATTTGTTTATGTGCTTATATAATTTTCCTTTAAAAAAAAGCACTTGTTTACTTTCTACAAACCTACAATTATTTATTTTTTGAAGCCCCTTGTTATATGCCCCCCTTGTATATATTCTAAGGAGTCCTGGTGTGGCACTTTGAGTTAATGCGCCAGACTGCAAAGCTGTTTGAACTATAAGCTCGGTGGTTCAAGCTCACCAGCTCCTCCTTGGAAACCTTATGCAGGGTCGCTATGGGTTGGAACCGACTCAATGGCACTTCACAACAACGTATATTCTAAAGAATTGCAACTTGATATGTATTTATTATGCCATTAATTTCACAAACATTTAGCATTTATATTGCTCCTTATATCAGGGTATTATATGAGTATTTGCATTAAAGTATCTTAGGACTGCATTTTGACATTGCATTGGTCCTTGTCAACAAACATCACTAGATCATTTTTATGCTTGTTGTTAAGTACCGTCAAGTCGATTCCAACCCATAGCAGCATCCCTGTATAGGGTTTCCAAGGAGCAGCTGGTGAGCTTGAACCACCGACCTTGCAGTTGAAACGACTTTGCAGTCTGGTGCATTAACCCACAGCACCAAACCAGGACTTTTTATACACTGCTGTCAAATTCAAGCCTATATTTATGCAACTGATTAAAAAAGAAACAAAAAAAAAACCTTAAATGCTGCATTAAACTTTTATCCCTTTGAATTTTATCTTGTTCACTTAGCCTTCCTTACTTTTGTACTGGTAACCCAAATCATTATGTTTCCATTTTACTTTGTTGTTGTTGTTGTTAAGTGCCTTCGAGTCGGAGCCGACCCATAGCGACCCTGTACAGGGTTTCCAAGGGTGTAAATCTTTACGGGAGTAGAAAGCCTCATCTTTCTCCCGCGGAGCGGCTGGTAGTTTCG
>NW_006408578.1:7719463-7723842 GCF_000296735.1 Chrysochloris asiatica | reverse complement strand
TCGAACTGCTGACCCTGAAGTTAGCAGCCCGATTCCTAACCACTATGCTACCAGAGCTACAGAGCCATACCATAATCTTTCTCTATGGATCTTTCAGACATGCACAGAAGAGATACAAAAGGATCTCTAATCCTTCAGCAATTCGACTCTGCTTTATGTGCTAGCACACAGCAAAGGAATAATGTGTTTGCATGAAGAATTACTTCATCCTTTCTTTAAGAAAAAGTTTTCTTTAATCTAGACAAACCCACGTACGGCTCCCCTCAGTAAACCTGTTCTCAGAGTATTGGTCAGATAAGCATTTTACTATAAGTAAAAATAGGATGATCTTTACCAGTTAATAGATTAAAATTGGTTTTCAGGCAGCACAAATGGCTTACATTCAAATCCATTCAGTGTTAACAATGGAAGAAAGGTTTGTCAGTCTGCTTAAAAATACTACAGAGCCTGGTTCTATTCTGTAACACACTTGGTGCCATGGGTTTTTTCGATGGCAATGTGCTTGTTTGTTTTAGTTTAAAATTATACAAAAATCAAAGTCCCAAAGCTAGCCTAATCTAATGACAAACTCATTATTTTTACCACCACAAGTGTTGTTACTGTTATCATCAACATCTACATACAACACAAAGAAAGCAGTGCCAAGTGGTAGTGACCAGCAAGCAGTCCTTACTCCATGGATGTGGTGACTGAGGTTTGGTGGATGTAGGAATACCCAGGGGGTGATGCCAGCATTACACTGCAGCTCCACAGATGATATGAAATAACAAACTGTAATTCCTCTTAGAAAAACATCTTGAAGCAACCGTCTAGGGAGTATGTGTGTGCCAGGAGTAGAAGGCAGTGCAAGGAACTTGAGAGAAGCTGAGATCGCAACAGCTGCGACCTAATTACATAGGCGTGAAGTATTGTGAGCTAACAGCCAGATTTGTATCTCTGGAGCACAGAGTGACCCATGGTCACCAAAGAACAAAGAAAGACATGAGATAAGTAGATATTATTTGTTAAATCTCAAAAATAGCCACTTGAAAAATATACTCACGAGGGCTTAAATGATTTGTGAAATAGGTCATGGAGAACATAGAAATGTATTAAGTATTTCAGAAAAAGGAGCATTTTTTATAAAATACACAGTCTTTATTTCTTTCACTGTGAAGTGAGTGGAGGTTTAGAGACAAGACCACTAGTTTTCCATTCAACAAATCACACACGTTGTTTCATCTCAAAGATTGCAGTCCTTTCCATGAAAAAACAGCTATCCCACTTCCTCCCTGTGGTTCCGATTTCCATTCCACCCACCTTCCCAGCCCTTACTCAATTCTGTTGCCCTTTTGTGGAATGCACGGTCTTAATAAACCCATTGCTGTCAGGTCGATTTCACCTCACAGTGACCCCGCAGCACACAGCAGAGCTGCTCTAATGGATTTCCAAAGTGCTAATCTGTACGGAAGCAAACTGCTACACCTTTCTCCTGTGGAGTACCTGGTGGATTCAAACCTCCAACCTTTTTGATTACAATCCAAGCACTTAACTACCATGCAACCAGGGCTCCTTCAGTCTTAAAAAATGAATATAGTTTATGTTACTTTAATTCCACTCTTGTTTGAAGTTATGGGCCTTCTCTTCAAGTGTATATAAAGTCCAAAAATAGCATTCCAGTCATTGGCTCCTGGTGTGGTGCTAAAGGAGCAGCACTGGACTGCAAACCATAAGGTCAGCAGTTCAAGCCCATCAGCTGCTCCTTGGGGATCCTACACAGGGTCACTATGAGTTGGAACCGACTTGATGGCACTTAACAACAGCAACAACATTAAAATATTAGACTTAATGGAGGGCGGCATTAGCAAAATGTCTGCGTGAGCAGCTTTACTAACTCCTGATCCAATTTAAAAAACACCAAAAGTCAGCAGAAAAATGAATAGAACTCAGATGTTTTTCCAGAACTCAACTATCTCATCATCTGATACTGTGTATTTACGATAACTTTAAGAAAACTCTTAGGCAGTGCCTCTGATGGTCTGGGTCCCATGCAAGGCCGGGTCTGGGCCCGGGATACACTCCACAGACCATCCTGAACAGTAAAACAGAGGCACCCAGCAATAACTGGGCCCCATGCAGGCTAGCAGCTGATTGGCAGCAGGATGTTCATCTGTAACATCTTGGTCCAGCCATGGAGGGTGCTGGGTGATGCAGCACAAAACAAGGTCATAGGTGAGCAAGGGGAGGCCGGTGGAGGGCCCAAAGACGCTAAGGAAGTCCATGGGGGAGGGTGAGTGGAAGATCAGTGTAATCCCTACCCACCCGCCACACCACATGCATCCTAAGATGTGCCAGAGGTACAGAACGGGCAGGGACTTGGGTCCAGGGAGTGGGAGTGAGGGTCCTGGGGTGACTCACATAACATCTATTTAGCATAGATCTGGTCTTTGAAAACTAATAATGTCCATAAGTGAGGAGGGGGTGTATCTGAAATACCAGTGGCATCACAGCTACACATAGTGCACTAAACTGACAGACGGTTGATGTGTAGCAGTGTAAACAGTTTGGTGATTCCTCAGAAAATGAAACATAAGAGTTGCCATTAAAAAAAACCCAACAAACAATAGTTGCTGTCATTCTACCTCACAGTGACTAAACATGCTATTGCTATAGTTAAACACCATGGAGTAGGTTCCAAGTTATTGTGACCCTGTATGGGGTTTCCAAAGAGCAGTTGGTGGATTTGAACCACTGACCTTGTGGTTAGCAGTCCAGTGCTTAATACACCTATGACCCCATGTGTATCAGAATAGAATTGTGTTTCATAGGGTTTTCAAAGCAGACTATTTTCAGAAGTAGAATCCCAAGCCTTCTGAGTTGTCCTTGGATGAACCTGAACGACCAATACTTCAGTTAGCAGTCATGTGCTTAATCATCTGTGCCACCCAGATATCAATTACCACTGCTGTTAAAAGCCTTGGAGTCAGTTCTGACTCATAGCTACCCTAGTCAGGGTTTCTGAGGAGCAGCTGGTGGGTTTGAACCAATGACCATATGGTTAGCAGTTCAGTGTTTATCCTACAGTGCCATAAAAGGAGTCCTACAATCATGTAGAGTCGGCTCCAACTATTAACGAGCATGGTATGGGATTTCCTAAGAGCAGTTGGTAAGTTTGAACCGCCAACCTTGCAGTTCAAACCGACCTTGTGGTCCAGTGCTTATCCTACAGTGCCACACCAGGACTCTACAATTACCATAGACCCAATAACTCCATTCCTTGGCATACAGCCACAAGAATTGAAGGCAGGGACTCAGCTACATATGCAATGTTGTTGTTGTTAAGTGTCGTCGAGTCGATTCCAACCCACAGCGACCCAGAATAGGGTTTCCAAGGCTGTAAATCTTTACGGGAGCAGAAAGCCTCATCTTTCTCCCATGGAACAGCTGGTAGTTTCGAACTGCTGACCTTGCAGTTCGCAGCCCGATTCGTAACCACTACGCTACGTTACCAGAGCTTCCTTATACATGGTAGTTATTATTTACAATAGTAAAAAACTATTTCCAGGAAAAGTTGGAAATAACCGTATCTATAAGTAGATAAAGAGATAAGAAAAATGTGGTAGATATGTACAATAGAATGCTACATAGCCATCAAGAGAAATGTAGTTCTGATGCATGGATAAACTTGGAACACATTACACTAAGTGAATTAGCCACATACAAAACGACAAATATTGTATGATCCCAATTCCGTACACTATCTAGTACTGTCAAACACAGACAGAAAGTAGTTGAGTGGTTACAAGGAACTGGGGATAGAAAGTATGGGGAGTCAGTGCTTATCTGGTATTGTTCCTATTGCAGTCATGAGCAGGTTTTAGAGTAAGTAATGGTGATGGCTGCCCAGCATTGTGGATATAATTTATGCCACTGAAATGCACTTGAAATGGAACGTTGTTTTAAGTTGCACATACATTTCATCACAATAAAAAAGAAGGAAAAGGCAATGTCCACATTGTTGGTGGTGGTGGTTATGTGCCGTTTACAGCAGCCGAGAAGCATATGTACAGCAGAACACCTGATATCTTAGCTCCCTTTTAATTCTGATTGATGTCTTTTTAGTTTAGCTTCTGTTCTTAATTTGTGCTATATTTGTTCTTCCCCCACGTGTCTGTCAGTTGGTCATACTGTGGTGACTTGCACGTTGCTGTGACGCTGGAAGCTATGCCACTGGTGTTTCAAGTGCCATCAGGGTCACCCACAGTGGACAGGTTTCAGCAGAACTTCCAGATTAAGACAGACAAGGAAGAAAGACTAGGTAGGTGATCCACTTCTGAGGGGCTAGCCCCTGATAACCTTATGAGTAGCAGTGGAACACTGTCTGGTATAATGCTGAAAGA
>NW_006408578.1:7717185-7717703 GCF_000296735.1 Chrysochloris asiatica | reverse complement strand
AGAAATCTGACCAAAATAAGAACCAGCTATTTACATATTCAAAAACAAACCTATCTGAACTCCCAAACCAGAAGCTTGAAAGTGTTTATTTCCTCAATGGAAGAAAGATAAAGTGATGATGATTCAAACCTATCCAGCCTTAACACCTTTAATCCTCAATACTGGGCTAGCTCCCAAAATCCGCAACTGAAGAGCAAGCATCTGTTTGTCATCTACTGACTTTTCCAGAGTAAAATTGATCAAGCGTGCCATCAAGATGCATTGACAGTTACTGGTGATTGGAATGCAAAAGTTGGAAACAAAATGGAAAGACTGGCAGATGGAAAATATGGACCCAGAGATAGAAATAACGCTGAAGAGCACATGATAGATTTTTACATGACCAAATGACTTCTCACTGCAAACACCTTTCCTAAATAACATAAGGTGACTATACACCTGGGCCTCACCAGATGGAATACAGAAATTGACTACATCTGTGGTAAGAGACAACTGAGCAGCTCAATGTCATCAGCCAA
>NW_006408578.1:7678258-7684543 GCF_000296735.1 Chrysochloris asiatica | reverse complement strand
TATATATATATATATATATATATATATATATACACACACACACATACATACATACATTACACATACATATATATCATTATGCTTCAAAAAGTTTCATGGAAAAAATCATTATCTTTTAATTACATAAATAATCAACTCCAATGTGAAGCTGTAAGATAGGCACTGGATTGGTAGCTACAGGGTTGGTGGTTCTAAGAGATGAGGGTTGGTGGTTCTAAGAGATGAGGCTTTCTTTTTCTGCAAAGCTTTACAGCCTCGGAAGCCCTATACAGGGTCACTATGAGTGACAGTGAGCTAGACAGCCCTTAGCAACAACAATGATTAGGCTTCTTAAGACCACTACTTTTTGTGCTTACAGTAATAAACTAAGTACATATCTCTCTAATTATCTAGTATCACTAAATAAAATGACCCCCAACGACCTTCCTTAGGTTATGAAGAAGCAAGGATAATCAATCTCCTTGTCCATCCTTCCTATTTGTGCCTCTTTTCTCTTGTACAATCTCGAAGCCAGTAGGCAGAGTGCCAAATTCACACACAAAGAAGAATTGACTCTAAAATACTCTTGACCAAATTGCAGCAGTCAACAAGCATAAAGTTCTCATGGGCTTTGGAACAAAAAGTACACATTTTACAAAAGTGGCCTTGACCTAACATGTCAAGAAAAAAGGAAAGTCATGGCTTTGTTCCTAAACTCGCCTGTGATTTCTCACCTACTCGTTCGAGAGGAACTGTTGCACATCCCTTCTTCTCTATCTGTATCTCATAAAGTTCAGAGGAAAGGGACAGCATCGTCCCCTTGGGAAGTAAAGATTTCATAGGCTCTGTAGAAACCAAGCGGGGGTGGCAGTGTATGATGGTAACACAGAGAAATGCCTTTAGAGAGGCTTCAAGCATCCTCTGAACACAGTTAGCAGTCCCTTGAGAAGGTCAGTTTATATTCTCTCAATTTTCTTGAAGGAGCTAAATTATTATGACTTCAAGCCCTACCTCTGGCCTTCATCCTACACACCTCCTTCCAACCAGCTGGCCCTCCCATTCCTTCCCAGAGCTACTCTTGGAAATATGGATATAAAACACAATAAGACAAAGAATAACTATTTTTAACTTCAAATGTGGTGGTACTGGTGAAAAACAAGGCACTGGGAGCTGATGGAATACAAATTAACATCTTCCAACAAGCTGATGCAGTACTAGAGGCACACACTCATCTATGCCAAGACATTTGGAAGACAGCTACCAACTGACTGGAAGAGAGCCATATTTGTGAGCATTCAAAAGAGAGGAATGTGGAATGTATAATAATGTCATTAATATTATATGCTAGTGAAATGTTGTTAAAGATTATTTTTAAGTGACTGCATCAACAGGGAAACCCCAAAGACTCAAGTTGGATTCAGAAGACATGGAACTAGATATATCAATCAATGCTGACATCAGATGGATCTTGGCTGAAAGCAGAGAATACAAGAATGAGGTTTACTTGTGCTTTAGTGACTATGCAAAGGTTTTCAGCTGAAAACAAGCTATGGATAACACTGCAAAAATGGGTACTGCAGAACACTTAATTGTGCTCATGAGGAACATGTACATAGATCTAGAGGCAGTCATTAGAACAGAACAAGGGGATGCTGAATGGTTTAAAATCTGGAAAGGTGCGGGCCAGGGTTGTATTCTTCCACCATACTTATTCAATCTGTATGCTGGAGAAGCTGAACTATATGAAGAAAAACATGCCATTAGGATTGGAGGAAGACTCATTAACAACCTGAAAAATGTAGGTGATAAAACCTTGCTTGCTGAAAGTGAAGAGGACCTAAAACACATACTGATGAATATCAAAGACTACAGCCTTCAGTACGGATTGCACCTCAACGTAAAGAAAACAAAAATCCTCACAACTCGACCAATAAATAACATCATGAAAAATGGAGAAAAGATTGAAGTTGTCAAATTCTTCATTTTGCTTAGATCCACTATCAATATTCATGGAAGCAGTAGTCAAGAAATCAAGTGGCATATTATACTAGGCAATCTGCCACACAAGACAAAGACTTTGAGGATTAAGGTGTGCCTGAGACCCTAACCATGGTATTTTCAGTTGTCTCATATGAATATGAAATTGGCCAATGATTAAGATAGACCATAAAAGAATTGATGCATTTGAGTTATGGTGCTGGAGAAGAATATTAAGAGTACTATGAACTGCCAGAAGAAGAAACAAATCGATATTGAAATAAATACAGCCAGAATGCGCCTTAGAAGCCAGGATGGCAGACTTCATCTCTCATACTTCAGACATATAGTCAGGAGGGACCGGTTCCTGGAGAAGGATACCAGTCCTGGAGAAGGATCCACTTTGCTTGGTAAAGTGGAGGGTTGGTGAAGAGGAGAAGACCCTTAGCGAGGAGGATTGGAACAGTGGCAGCAGCTATGGGCTCAAGTGTAACAAACATTGTGAGGATGGTACAGAACCAGGCAGTGTTTCACTCCGTTGTATGCAGGATTGCTGCCAACATATTTAGGACTGACACTTAATTTGGAACTGAGGAAATGCAACAGAAATTCATGAAATGGTGAACTTCGACATTTTAAGTTAACATTAAATGTAAGAAAACTTAGGTGACTTCAATCACCACATGAAAGCAAGGTCTTCTTTTGAAAGTGTATCTGCAGTGTGTCTTTTAGAAGGGTTGTTGTTGTTAAGTGCCAACGAGTCTGTTTCGATCCATAGGGACCCTGTAATAGGGTTTCCGAGGGGCGGCTGGTGAGCTTGAACCACTGACCTTGCATTTCAAACAGCTTTGCAGTATGGCGCATTAACCCACAGCGCCACACCAGGATTCTTTAGAAGGGTAGAAGTAGGGTTTTTAAGTGTGTACAAGGGAGCTTCAAAAAGTTTGTGGTACATTTCCATTGTCTTTTAATTCCATTTCCCACAAAGTTTGTGAAGCCCTTGTAAGTATGTATTTGAAACTATCATAAGTGTATTACAAAAATCAAAATGGAGTTAAAGAAGCACATCCATTCTAAGCCATATGAATAATTTAAGATACTATTACTAAAATATCTTTAAAAATTGTATGCATCTATCTGTTTCCTTGTCTGCTAGCAACTACTTGATTTCTATAAAATAAATACAAAAATACACTAATTTTTGTTTTTATAAATTTGTGGGTTTTTTTAAATGTTTCCTTGGTAGAAGTCTTTTAGTCTTTAGCTTTTCAACACTAATGAGTCCACTGCTTATTTTTCTTTTTAGATATACTTTTTAGAACTTTAATCATTATGTAAACTATATTATCATTAATGCAGTTATAAAAGATTTATAGTGCTTTCCCTTTCAAGGAATAAATTTATCAAGGGATAAATTCAGTGTTTAGTGGGCAGGAGAAACATTTCAGAAATTTGTTGAGATCAAACATTTCAGAAATTTGTTGAGAGAATAGTTGAGATCAGAAGAACTAGATGGTGCCCAGCTACATCTACCAACTGCTCTGAACGGGATCACATTAGGAAATACTGGATAGAATGGGAGAAAACATGATAAAATTCAAAGCTACAAAATAGACCAGACCTTACTGGTCTGATACAGGAGACTTGTGGGACCTGAAACTATGGTTCTTGGTCGCCCTTCAGGTCTAGAACTGTACTCACCCATCACTCAATTTTCAGCCAAGAAGTAGATAGGTATATAGGGGGAACACCACCACTAGTGAAGTACACACACCATAGAATGGTCAACCATTTGAGATCAAAAGGACAGTATGTACCTAAGGACAAAATTCAGAAGAGTGGGGAAAGGAGGAAGAATGGACACAAGAAACACAGGGAGGAAGTGGGATAAGTGATTTTATATTGAGGGAAATGCAGTCATTGAGGTGAAATGAAGTATATGACTTGCTGGATGTAAAATGGATTGTATGCTCTGTAAACCTTCACTGGATTCACAATGCAAAGTTTTTTAAAAGAGGCTATCTGCTGCAATCACGTTTTCCGAACAGTACAGTGGAAGCAGCAGCTGTAGCAGCTAGTTAGAATAGCATGGCTTCCACTTTGCTAGTGACCTCATCCTAGTTCTAACTGTTCCATCAATGATGCCAAAATGAGTTCCCAGAGAAGTGAAGACTTAAAATTTGCTGGGCTGACTATAAAAATGTCTCTTGGGTTTAGATATATTCATAAAGTTACATTTTTATGGGACTATGGGATCTGTTGTTTGTTTATTTTTAAAGGAGAAAGTCTGGACAACTCATTTGCATAATTTAAAAATAGGTCAACATTTGAAAATGTCTCTGTAGCTAGGGTAGACGGTTGGGCAATGCTGGGCTGGGTGGGCAGGACACCCTGGGCAAGCCTACTCCTATACATTAATCCTAGGCTTGGGGATGAAGTGTTACATTACAGACAGCTGGGACAGCTCTTAAATACAGAGCCTCCTTTGTTTCACTTGACAATCTGGGACTTCTGGGAAAACCAGAGCTGTTGATTACTAATTCTCTCTCATGCCCCTTGTCTCATTAGTTTAGGAGAGTCTTAAGTCTACAAAGAGACTTACTAGCAGGTAGCAGCTGCTGGCAATCAGAAAGGAAAACCTTGCAATGCTATTCACACCTTCTCTCAGTTGTGACTTTCCCTAACTTTCCTCCTTTAAAGCACTGGAGGAGTAGTGTCATTTTAACCTAATTGCTCACTGTAGATGACTACTCTCTGTCTCTAGAATTCTCCAAAATACAGAAGTCACAACACATTCACAGGGACAGCTATGTCACTCCACGGCAGCAGCCGCTGCTTCAGGTTACTATTGTTGTGTTTGTGTTTTCTGTTTTGTTTTTTTTTTTTTAGGATAAAACAGACTCCAGTCAAACTCATAAGAGCAGCTTGCATGCACTTAAGCTGAGTGAACTAAACAGAGTACGCAGTGAACGTAACCTGTATTAACATAAAATCCTATTTAACCGAAAGTGTTGCTGTTAAGCTGTTCCCAACTCATAGTGACCCTGTATAGAGTTTCTGAGGCTGTAAATCTTTATAGGCACAGAAAGCCTTATTTTCTCCCAAGGAAGTACTTGGTAGATTCGAACTACTGACCTTGCCATCAGCAGCCCAGCTCATAATCCACTGCACTACCAGAGCTCCTTTTAACCAAAATTGTTGTTGTTAAGTGCCATTGAGTGGGTTCCAACTCATAGCGACCCTGTATAGTTTCTGAGGAGCAGCTGGTGAGCCTGAACCACCGACCTTGTTGTTAAAAGTGACTTTGCAGTCCAGCGCATTAATCCTTAGTGCCATTCCAGGTCTGCTCAATTCCCTGGAATCTCTTAAAGGACCTGCCCAAACAGCCACTCAGTGGAGAATACTGCTTCACTTGAAAGCTAGTAACCACCACACTAAGGCAGGAAAGCACTGAAGTATGCATTGAGACCTGGTTTCTTGTCAACAAGTTTTGTTGCTTTGAACCACAAATATGTAATGCATTGAAAAAAATCAAAACAAAACAACCATGCCTGAAAGCAACCGTTTTACAAAATAAATGCCAAGAAGTTTGTTCAAATCAAATCTAAGGGGGGGGCTTCAAAAAGTCTGTGGAATCAAGCAAGCTGTTTGCCTTGGCGTCCTCAAAGCAAGAAAAATCAGTCTATCAGGGTAAGCCCCTTTCTAAGACTGAAACTCAAAGGAAACGTATGCACCCTGGCAAAAGTCCTGGTCAACTTATGAGTGAAAGTGGGGGAAATGCAGCCAAGAAAACATGAGCTGATACTGGTCATAGTCCATGACCATGAGACAGAGTACCCATCTGACCTAGGTTGGATGGCTTGATGACCAGTATTCTCCCAGATAAAGATAAAGAAGTGTAAAACATGGAACAAGCGAAAATTGCTACAACCTGATCAACTGGACCTTTGCTTATGGATGACGCTGCCCATAATTCCAACCAAATAGGAAAGGATTCTTCATATCAAGGATCAAGTTTGCCTCCTCAGTACAATGGGTTGATAGGGATGGGAATCTTAAGATTTCAGCTATCAAAACTGGGGGCGCTTACAAAGGCACGAAATGGCTGGCTTACAAGCTTTCATGAGGGTGCTTAGTGTCAGAATGAGGGAGTAAGATGGAAACCCTACTGAACAGTTTTCCTCTTATCCAGATGGGTCCGGTGATGAGGGGATAGGATTTCATTATTCAACTCTGAATAACTGTTGTCAGTTCTAATGGCAATGGTCACAACTGTAAATGTAGACGAGGTGTAGCTTCAAGTGGGGAGCAGTTAACCTGTCATTTCAG
>NW_006408578.1:7658844-7677863 GCF_000296735.1 Chrysochloris asiatica | reverse complement strand
TATGTTACCAATCAGTAAGTTTCCTTATCCCCAAATCTTTGCTAGTTCCATCCTTTTTTATACCTGCCTTTTTTTTTTTTTTTTTTAATTCCAGCTTTCTAGGAACTTTTTGAAGTCCCCTCTTCCTTTATCTGGTCATCAAGTACAACTCCTACCTCCCCTCCCCAACTTTTCACTTCTGACACCAGCTGCCCTTGCCACCTGGAGCTAAGTCAGCACTCACAAGTTCAAGGACACACTCCTCCAAACTGCCAGGTAGGCCTAGGACTTTCAACACCCTCACTTCTGAACTGCTTCCTACAAATTCAGGGGCTCCCCTCTACCTTCTCAGGGAAGCAGCTGTAAAGCCAGTGGCTTCCAGACCCTTCATTTCTGACCTGCAGACTGGCTTTCTCTGCTCTCCTGGATCCAATAATTCAATGCAACAACTCACAGAAATCATGAAAAGCTCTGTATTTACAATTTCAGCTCTATTATAGCGTGCTCCCACCCCACACCGAAAAAAAGGACCACAACAAAAACAAAGAGGCACACAGGGCCAGGCCTGGGAGGATTCCTGATGCTGAGTGTCCACGCCCCACATGATCTGATATCCTGGCATATGCATGGATGTCTTTCACCAACCAAGAA
The DNA here is from genome assembly GCF_000296735.1 of Chrysochloris asiatica. Classification (NCBI taxonomy): domain Eukaryota; kingdom Metazoa; phylum Chordata; class Mammalia; order Afrosoricida; family Chrysochloridae; genus Chrysochloris; species Chrysochloris asiatica. The sequence goes on along the minus strand of NW_006408578.1, from coordinate 7,677,233 downwards.
ATTCTTGTAGCTCTCATGGGCGGAGCTGTTCCTGGGGTCTCACTGGTAATGCAAACTCCAGCCCCTCTCTCCAAAGATGGTTGATATCACAAGGTGGTAACATGGGTAATATGGTAGGTGTTTCTGGTCAGCCCTCACCCCAGAATCGCTGCATCACCTAATCTGTTATCAGACTTTGAACTTCCAATATTTGGGGCTTTTTTTTAGTGATTCTCTCTCAGAAACCAAGGGCAAAGACTAAATTCTTTGGGTAAAAATTAATGTTTAAGTCACACAGCAAGTATTCACGGACCACGAACATGTCTCAAGATGACCACCTACATTTCAGAATCGGTAAAGTAAGTATTGTTAAGTTCTGTCATGTGAGTTCTGACTCACAGTGACCTTGTATAGGGTTTCCAAGAAGCAGGTGTGGGGTTTGAATTGCTGACTTTGAGGTTCGCAGTCCAGTGCTTATCCTACAGTGCCACACCAGCACTCAAAAAAAAAAAGTGTATATTGACATAATATTCATGTGTAATTGCAACAGGATGATTGGGTTAATAATATGAACATGGGTCTATGGTCACTCTTAATACAAAAGGAGTCCTGGAATGGTATTGTAGTGTAAGCACTGGACTGCTAACTGCAAGGATGGCAGTTCAGACCCATCTGTCTCTCCTATACAGGGGTCACTAAGAGTTGGAACTGACTCAACAGCACACAACAACACAAAAGGGCCTCTAGCTTTCTATTTATCGGTCATATGCAAAAGAAATTACAAGACTTATTACTGCCTGAATTTCTCATACGGATATCAACACGGCAATTTAGAGTACTGATATTATATTTAATAAATATCTTTACTTACATAGAGATTTAATATATATGGATAAAATATTTGAAAGCTTTTCCTATAAATATGTCTCCATTCATTAAATTTATTCTTTTGTGTTTATGAGAAGTAACTTTTTAAATATTTCATGTAAAAGCTGGCATATTTACAAAAGTTCCTATCCCATCACATAGCACTGTAAAGACTTAAGAATTCACTTTGGATGGTCCAAATTTCTTGGTATTAAGAGGACAGGAGCTCTGAAAAAAAGGTGTTTTTTCAAATCATACATTGATAATGAGACAGTTTATTGGCTCATAATATTCAGAAAATCATAATAAACATCTCATTTAACTTTCCACCCAAGAGTGCAAATCAGCTCTCTACAGTAATTCTGATAGACATTCATTTACCTTTACTTGAAAAACTCAAATAATAGTTATCTGTCTCAATACTTTCTAAGGTACCACATACTTCTTCTCTCAGTTTGTTCCCCCCTTTAGAAAGTCCTTCCTTATTTTGTGTTAAGATTCTCCAGTTACCCATTAATCCAAGTTCTTTCCTCTGGAGTCACACACACTAATACTTTTTTTCTACATGAGAATCCTTCAGATTATCCTAAAATAGGCACCATCATTCCACACCAACAAGCTATCCACCTTTCCTAGTTACACTGCCTCAGTACACCGAACTTCGCCCATTCACCTTACTTTTCTTTCCTTTTTCTTTTTGGCTTGACCTTTCTCCCTTCCACAAACATTAACTGAACATATACTAAGTGTAAGACCACGTGTTCTGGTTGAGCACCTGAATGCCATCTGAAAGATTTAAGGTTTGAACCCACCAGATAGATACCCCACAAGAGAAAAATGTAGCTATCGATTGTTTATGTTGTTTATGTTGTTGCTGTTAGGCGCCATTGAGTCAGTACTAACTCATAGCGATCCTATGCACAACAGAACAAAACACTACCCGGTCCTGGGCCAATCACAAGCCTTACTACACTTGAGCTCACTGATGCTGCCACTTTACCAATCCATCTCGCTAGGGATCTTCCTCTTTCTGAAAAAAATTACACCTTGCAAGTCCTACTGGACAGTTCTTCTCTGGCCTACATGGTCACTATGACTTGGAAATGACTTGCTGGCAGCAGGTGTGGGGTTTTTAATGTTTTTTTTTTTTTTTAATACTCGATTTGGATGCATGCCAAGAACTCCGACCCTCACCCTCCAGAGCCCTCTCTTCTCCAGTCAGTCCTATTTACTGACATCTCTTTTTAAATACAGACCTCAGAAGTGAACATCAGTTCAGACTGTGGTAAACCAATTACTTCTCTTACTCTAAACACCATACTTCTGTCTATAACCCATTCCTTTTGCCTAAGCTTAAAAACTGTTTCTTTGATGCCATCTTCCAATTGGTTTCATCTGGATCCTGAGGGGGGAGGTGAGCGGACAGATAAGTAAAAAGATCAATCCACACAGCAGCTTTCTTCCCTTCTATCATGCAAATGAGGATTAGTGAATTCCTTTATATGCAAGAAGGCCTCAAAAAGGCCATAGAAAGGTAGAATTAAAAGATAAAGGAATTTTCCCACCAACTTTTTGAAGTGCCCTCTAATAAGCTCTTTGGGCTACAGAATGTCTTTTTCTCTTCAGTGATTTGGTTCTAGCTTTAGTTTTGGACAAAGCATTTTTAACTCCAGATGTCCTAGAACATCAATCCTAGGCTTCACTGCTGTGGCCTGTCAAGATAAGCTATTGTTGGACTTGATGCTTTTCTATTTGTCTCTTTGATTTGGCCCACACACAGAGATTTTCATTGACCAGAAGCAGGTATGAACAGACTGACTGATCTTTTGTTGGATGGCTTTCAGCCCACCATAATGATGTCAATCAGAAAGCAAAATGCTTCCAAGTTTTAAGAGTGGTGGTAGGTTTTTTCTTTATTATTTATTGGTTGGTTTACATAAAAAGAGATTAAATTTTCATTTGCTGTCCATAGCTAGCATGAAGCCTGTTCTTTATTTTGTTTTTAATTTTAAAAGGACAAATTAAGGGGCTCTTCACTTCAGTATCATCCCTCTGACATTATTTATTTATGATAGAAACTAAAGACACTACTCCTCCTACTGTGTGTGGTGCTGTGGGTTAATGTGCTGGGCTCCAAGGTCGGTTTGAGCTGCAAGGCCCATGGTTCAAGCTTATCAGCTGCTCCGTGAAAAATCTGTACAGGGTGGCTGTGAGTCAGACCCAACTTGACAGCACTTAATAACAGTAACAACACTAAAAAAACTAGCTTAACTGTATTCACTACGTACCAGCAACTGTATTAGGCACATTATCTACTATTATATCATTTAATTTCAACTACTCTACAGGATTGTTACTGTTGTTAAGTGCTGTCGAACAGATTCTGCCTCATAGCAACCCTGCATAGGGTTTCCGATGAGTGGCTGGTGGCTTTGAACCACTAGCCTTGTGGTTAGTAGTTCAACTGATGTTGTTATTAAGTGCTGTCAAGTTGATTCCGACTCATAGAGACCCTATATAGGGTTTCCAAGGAGGAGCCGGTAGTGAGTTTGAACTGCCAACCTTATGGTTCAAATTGACCTGCGGTGCAGGGCTTTATGCAACAGTGCCACACCAGGACTCCAGTAGTCCAAAAGACATCCTCAAATCCTTCAGACAGACAAGGAAAATGAGGCTTAGAAGTTAAGCAACTTGAACACTCTTGGTAAATAACTAAAAACCACTGTGTACAGAAAAGCTGCATCTTCTTGCCACTCACTCAGCGTGGTGATTATTTTAACTAGTCCCATGTTGAAGGAGCCCTGGTGATGTAGTAGTTAAGTACTGGGTCAGTGGTTAGAACTCACTAGCCACTTCTCAAGAAAACAAGAAGGCAGTCCGTTTGCATAAAATAAAACCCTATGGAACAGTTCTAGTCTGTCCTTAGGGTCAATATGAACTGGATTCAACGCGTCAGCAGTGGATTTGTTTTTTGGTTTAGTCCTGTGTTTCGGGCGTATGTGAGTAAGTCACTTAATTCTATCATCGTAAGAGAAAGCATTAAAAAAAAGTAGCAGAAACAATCTAATAAAAAGAAAAATAGACCAATAACTCAAATAGACATTTCACCAAAGAAGAAATTTAAATGACCAATGAAGCTCTGTCCTTCTACCAAATGCCTTTGGTCCACTCATCTAACCTTGAGGACGAAGAAGAAAGGATTAGGTTTTAGGGCAACAAGGGAAGTCTCTCCTACCCTCTGGCTCATCTGCCCTACACAGTGTGCAACTCTCAACAGAACACTGCTCTGAGTCTCAAAGACAGATCCCAAATCCAAGCCTATTTTAATTTGGAAAATAATTGTTGTTGTTGTTTAGTGCCACAGAGTTGGCTCCGACTCATAGCGACCCTGTAGAGGGTTTCTGAGGAGCAACTGGTGGGTTTGAACCACCAACCTTGCAGTTAGTAGTCCAGTGCTTATCATACAGCACCACAGAATATAAAGGTATAAAAATGTGTTCTTTGTGTCATGGAGTTGGTTCCAACTCATATTTACCCTGTATTGGGTTTCCAAGGAGCAGCTGGTGGGTTTGAACTGCCAACCTTGTGGTTAGCAGTTAAATATTTATCCTACAGCACCACACCAGGACCCCATAAAAATGTGGAGAAGAGTAAAAGAAATACCATGCATGAATGTTTATATTGCCTCAAATATTTTTAAAATTAATTAAATTCAACAAGTATTTATTGTTGAATATTGTGCTGAGAAAAGAGAACTCAAATACAATGAATTAACTTTTCATCCCCTTTGTACATATTCAATATACCATACATGCCTCTCTGTAACTTGCCTTGTTATTTCATTTTTTTTGAGATGTATTCATGTTGATACTTATAAATCTAGTTCATTCTATTTTAACTACCACATAGTATTCAACCCCATAAATATTATGTATTTTATTGATCTATTCTCTTATTGATGATATTTTAGATTGTTTCCATTTTTTTCCTTATTACAAAGAACAAATCTCCTTATGCTCATGAGTATCAATTTCTTTGAAAACAAGTCTAGTTGTAGAATTGTTCATTTGTTTGGGATGATATTGTTTTAATTTTAGGCAAACACTGCCATATTTACAAAATTTCTAGGACTTGATAATGCCACACTTTCATTTGTGACAAGTTCAAGGGTGTGATACGGCATTCATTTGCATTTCCTTCTTGTAATTGCGATTGTACTTGTCTTTCAAAGCTTATTAGCTGCCCATACATGGTTCTTCTTCATTGAGGTGCTATCTCATAACCCTTACTGAGGTTTCTCCATCACTTGTCTGTCAGTTTGCTGTACTGTGGTGGCTTGCATGCTGCTATGATTCTGGAAGCTATACCACTGATATTTCAAATATTCTAGGTTCATCTATGATGGAGTCCTGGTGTGGTGCTGTGGGCTAATGCGTCAGACTGAAAAGTCATTTGAACTGCAAGGTCGGCGGTTCAAGCTCATGAACTGCTCCTTGGAAACCCTATACAGGGTCACTATGGGTTGGAATCGACTCGACGGCACTTAACAACAACAACAACAATGATGGAGTCCTGGTGTGGTGCTGTGCTGTGGGCTAATACGTCAGACTGCCAGGTCATCTGAACTGCAAGGTTGGTGGTTCAAGCTTACCAGCTTCTCCTTGGAAACCCTATGCAGGGTTGCTATGGGTTGGAATCAACTCGATGGCACTTAACAACAACAACAAATGATGGACAGGTTTCAGCACAGATTCTAGAATAAGACAGAGTAGGAAGGAGAGGTAGACCACTTCTGAAAGGTTTGTCACTGCTAACAGTATGGATAGCAGCAGAACCTTAATTGATACAGTGCGAGATGATGAGCCCCTCAGGTTGGAAGGCACTCAAAATACAGCTGGTGAAGAGCTGCCATCTCAAGGCATAGTCAACCTTAAGGACTTGGATGGAGTAAAGCTTTTGGGACCTTCTTCTGCTGATGAGACAGGACTCAAAATGAGAACAAACAACTGAAAACATCCACTAATAATCAGAATGTGGAATGTATTATGTATGAATCTAGGTAAACTGGAAGTCATCAAAATGAAATGGAACTCATAAAGATTGATATTCTAAGCAACAGTGTGCTGAAATGGACTGGTATTGGCCATTTACTATGCCAGGAATGGCAAATTAAAGAGAAATGGTATCACATTTACTGTCAAAAAGAACATTTCAAGATTTTGAAGTACCTAAAGGATCCAGTTGGAGTCTCGGTGTAGTGCTGTGGGCTAAAGCGTCAGACTGCAAAATCATTTGAATTGCAAGGTCAGTGGTTCAAGCTCACCAGCTGCTCCTTGGAAACCCCATATAGGGTCCCTATGGGTCAGAATCAACTTGACATCGCTTAATAACAAAGGATCCAGTTAAACACAACTATTATTCATATTTACATGCCAACCGTTAGAGCCAATGATGAAGAAATTGAATTCTACCTACTTCTTAAGTCTGAAATTGATCAAATGTGCAAACAAGATACATCACTAATCAATGGTGACTGGAATGTGAAAAGTTGGAAACAAAGAAGGATGAATACTTGGAAATTATGGCCTTAAGTGACAGAAATGATGCTGGCGATGGCATGATAGAATTTTGCAAGACCTACGTCTTTTTCATTGCAAATGCCTGTTTTCAACAACATAAATGGCAACTCGACCTGTGGACCTGACCTGATGAACTACACAGGAATCGACTCCATCAGTGGAATGAGATGATGGAGAAGTTCAATATCATCAGCCAAAACATAGCCAGGAGCTAACTGTAGAACAGATCAGCATGTAAATTCAGGTTGAAGTGGAAGAAGATTAAAACAAGCCCATTAAGGCCAAAATATGGCCTTGAACATATCCAATCTGTGTGGTGTTACAGGGTAAACACTGGACTGCAAGGTCAGTTTGAACCACAAGGTCAACGGTTCAAACTCACCAGCCAGTCCTCAGAAATTCTATACAGGGTCGCTATGAGTTGGAACTGACTCGATGGCACTTAACAACAACAATCTGAATTCAGAGATATCTTAAGAATAAATTTGATACACTCTCCAGAAAAAGTGTGGGATGACATCAAAACCATCATACAAAAAGAAAGCAAAAGGTCATTAAAAAAACAGGAAAGAAACAACCAAAATGGATGTCAAGAAAAGACTCTGAAACTTGCTCTTGAGTGTAGAGAATGAAAACAACTAGAAGGAGTGAGGAATTCAATGAGCTGAACAGAAAATTTCAAAGGGCAACTTGAGAAAATAAATATTATAATGAAATGTGCAAAGACCTGGAATCAGGAAATGAAAATGTGCAAAGACCTGGAATCAAGCTGAAAGGACTGTGGAACACATTCAAGCCTCAACTTAGAAATATTGAAGGATTCTATGGGCAAAATATTGAAAGAGGCAGAAAGCCATCTAAGAAGATGACAGGGATACAGAGAGTCACTCTACCAAAAAGAAGTGATTGATAAGTAACCATTTGAAGAGATAATTGTAATCAAAGAGGACTTGACGCACTTACAAAAATAAAGATCAAAGATCTTCAGTATGGATTACAACTCAATGTAAAGAAAACAAATCCTTACAACTGAACCAATAAATGACAAACGGATAAAAGACTGAAGTTGGCGAAGATTTCATTTTACGTGAATGAATCCACAACCAGTGCTCATGAAAAGCAGTCAAGAAATCAGAGGACATTGTATTAGGCAAATCTGCTGCAAAATACCTCTTTTGAAGTATTAAAAGGCAAAGATATAACTTGGAAAACTAAGAAACACCAGACCTATGCCATGGCATTTTCAATGACTTCATATGCATTTGAAATCTGAATAAATAAGAAGACCTGAGAAAACTGATGCATTTGCAGTATGGTATTGGCAAGCATACTGAATATACCATGGACCGCTAGAAGAACTAACACATCTGCCCTGGAAGCAGTATAGTTAGAAAGCTCCTTGGAAGGAAGATGGCGAGACTTCATCTCACATTCTTTGAATATGTAATCAGGAAGGGCCAGTCCCTGGAGTAGGACCACGCTTGGTAAAGTAAACAGTGGGTCAATAACAAAGAGGAAGACCTTCAATGAGATGGATCTACACAGTGGCTGCAACCATGGGCTCGTACATTACAATATGAGGATGACCCAGGACTGGGCAGTGTTTAGTTCTGTTGCACATAGAGTATCTATGAATTAGAACTAATTTGACAGCATTTAACAACAATTCATGTTTCTAAGGAGCTCTGGTGGCTTAGTGGTTAAATGCACCAAAGGTTTGCAAAAGTGGTTAATCAAAAGGTTGGCAGTTTGAATTATGCTCCATGAGTGAAAGTCTGTTCCTTAAAGATCGTTGCTCCTGTTCAGCGCCGTTGAGTCGGTTTTGACTCATAACGAAGCTGTACAGGGTTTCCAAGGAGTGGCTGGCAAGTTTGAACTGCTGACATTCTGGTTCAAACCGACCCTGAGGTGTAATACTTACGATGACATCATCCTACAATAATGTCACACCAGGACTCCTCTTCAAGATTACAGTCTTGGGAACCCTATGGGGCAGTTCCACTCTGTCCTATAGCACTGAGTGAAATCAACTTAATGACAATGAGTTTTACCCAGGTTTTTAATGCTTTGTTAATTTTGTGAATAAAAGTTATTTGTATATTCTGAATCCTAATCTTTTGTTAGAGTCCTAGTGTGGTCCTGGTGAGCAGCTCCTCAGAAACTGTATACAGGGTTGCTACGATTCGGAACTGACTTGACTGCACTTAATGAGATAACAAATGCTTATTAAATATATTGCAAATACCTTTTCCTCTACTCTGGTCCTTTTTTTTGTTGTTGTTGTTGTTTTAACTGCCTAAGGAACTCTGGTAGTGTAGTGGTTACAAATCAGGCTGCGAACCTTAAGGTCAGCAGTTTGAAAGTACCAGCTGTTCCGTGAGAGAAAGATGAGGCGTTCTGCTCTGGTAAAGATTTACAGCCTTGGAAACCCTGTACAGGGTCGCTATGAGTCGGAACCGACTCTACGGCACATAACAACAACATCATAGTGTCTTTGGAGTTCTGGTATGGTGCTGTGGGTTAATACGCCAGACTGCAAAGCCATCTGAACTGCAAGGTTCAAGCTCTCCAGCTGCTCCTTAGAAACCTTATACAGGGTTGCTATGAGTTGGAATCGACTTGACAGTGCTTAACAACAACAACAACAACAACAACGCAGTGTCTACAGAGTCCTGATATGCACTATAGGGTCAGACCCATTCCTTGGAAATCCTATATAGGGTTGCTATGAGTCAGAACTGAATCAACTGCACCAAACACGAACAGCAGTAATAGTGTCTTCTGTCATCTCCAAATTTTTAGCTTTGGTGTAGTCAAACCATGTCATTTTTTTTTTTTAATGGTTTGTTTGTGTGGTGCTGTAGAATAAGCACTGAACTGCAAGGTCATTGTTTCAAACTCACCAGCCGCTCTTCAGAAACCCTATACAGGGTCACTTTGAGTCGGAACTGACTCCATGGCACTTAACAAAAACAACATCTCATGTAATAAACAAAAATATATTTCAGATTGTTTTTAAAAACCTAAAGAAGAATGAAGCTTTCTAAATGTTAGAAGGTAAGAGTTCACTGTTGTTGTTGTTAATGCCATCGAGTCCGGAAAACATTTTTGCTGTTGTTGTTAAGTGCCGTCCAGTTGGTCTGACTCATAGTGACCCTGTAGAGGGTTTCCAAGGAGTGATTAGTGGGTGTGAACCATGAACCATGTGGTTAACAGTCTAGTGCTGATTCTACAGCACCAAACCAGAGAAACTTACATGAGACAGAGACCTAATTATTTTTTTCAAAAGCAAGTCCGTTTGTCTTGATAGTATTTCTAACAGTCATTTCCACACTGATTAGGACTGCATCCTCTATCTTGCAGCAAGTGCCCACTTATAGACGCTGGATTTGCTCTTGGACTTTCTCCTTTTCCCTTATTGATTTAGTTGTCCACTCAGAACTCTTTCCACATCACTAGAGCAAACCCAAAGATGTTTTTCTCATGTGAAGATCAATGAACTAGAAGTCAGAAGGCTTGGGTTCTGGCTTACGTCTGCTACAGATTGTGCTGGAAAAGTTACTTTTTCTGTGCTTCACTTCTGCCACCTATATTGAAGGGTTTATGATATTTGATCATTTTGGCTCCTTCACAAGGTTGAGGTCTTATGTATTAAAGACCGTCAATGTCATGAAAAAAGTTTCCTCACCCAACTATTAAATTTCCTGATTCATTCTAAAAGCTGTCCAAATTATTTTTTAACACCTTTTATACTATTCTCACAAAAGTTTTCCTTTCAAGACATTATGATCCTATGTATAGAAAACCCCAAAGACTCAGTAAAAAAGCTACTAGCCCTCACTGGAAGATACTGCAAAGTGGCAGGATATAAGATCAACATACAAAAATCAGTTGGATTCCTCTATACCAAAAATGACAGTGTTGAAAAGGACATTAGGAAAGCAATACCACTTACAATAGCCACCCAAAGGATGAAATATCTAGGAATAAATGTAACTAGAGAAACAAAGGACTTATACAAAGAAAATTACAAAACACTACTATAAGAAACCAAAAAAGACCTACAAAAATGGAAGAATGTACCAATCTCCTGGAGAAGAAGACTTAATATTGTGAAAATGTCAATACTGCCCAAAGCAATTTACACATATATAGCAATCCCCATCCAGATTCCAACAACGTTCTTCAAAGAGATGGAAAAAACAATTACAAACTTTATATGGAAAGGAAAGAGACCCAGGATAAGCCAAGCACTGCTTATAAAGAAGAATGAGGTTGGAAACCTCTCACTCCCCAACTTCAAAATTTACTACACGGGAACAGTGGTCAGAACAGCTTGGTACTGGTACAATGAAAGATACATAGATCAATGGAACAGAATCGAGAATCCAGAAATAAACCCATCTACATATAGCCAACTGATTTTTGACTAAACACCTAAATATCTCGCATGGGGAGATGATAGTGTCTTCAACAGATAGTGCTGGCAGAACTGTAAAACACTATGCAAAAGACTGAAACAAGACCTTCACCTCACACCTTATACAAAAACCAACACAGCATGGATTAAGGACCTAAATGTGAATCCCAGAATTATGAAGGCCATCAATGAAAATATAGGGACAAAGGTGAGGGCTGTAATTCAGGGAGTGCCAGATTTTAAAAACTACACAAACAAAAGTAGACAAAATAGATGAGTGGGACATACTAAAAATTAAAAACTTATGTGCATCAAAAAACTTCATCTGAAGAGTAAAAAAGGAACCCAAAGAATGAGAAAAAAATCTTTTGCAATGACACATCAGCCAAGAGACTCATTTCTAAAATATGTAGGAAACTACAACACCGCTACAAGAAAAAGACAAATAACTCAATTTAAAAATGGGCACAAGTCATCAACAGCACTTAACCAAGGAAGAGATTCGGGCAGCCAACAAACATATGAAGAAATGTTCATGATCACTAGCCATTAGAGAGAAGCAAAGCAAAACAACTATGAGTTATCATCTCACACCAGCAACAACAGCAAAGATAACAAAAAAAAACAACAACTAAAGAACAATAAATGCTGGTGGGGATGTGGAGAGACTGGGACCCACCTGCATTGCTGGTGGGAGTGCAAAATGGTCTAGCCTCTCTGAAAAGCAATATGGCGCATCCTCAGAAGGTTGGAAATAGAAATACCTTTATGATCCAGCAATTCCTCTACTTAGTATTTACCCACAAGAAATACGAGTCATAACACGAGTAGATATATGCACACCAATGTTCATAGCAGCAGTATTTACAACAGCAAAAAGATGGAGACAGCCAAAGTGCCCATCAACTGAAGAATGGATAAACAAACTGTGGTACATACACAAAATGGAATATTATGCTACCTTGAAGAATAACAAGGAAGCTGCAAGTCAATACATAACATGGATGAACCTTGAGGACACTATGCTGCGTGAAATTAGTCAGTCACAAAAGGAGAAATACTGCATAGGACCACTACTGTAAAAGACTAAGTAAAAGAACCCATACTAAAGGGGGGGAGAGGGGGGGATTCTTTGCTGGTTGCTGGGATGTGGGGGTGGGGTGAGGGAAGGGTGGGGAAGATGGAGCACAGTGCAGGGAATAGACACAGGATAGTTTGGGTACTGGGGAGGGGGGCAATATATAAGAAGGGGAATGGAAGAACAAAGCAGATGGGAAAACAATTAGTCAGGTTTGCATGGGCTAAGTAGGACAAAGGTAAAGAATGATGTATGCACAACCCTGGAACAACAGGGCTCTGGGATACAGGGATTCAGACATGGTTGGAATGGACAAAAGGGGGTAAATAATGTTAAGATGCTTGGTTGTCTTTTGAATCTTGGTTTCCCTTGCATATCATTATAAAATAGACACTGGAGGGGGAGAGAAAGAAAATAGTCAGAAATATCACCATATAAAGGTTTTAAGTCCATCTTCTGTCTATAATTGATTGGAATACCTAAAACGGGGCTACAACATGCCCAGTGAAGGAGGCTTCCTGTTGAGCATCTGCATTACCTAAGACCATAGGTGGAATCCTGAACAGCATCCAGAATCTTAATCTTCAGAGGTGGGAAATTTCCACTTGAAAGGACAAGTAGTCCAAACTGGAGCAGCTAGAAGAACAGACGATACTTCTTGAAAGAAGGACCCACAGTACAAAACACTATAGGGAGACCAACTAATTACTACAAGGACAAGCAAGTTGCTCGCCCAGGAGACATCAAGGCAAGTGGTTGGGTCCCCTCAGTGCTAACCGTCTTCCAAGACTAAGACTGAACCGGAATACACACTCTAATTGGTGACCACGTTCATCACTGATAAGGGGAAGTGAGGGAAAAACAGCAATGAAGTTGTGAGCTAAGCCCTACAACACTCAATAGATGCCTGTGAACCCGGCTGGAGACCTGGTTGGCCAGCAGTGTGGCAAAACCTGGGGACTCTTGGACCCAGAGTCAGTGACATAGCTACAGAGGACTAGAGTGGAGAGTGAAGCGTCCAGCTGATAAGAAGAGAGGGCATATGCACAAGAACACCCACACTTGCAGTAATACCTACCTGACCTAGCTTCAATGACTGGATGATAAGAGCTCAACTAGAAGAAGAAAGAGGAAAAAAAGAGCAATCTGATACAATTTGATGAACTTGACCTACACCTATGGATGCAGTAGCTCAAAAGAGGAACAAGTCCTTACAGCAAAGATCATTCCCACCCCCTCCATACACAGAGTAGACAGGGATGGGCAACTTGGACATTATCTACCCAAAGTGCGGGGTTTACAAAGGCAAGAAGTGACTGGTTTACAAGCTTTCAAGAGGGACTCGAGATCCAGAGGGCTTGGAGTAAGGTAGAATTTCCACTGAGTAGTATCCAATCTGTCTAGGCGGGGCTGATGAAAGGAAATGCAGATAGGTCTCTCATGATACAATGGGTTGTTGTTGTTGTTGTTAAGTGCTGTCGAGTTGGTTCCGACCCATAGCAACCCTGAACAGGGTTTCCGAGGCTGTAAATCTTTACGGGAGCAGAAAGCCTCATCTTTCTCCCACGAAGCAGCTGGTAGTTTCGAACCGCTGACCCTGTGGTTCGCAGCCCAATTCGTAATCACTACGCTACCAGAGGTCCTTTTGTGATACAATAGTGAGTAACTATCAGGACTGATTGTGAGGGTTGGAAATGTAAACGTAGACGTTTTGTAGCAAGGAAGGGAGTGATTAACATTTCAGTCTAGGAGCGGAGGTCCCTGGGACCATCAAGTGAGAAGAGCGGAGAGCAGGACCTTACTCAAAGAAGCAGTGACAACATAGATGGAGGCAGAGACGATGACGTGGAGAGATGGAACAGCTGGGGACTTTAGACCCAGAGAGGGAGGGGCTGTGTGCTGATGACTGGGGGCAGACTTGCAGAGTATACCCTTTGGTTGGCTGATGATGTATGGAGGGGATTGTAACCATGGCAATGAAACGATATACAACAGGATGAATGTAAAGCTAAGGTTCTCCCATGTAAACTATCACATAATTTACAATAAAACATTAAAAAAAAAAAAAAGTTTTCCTTCCAGATAATTAAACAGTATAGGAGACTGGACTAGGGACTCTATAGCACAACCAAAAACCAAACTCACACCATCAAGAGGAAACCCAGTATATCACAGATTAGAACTGAGCACCACCGAGTGCTCTTGAGCTATCATCTTGACTGGCAGGCCTTTCTTACGTATAGCACTTGGTGAGTTTAAACTTCCAACCTAACCTTTTGATTAGTAACTGAGCACAAGGCATTTGTGCCATCTAGGAATCTAGGGATTCTATGTTGTCACTAAGGGCCATCAATTCTATAGGACCACAAAATTCTAGGATTAAACCCTTCATTTTTTTTCTACTCTACAGATGAGATCATGAACAAACCTTGGAAGCATAATTGCAGATGCCAAATGTATCTTCACAATGAAAAACTAATAACCAATTATAATGACTATAAAACATACAAAATTCAAGGTATCTCAGTTACTAGCAAGCTGGTCTACTTTAGCATGCTGCTCAGGAAAAGTAATTGGAAACATGTTGGTAAATATCATTCAGATTAATTTCTGAGATAATCTGAATAATAATTAAGATAATCTGATAATAATTAAGAATATTGACTTAATTATTCTATGAAAACCTTAGTTTAAAACCTTTATTAATGCCTTAGTTTTCTGTTTTTTAATTGCATTTAACTCTTGAGTATTCCCAAATGGCCAAATGACAATTAAGTTTTATTTTTGTTTAAATTAATGTTTTTATCACATTTTCCCAAAGTTAGTATGTTCTTCTCCAGTGGCCTAGACTAAGGATCATTCATTATCCTAATAAACAGTTTCTTATTGGTGATGCCATCGAGTTGGTACTGACTCATAGTGACCCTATACACCACAGAAGGAAACACTGCTCGGTCCTGGGCCAACCTCACGATCGTTGCTACCCTTGAGCCCACTGATGTTGCCACAGTGCCAAATCCATCCCGTTGGGGTTCTTTTCTTTTTCTCTGATCCTCCATTTTACCAAACATGATATCCTTCTGCAGGGACTGGTTCCTCCTGATAATATGTCAGAAGCATGAGCGACGAGGTCTGGTCATCCTGGCTTCCAAGGAGCACTCTGGCTGTACTTCTTCCAACAAAAATCTTTTGGTTCTTTTGGCAGTCCACAGGACTTTCAATATTCTCCTCCACCACCAAACTCAAATTTTACCAATTCTTCAACGGTCCTCCTTATTCACTGTCCATGCATATGAGGTTACTGGAAAACACCATGGCTTGGGTCAGGTATACCTTAGTCCTCAAACTGCCATCTTTGCTCTGAAACAATTTAAGAAGGTCTTGTGCAGATTTGTCTAATGCAGTACATCGTTTGATTTCTTGACTGCTGCTTCCATGGGTGTTGATAGTTGATCCATGAAGAATGAAGTCCTTGACAACTTCAATCTTTTCTCCGTTGATAACAATGTTTATTGGTCCAGTGGTGAGGATTTTTGTTTTCTTTACATTGAGATGCAATCCACAGCAAAGGCTGTAGTCTTTGATCTTCATCAGTAAAATTTTAAGTCTTCTTCACTTTCAGCAAGCAAGGTATCATCTGCATATCACAGGTTGTTAATGAGTCTTCCTCCAATCCTGCTGCCATGTTTTTCTTCATATAATCCAGCTTCTCCAATAATTTTTGGTCAGCATACAGATTGAATAAGTATGGTGAAAGAATACAACCTGGTGCACATCTTTCCTAATTTTAAACCATTTTAGTGGTTTCTAAAAATAGAAATTCTGGAACTTAACACACAGACACATGTTGTTGCTGTTAAGTGCCGTCGAGTTGGTTCTGACCCATAACAACCCTGCATCGGGTTTCCAAGGAGCAGCTGGTGAGCTTGAACTTCCGATCCTGCCACTGAAACCGACTTTGCAGTCTAGTGCATTAGCCCACAGCGCCACACCAGGACACACATAGACACATTATCTCTTTAATTCTTACTGGGGATGTGACTGCGGTCCTCAAGGTAGTTTACATCTTATTTGCAGTTGCCATAAAGCAACTTATTGAACAAAAATGTCCTTGTGCAGAAGCTACACAAAATAAATGATAAAAAGAACATGACTGAAGACTTTAAAATAGAATTACCCTTCAGGAACATGTGCAAAGTTCCTCTAGAAGTTGCCCACAAATTGAAGATGTGATGGTTCTATTTTATTTGAAAATTAGCTGCTAAGGAGTTAAGTCATACAAGACAAAATATACCTATTTTACAGGTGAGAATATGGATGTTTAAATGACTAATAACCAATAAGAAACAGAGTAAGGAACTGAACTAAGGAGTATGTGGCTGAAGAGAGAATTCCTCAAAAGCAGACAATATGAACAAAAATGGGGGGAAAAATGGACCCATTGGTTCAGTCCCTCTGTAACTGTCTTATCCATGATCTCCCAGCTGAACATACATCATGGGAACCAGGCTACTCTCTTTACATGTGGACAAAACACAATTTCCTGTTACTAACTACAAAAGCTAGTAGAAACTTCTTAGCTTCAAATTCAAGGCTCTTTAAAGTCTGCTTTGACCCATCTCTTCCTAGAATGAATGCTATAATGTGTGAAGGCTTCAACTGGTGGGTTTGAACTGCTGACCTTGTGCTTATCAGTACAATGCTGATCCTACCAGAACTTCTAGATCGTACCTATGAATAAGAAACAGGCCCAGTCCAAAAGTTGTTCAAAGTATAGTCCTCTCAAGCGCATCTGTTACTGCTTTTGAGGTCTAACCTAGTTGTCTTCCCTAAATGAAATACTCTGCCTGATCCTATACACCATCCTTTACCCACATAACAAAATCCAACCCAGTTTTTTCAAGATCCAGCATTGATTCCAACTCTTTCATAAAGCATACAATGAACATATTTGTTAGAAAGTGGTCCCTCATTTCTTCAAGCCCTTTGTTGTTATTGTTAAAATTAAGTGCTGTTGAGTCAGTTCTGACTCATAATGACCCTGTATAGAGTTTCCAAAGAGCAGCAGGTGAGTATGAACTATCAACCTTGCAGTTCAAACCGACTTTGCCTTTATCGAACAGTGCCACACCAGGACTCCATTCAAGCCCATAGAGCACTAGATTGAAACGGGAGAGTACTTGATGCCTGACATGCATGCCTCTAGGCCTCTGAGAGACCCTCAGTCTACAAAGTCTGGCCTCACCCAACCTCAGACTGTACATTTAAATATGTCTGTCAGATTCGGAATCTATGCTCCTTCTACTATATCTGGGCTTCTTCTCAGATAGCTGGATTAATTTGTTTAAATCTCATCTTTATAATTCCTGATGATTTGGGTTCCTCAGTTACTAGCTACCTGGTAACCCTGACCACCACATTCTGGGAAGATAAAGAAGTAAAAGTTACCCATGCTGGTTTTAGATTTAACTAATCAATCCAATCAATTTATTTGTTTACCCAATCAATTTATTTGTTTTGTAATAACATGGCTAGTTACCTTATTAGACTAAATATTTTCTATTGGATAAACTGGTACATAGACATGAAAGCAGATTTAACAGCCTGAATAACTTCTATATATGCTTGCATGGTAGGAGACAAAAACAGTATCTGTTTACTTATCTTTCCCATTTTACTATAGATGTCTTTTATATTTAAATTGATAATGCCTAATAAGGCACTCAGGAGTCCTGGTGTGATACTGTAGGATAAAGCATTGGACTGTAGGTTGGTTTGAACTGCAAGGTTGGTGGTTCAAACCCACCAGTCACTCCTCAGAAACCCATACAGGGTTGCTATGAGTCAGAATCAACTTGATGGCACTTAACAATAATAATAAGGAACTTAGGATTCCTGGTGTGTCACTGTAGGATAAGCACTGGACTGCTAACCACAGGTTATGAGGTCAGTTTACAACCAGCTGCTAATTAAGGTTTGTAGTTGGAACCCATGCAATGGCTACTGGGAAGGAAGGCCTAGTGATCTGCTTCTGTCAAGAGTACAGCCAGCACATCACCAAAGACGATATTCAGGCAGCCAACAAACATACGAAGAAATGTTCACAATCATTAGCCATTGTTATTGTTGTTGTTGTGAAGTGCTTTCGAGTCGATTCTGACCCATAGCGACTCTGTACAGGGTTTCCAAGGAGCAGCTGGTGTGCCTGCACCACCACCTCACAGTCAAACATTTTGCAGACTGGCACATCAACCCACAGCGCCACACCAGGACTCCTTTAGCCATTAGAGAGATGTGAATCAAAACGACAATGACATATGATCAGAAACCAGCAATAAGAGCAAAGTAAAAAAAATGCAGAGGGTAGGTATTAAATGCTGGCTGGCGAGGATATGGAGAGACTGGGACCCTCCTACATTGCTGGTGGGAATGCAAAACGGTCCAACCACTCTGGAAAACAGTGTGG
>NW_006408578.1:7649860-7657854 GCF_000296735.1 Chrysochloris asiatica | reverse complement strand
AGTAGATATATGCACACCAATGTTCATAGCAGCACTGTTTACAATAGCAAAAAGATGGAGACAGCCTAAGTGCCCATCAATGGAAGAATGGATAAACTGTGGTACATACACACAATGGAATATTAAGCTACCTTAAACAACAACAAGGAAACTGCAAACCACCGAATTAACATGGATGAACCTTGAGGACACTATGCTGAGTGAAATCAGTCAGTCACAAAAAGAGAAATACTGCATAGGACCATTATTGTAAAAGACTAAGAAAAGATACCCATACTAAAATTAAAAAAAAAAAAAAGTGTTGGTAACCGTTGGGGTTAGAGTGGGGAAGTCTGGGGGAGATGGAGGGAGGGGATGGTAGAGCACAGGGTAGGGGCAGACACATCATGGTTTGGGTGTTGGGGAGGGCAGTACACAAGAAAGGGGAGGGGGTGGAACAAGGTAGATAAGGGAAACACTGAGACAGGTTTGCATGGGCTAAATGGGACACAGGCAAATAGTGATGCATGCTCAACCTTGGAACAACAGGGCTCTGTGGTACACAGATCAAGGCATAGTTTGAAGACAGGAAATAATACTAAGATGCTTGACTGTTTTATGTATATTGGTTTCCCTTGCCTACTATCGTAAAATGTAAACATGAGTTGGATAGAAAGAAATGTCAGGAAACATGATGGCAGAAAGCTTGTAAGCCCATCTTCAGCCTCTAACTGACTGGAATACCTAAAAGGGATTCTGAACGAACTTGCCCAGTGAGACAGGCCTCCTGTGGAGCCTTTACAGAGTATATAGGACCTTAGGTGGAATCCTGAGCCCCATTCTGAACCTTCTGAGGTAGGACATTCCCACTAGAAAGGACAAGCAGACCAACCAGGAGCTGCTAGAGCGACAGAAGATACATCTTCAAAGAAAGATCATCAGGAAAAACCCAAAACAAAAATGGCAGTATGACTGGCTACTACAAGAATAAGCAAGTTGTTCGCCAGGAAGCCATCAAGGCAAACAATCAAGTTCTTTCAGGACAAATTCCCTCTAAGACTAAAACTCAAAGGGGACACATCATGAGGCATGTGAGCTTGCTGGTGCCCACAATGGTCTGCTGGTGAGTGGAAGAGGGGGAAAGGCAGCAATGAAGAAATGGGCTGAGTTCAACCACGTTCCACAGACTCCTGTTGACCTGGAGATGAGAGAAGAAGAAAGGCTGGTTGGTCCAAAATGTGGTGAGACCTGGGGACACCTGAGCCTATGGACAAGGACATAGCTACAGAAGACTAGAGCTGACAGTGAAACATCCAAATGACATCTGATATGAAGTGAGAAGAGACACACAAAAACACCCAAAGTTGCAGATAGTACCCATTTGACCTAGCCTCGAAGGATTGATAACCAGAGCTTAAGTAGAGGAAGATTTAAAAAAAAAAATTTGATAAAGGAAACAAGGGTAAATTGCTACAATTTGATGAACCTGACTTATACTCATGGAGGTAGTAACTCTAAATAACAACAGAGAGGGTAGGAGTCTTCACATCAAATATCAATACTATCTTCTCTGTACACAGGGCAGATAAGGATGAGCAACTTAGACATTGGCTACCTAAAATCAGGGGGTGATAAAGGCATGAGTGGCTGGCTTAAAAAGTTTCAAGGGGGAGTTTAGTTTAATATCATGTGGGGGAAGAAAGAGTTCCCGTTGAAGAGTTTTTATGTTGTCTAGATGGGTCTGGTAAAAAGAGATGGGGATATGATTCTTATGATTCAATACTGAGTCATTGTTATCATGACTAATTGTGACTGTCACAATTGTAAAGGTAGAAGTTTTGTAACAAAAACAGGGGAGTAGTTAATCTTACAGTCCAGAAACAAAGGACCCTAGGGCCATTAAGGGAGAAGAGCACAAGTAGAATGTGGGACCCTATCCAGAGAAGCGGCAACATTAGAGATGGAAACAGAGATGAGGACATGGAGAGAGGGAGCAGCTGAGGACTCTAGATTCATGGGAAGAGAGGGACTAAGATCTGGTGGCCAGGAGGCAGACTTGCAGAATGTGCCCTTTGGTGGTGTAACTTATTATATATGCCTGAGGGTTTAAAACAAAAAACGAAAAAAAAAAGCGCTAATATAAATAGAGAGAAATACGGTTCACTGATGGTACACGGAGAGGATTATAATCATTGTAGTGACAATACATGATTTGTTGAATGTAAAATTGATCATCTGCCCTGTAGACTTTCACTCAAATCACAATAAAAACTTTAAAGAGAACAGTCAGAGGGTATACCAGGGCGCTTCTACTCTGTAGCTCCTAGAGTCCTGTATAAACCCCAGGCCGACTTGACAGCTGGGAACCACAGTAGCCACAGCTGCTATTTCAGTTCAAGTGACCTTGTAGGATACAGCAGAACCATCCGTAAGGTTTTTAAGGCTGAAGTCTTTGCGAGACAGACTGCCACATCTTTCTCCTGCAGTGACTGGTTAGATCCTTCAACAATAGCACAAAGTCAACTTATGGTCAGTAATAAGTATCAAGGTTCAACACATTTCAGCTGAATGAAAGACTCAATGACGTTTACTGAGGCTTAAAACTGTACATCTACTCAGGTACGAGACAGAAATGGGGTAGCAGTTTTAAAGCATTCGTTTAAAGTGGAGAGCATCACCTCTTTCTCAAAACAACTAAAACATTAACTCCAAAGTTGGTGTTCGGATGCAAGCTATTGAAAACACGTGTTCTATCTTCTACAAACCGAGTACTGAGAAAGTTAATGTTCTTTTTAGAAATGTTACAAGGAGAAGTCTCTACTTTTTAAATTGTAAAAATAAAAGGATATGACATAGTAAGACTTTAAAAAAAAAAGCAACTCGGTAGTATTTCAGTGGAAGGGGCAGGACCTCTAGGGGGTTAAAGCAATACTCAGACAGTTGATTAAGGATTAAGGAGAAACCTGGCTTAAAAAAAGAAAATGAACCCAGTATGGCTGCTTTGCATTTGCCTTTGAAGCAGGTGGTAACTAGTAAGGGTGCCAAATGACTTTTCTTTTTAAGAGTCTGAATGAAGATCAAAGGAAAGGGGTCACACCTTCCTTGAAAATAAAAGCTGCAGTTTCCCCAGCCAATGGAAAGAGAGAAGGATCCCTGGTAGCACAGTGGTTAAAGTGCTCGGTTACTGCCTAGAAATGTTGGTGGTTCAAAACCACCAAAAATGTACTGAAAATCATTTAACTTATTAGTAAATGTAAAATACTATTACTATGTATGCAGTGTTTAAGCAGTAACTCAGAGCCAAAAAAAAAAAAAAACCAAAAAACAAAGTGTTAGAAACAACTATTCAGAAAACTCATGAACCATAGTTTTCATTTTTATATATTTATATATTTTGTATTCATGTTGCTTACATTTGCTTGTATTATACTGTTCATAATGAAAGATGATATAAAAACAACAACATAGTTTGGCCCTTTCTATAAATTACATTATGAAATACAAATGCATACAGATTTTAATTTCAGTAAGAATGTCCTGACACTTAAAATAAATTATTACATAATGTTTTTAAGCAATAACTAAAAGCTGAAAATATACATAAAGCAATAATTATTCAGCAAATCCATGAACCAGTTTTTATATTTATATTTGTTTATATTTTACTTATGCTATTTATATTTGCTTATATTGTTTATATTTTCTTGATAATGATTAGATTATAATTGTATTATTTTACAATAACAACATAACCTGGTCCTTTCATACATAATGGTAGTGAAGTGAAGGTACAGTTATAGATCTACATCACAATTTACTAAAAGGCTACATGGTCATACATGCATTAATAAAAGCTGTATTATTGGAATATGCTGAAACTGAAGTGATAAACAATAATCTTAAATGCACTAAGGGGGTTTCTATTTGTGGAAAAGTATTTTCTTAACCTTCCTGATCACATGTCTAAAGAACAAGAGACAAATTCTCACCACCCTTGCTCCTCAAAAGCATTTTAGCTGTATCGCTTACACTATAGACTTGTTATACTGACAGCCCATAGTCCATTTCAATATTCTTCACCAACAACAAAGTTCAAATGCATCAATTCTTATATATATTCCATATTCAATGTCCAACTTTCACATGCATAAGAGGTGACTGAAAATACCATGGCTTGGGGCAGGCACACTTTAATCTTCAAACTGACATCTTTACTCTTGAACACTTTAAAGATCTTTTGCAGCAGATTTGCCTAATGCAATACATCATTTGATTTCTTGATTGCTGCTTCCTTGAGAATTGACTCAATACAAGAAAAATGAAGTCTTTGACAAATTCCATCTTTTCTCCATTTATCATGTTATTTATTGATCCAGATATGGGTTTTTTTCTTTACATTGAGGTGCAATCCATACTGAGTATTGTAGTCTTTGACCTTCCTGTTTTAAATCCATCTCTGCTTCCAACAGGTAAGATTGTATCACATCTACATATCACAGGTTGTTAATGAGTCTTCCACCAATCCTGATGGCACATTCTTCCCTAATTTAAATCATTCAGTATCCCCTTATTCTGTTTGAATCACTGCCACTTGGTCTTTGTACAGATTCCTCATAAAGACCTTTAAGTGTTCTGGAATACCCATTTTTTGCAATGTTATCCATAGTTTATTATGATTCACACAGTTGAATACCTTGGCGTAGTCAATAAAGCACCTTTCATATCCTCCTAAGAATCAGCTTGGATTTCTGGAAGCTCCAAGTCAATATACTGCTACAATAGTTTTTGAAGTATCTTTATCAAAATTGTACTTGGATGTGATATTAATGATATTGTTCAATGATTTCCACATTCTGCTGGGTTACTTTTCTTTGGAATGGGCAAAATACGTATCTCTACCAACTGGTTGGCCAGGTAGCTGTTTTCCAAATTTCTTGGCAAAACAAATGAGCACCTCCAGCACTCCATCAGTTTGTTAAAACATTTCAATTTGCATGCTGTCAATTCCTGGAGCCTTGTTTTTTGCCAACACTTTCCTTCAATACCATCGGTTCTTGATCATAATCTACCTCTTGAAATGGTTAAGCATCAACCAAATCTCTTTAGTATAGTGATTCTGTAGTTTTAAATTATGAATTGAGTCAAAGTTTACAGGGCAGATCATCAGTTTTACATTCAACAAATCATATACTTTGTTTCATTACAATGATTATATAATCTCCCTCCATGTACCATCAGTTAACAATATTTCTCTCTATTCATTTTAGTTTGTTTTTTTTTTTAAACACTCAGGCACATATAATTTACACCACCAAAGGGCACATTCTGCAAGTCTGCCTCCTGGCCACCAGCTCTTAGCCCCTCTCTTTCCATGAGTCTAGAGTCCTCAGCTGCTGCCTCTCTCCATGTCCCCATTTCTGCCTCCATCTCTGGTGTCGTTGCTTTTCTGGATAAGGTCCTGCATTCTGCTTGTGCTCTTCTTCCATCTTTTTTTGATGCTTCCTGCATCATACAATATTTTGCTCAGAGAACCCTTCAATATTTCAAATTGAGGCTTTAATTTTTTCTTCAGTTCTTTCAGCTTAAGAAATGCTTGAGAGATGTGTTCTTCCATTTGGGTTTTCTAAATCCAAGGGTTTTCACATTTCATTCTAATACTTGATTCTGTCTTCTCAAGCTGCCTTTTGAAATGTTCTGTTCAGCTCTTTTACTTCAACATTTCTCCCAGGTGCTTTAGCTTCTCTATGCTCAAGAGCACGTTTGAGAGTCTCTTCTGGTATCCATTTTTTCTTGTTGTCCTTCCCTGTCTTTTTAATGTCCTTTTGCTTTCTTCATGTGTGATGTTCTTGATGTCATCACACACCTCTTCTGGTTTTTGGTCATTAGTGTCTAACGTATTACATCTATTCCTGAGATAATCTCTGAATTCAAGTGGGATCTATTCCAGGTCATATATTGGCTCTCTGGACTTATTTTCATTTTCCTCAGCTTTACCCTGAGCTCACATTTCAGCAATTTATTGTTTGTTCCACAGTCAGTGCCTTGCCTTGTTTTGGCTGATGATATTGAGCTTCCTCAATGTCTCTTCCCCAGAATCCGGGTGTGGCTCTGTGGGTTAATGCTCAGACTGCAAAGCCATTTAAACTGCAAGGTCGGCAGTTCAAGTGCACCAGCTGCTCCTTGGAAACCCTATACAGGATCGCTATAGGTCAGAATCAACTCGACGGCAGTTAACAACGTCTCTTCCCACAGATGCAGTCAATTTGATTCTTGTATCTTCCATCTGGTGAGGGTGAGGTCCATGTGTATATGCTCTTGAAGAAAGGTATTTGCAATGACTAAGTCATTAGTCTTATTCAAATCAGGCAAAATTGAACCATGTGACCTCCAACATCATTTCTATCACTAAGTGCGGAACTACATTTTTCAAGAGAGGCAGGAAAGGAAAGCAAAAGAAAGGGGAGATGGCAGCGTTTAGGGAGTAAAAAGTAATGGGAGAGAGTCTTTGAAATGTATTAGGACTCTGTAGGATACACACAGGACTTAGAACCACCCAGTCAGCAGACTGAACCCACCAGCCGCTCTGCAGGAGAAAAATGAAGCTTTCTGCTCCAGCAAAGATTTTAAAAAGATTGCAAGATTTTAAAACTCTACACAGGGTGGCTATGTATCGGAATTGACTCAACAGCACTTAACAACAACAGTAACATCCCCACAGATTACTAACTGAAATGATGATTTTCACCTGGGAAAAATAAAGAACTTCAAATAAATTTTAAAAAACGTGAAAAACAAAGACTACCAAAGAATAAATCTTGTAGAACAGTTAAGAATGGTTAGAAGAGGCATAGGGAAAAGGGGAGAAAAGACTTAAAGTATTTTAAAGTCAAAACATGACAATATTAGGCAATAAACAAAATAAAAGAAGGCAGAATCAGATTTCAGACACAGTATACTGAAGAGCTGGTGGAATTACTAACAGTGAGAGGGAACACTGAAAGGTGAGTAGCTCTCTTTTAGTAACGCTAGGTTTACAGTGGCAGTGAGGTTCTCAAGAGTGGAAAGGGTCTAGCAGATAAGAAGTGTATTTGGAAGATGGATATCATCTAGAGCTGGCCTGTCCAACACGCAGCCCTAGCCACATGTGGTTACTGCATACTTGAAATGTGGCTAGGCTTTGTTAAAGTGTACTGTAAGAATAAAATACACACTGGATCGTGAAGATTTCATGCCAAAAATATTCTAAACTATCATTAATTACACTGTAACCAATGTTAAAATATTTGGATGTTGTTGCTGTTGTTAAATGCTATGGAGTTGGTTCCAACTCATAGTGACCCAAGGGTTTTTGGGAACAGCTGATGAGCTTGAAATGCCGACCTTGCAGTCCAGCACATTAAGCCACAGCACCACAGCAGGACATGTTGAGCTAAATAAAATATGTTGTTAAAACTTATTTAACCCATTTCATTTTACTTTTTTATCGTGACTACTAAATTTTTTTTAAGTATATACATGTAGCTTGCATATTGTTGGAAAAAAAAACAAACCCCAAAACATATGTATTAGCACAAATAAGACAGAAGAAGAAATGCAATGAAACAGAGATATAGTTCTGAGGTGCTGCAACCAAAACTCATCCGATTTGGAAGGAGAGAACACCCATCATAATGACAACTATTTCCAAACACAAGAATCACTATATTGCTGCTCTTGTTTGTTGCCCTCAAGTTGGCTCTGACTCACGGGTCCTATGCCAACAGAGCAAAATAAACGGCCCAATTCTGTGCCGTCCCCACAACTGTTATGTCTGAGTCATTGTGTTTGTCCGTCTCGTTGAGGATCTTCCTCTTTTTTTTAAATGACCCTCTACCAAGCATGACCCACCACTCATCAGTCAGTTTGTCATATTGTGGTGGCTTGTAAGTTGCTGTGATTCTGAAAGCTATGCCACCAGTATTTTAAATACCAGCAGGGTCACCCATGGTGGACAGGTTTCAGATGAGCTTCCAGAC
>NW_006408578.1:7623239-7646060 GCF_000296735.1 Chrysochloris asiatica | reverse complement strand
TGAAGACTTTGTTTTCTTTAAACTGCAATCCATACCGAAGGCTGTAATTTTTAAATCTTCATTAGCAAGTATTTCAAGTCTTCTTTCACCAAGTAAGGTTGTGTCATCTGCATATTGCAAATTTGTAATGAGCCTTCCTCCAATGCTGATGCCCCATTCTTCATCATAAATGTCCAGCTTTTCAGATTTGCTCAGCATACAGACTGAGTATGGTGAGAAGATACAACCCTAAAGCATTATCTTCTCTGATTTTAAACCACTCAGTATCCCCTTGTACTCTTCAAATGATTGCTTGCCTCCCACATGAGCACAATGAAATGTTCTGGAATTCCCATACTTCACAATGTTATCCATAGTTTGTTATGATACACTTAATAGAAGGTATAGTCAATAATGCACAAGTAAACATCTTTCTGGTAGTCTCTACTTTCAGACAAGAGTCACCTGATGTCCTCTTCTGAAACTGGCTTGAATTTTTAGCAGCTCCCTGTTAATGTATTGTTACAACTGCTTTTCAATTATCTTCAGCAAAATTTTACTAGTATGCGAGGGAGAGCGACTGTGTGCTGAAGACCTGAAGACCTGGGGGATACGGGGAAGGATTGCATGGAAGGGATTGTAACCATGGCAATGAGACGGTAGAATGACTGTAAAAGTAATGTTTTCCCATGTAAACTATCACATAATTCACAATAAAACATTTAAGAAAAAAAAATTTACTAGTATGCAATGTTAATGACATTGTTGGATAATTTCTACCATGGTGGTGGTGTTTATGTGCTGTGGAGTTGGTTCTGACTCATAGCGACCCTGTACAGGGTTTCCAAGGCTGTAAATCTTTCTGGGAGCAGATAGCCTCCTCTTTTTCTCGCAGGAACAGCTGGTAGTTTCGAACTATTAGCAGCCTGATTGGTAACCACAACACTACCAGAGCTCCTTTAATAAGCCATATGACTGTTCCATATGACTGTCCAATTCAAAATGGTCAATACCTGTCCATTTCAACTCAGTAATGCCTACGATATTGATCTTTTTGTGTTCCGTTTCATTTTTGATGCTTTCTAATTTTTTTCCTAGATCACATTTGCTACAGTTCATGTTCTAATTATTAGTGAATGTTTTCAGTTGCTGCTTCTCGTTTTGGGTCGTGCCCCATGAGCAGATGAAAGTCCTGACAGTTTTGGTCCATCCATGCCAGTAAGGTTGACTCTCCGTGGAGGAGGCAACTCGTTCCCTGATGTATTTTGACTGTCTTGCAACTAGAGGGACTCATCTTGCAGCACTGTATCAGTGTTTCACTGCTATTCATAAGGCTTCCAGAGACTAATCCTTCAGAAGTAGACTGCCTATTCCTTCTTCCTAGTCTATTCTTATCACGGTCACGCCATAGGATAATCATTGGACTGTGAGCCACAAAGTCGATGGTTTGAGTTCTACCAGTCACTTGGCAGGATAAAGATGAAATCTTGGCAAGAGAAGAAAGCTTCAAGTCTCGGAAACCTTATACAGGGTCGGAACCAACTAGATGGCACTTAACAACAACAAAGCCTGCTCTTAATTAGGAAGCTCCACTGAAACCTGTCCACCACAAGTGACCTTGCTGGTATTTGAAACACCAGCGGCACCACCATCAGAGCAACAGGCAAACCACTACAGAAAGACAAACTGACAGACGTGTGGCATGAATACCAGACACATCATATGAGTCACGTTCATTTTTCTCAATAATCCTAGGAAGTATTATCATCTCCATTGACATAATAGAAATAAATGTCCTGTAAAAGCTCATGTGTTCATCATCGATAAGGGGAAGTGAGGGAAAAACAGTAATGAAGCTGTGAGCTAAGCCCTACAACGTTCAATAGACTCCTGTGAACTCAGGTAGAGACCTGGTTGGCCAGCAGTGTGGCAAGACCTGGGAACTCTTGGGCCCAGAGTCAATGACATAGCCACAGAGGACTAGAGTGGACAGTGAAGTGTCCAGCTGATAAGAAGAGAGGGCATATGCACAAGAACACCCACACGTGCAGATAACACCCACTTGACCCGGCTTCAATGACTGAATGATCAGAGCTCAACTAGAAGAAGAAAGAAGAGGAAAAAAAGAGTAATCTCATACAATTTGATGAACTTGACTTACACCTGTGGATGCAATAACTCAAAAGAGGGAACAAATCTTTACAGCAAGGATCATTCCCACCCCCTCCATACACAGAGTAGACAGGGATGGGCAACTTGCACATTGGCTACCCAGAGTGCGGAGTCTACAAAAGCAAGAAGTGACTGGCTTACAAGCTTTCAAGAGGGAACCTAGATTCAGAGGGCGTAGAGGAAGGTTTTCTTCACTGAGTAGTATCCAATCTGTCTGGGAGGGGCTGATGAAAGGAAATGCAGATAGGTCTCTTGTGATACAATAGTGAATAACTGGTATCAGGACTGAGTGTGAGGGTAACTGGTATCAGGACTGAGTGTGAGGGTTGGAAAAGTAAAGGTAGAAGTTTTGTAGCTAGGAGGGAAGTGATTAACTTTGCAGTCTAGGAGCAGAGGTCCCTGGAACCATCAACGGAGAAGAGCAGAGAGCGGGACCCTACCCAAAGAAGCAGTGACGCCAGAGATGGTGACAAAGGCAGTAATGTGGAGAGACGGAGCAGCTGGGGACTTTTTAGACCCAGAAAGGGAGAGGGGCTCTGTGCTGATGTCTGGGGGTGGGGGGGATGGAGTGTGTATTAGGGTATACCCTTTGGCTGGTTGGAGGGGATTGTAACCATGGCAATGAAACCATAAGACAGGATGAATGTAAAGCTAATGTTCTCCCATGTAAACTATCACATGATTCACAGTAAAACATTAAAAAAAAAAAAGCTCATCTGTCCAGCATCACGAGGTTAAAGGGTGGGATTCAAACCCATGACTGACTACAAATGTCACCCTCTAAACATCACACCATCAGTTTCAGAACAATTTACACTACAATTTTTAAATTACTCTATTTTAAATGGTTAGATTTCAACTAACAATTGTGCTCTATTTTCATAGTAATATTCTAATTAGGTTAAGATATACCAATGATGTTCTAATTAGATTGAAAAATACAGATGTGTAAATTTCTAATGTTAGAGCTAGTGATACTGGCAAGGAGTCCTGCTGGGACAATGGTTAAGTGTTCAGCTGCTAACCCAGCTATTGGCAGTGCAGACCCACCCAGCAACTCGACGGGAAATGGCCTGGCCAGCGGCTCCTGTACAGATTACAGCCCAGAAACCACTATGGGACAGTTCTACTGTCCTATAGGGTCACTATGAGTCAGAATCACCTCAACACCCCCTGTCAATAACAATGACAGCAGCATATTTTCACCATGTTGGACAACTTTGTCCTCTTTGTCAATATCTACTCCTAGAGGACCAAACCCCTCAAGATAGAAGTTACACATTTGATCATCAATAGAGATGGTTGCAGACACAACCCTAAACAACAGGCCCTATTACCTTAACATAACAAGATAAAAGATGCTTGATGTTGTTAAGTGCCGTCAAGTCGGTTCTAAGGGTTTCTGAATTCTGTATAGGGTTTCTGAGGAGCAGCTGGTGGGTTTGAACTGCCTACCTTATGGTTCAAAGTCCAGTATTGATCCCAGAGCACCACACAAGGAGTCCAGATAAATGATATAGGTCCCATTTACAGTTAAACAATATCTTCCAGACCCTGAAACTACTAAACTATGACAAATGAAGGAAGCATTGCCCAAGAACCCAAAATTAAGCTTACCCGACTGGATACTTTTTAAAATGGGTTCTATAGTCCTTGAAAATGCTACAGACTTTGAAGAACAGAAAAAGAGAGCTTGGTATTTTGACAGAAACAACACAGCAAAATTTCCTACAATTATAAATTAGGGTCAAAAGAATAAAGATGCCTTGTAGTAGGTTTGTTTCCCCAAGTACACATTATAAATGAAAGACACCTTTATTCTTTTGACCCCATCGGAGTCCTGATGTGGCGCTGTGGGTTAATGCGCCAGACTGCAAAGCCGTCTGAACTGCAAGTTCGGCGGTTCAAGCTCACCAGCTGCTCCTCGGAAACCCTATACAGGATCACGATGAGTCAGAACCAACTCCACGGCACATAACAACAACAACAACATCTACCTATGCAAGACTCCTGGTGTGGTGCTGGACTGTGAACCACAAAGGCGGCAGTTCAAACCCATCAGCTATTCCTCAGAAACCCTATACAGGGTGGCCAGGAGTCAGAACCGATTCTACAGCACTTTAACAACAGCAAAACCTATCTGTATAAGAATGAATGATAGAACCATTAAACTAGGCTGGTCATAGTATGCTTACATGATGCTTAGAAATGTATTCATGTTAATTTTATTAAGTTCAATTTACTTGTTAAAGTATTTTACTAAGTTTGGCTCCAATTATACTAAATGGTTGATACCAAACCATTTCATGAATTGACACCATGGAAATGGAAAACGAAAGGAAACCCCAAGGAAAATGTTTGGAAATAAAACAGCTAGATAGAGAGACACTGGGTTGTTTGGAAAACCAGTTCAGGTTGATGATACAGAGTCAGGATTGTTTCGGTGAACGGACCCACTCATTTATTTGCAAATTTAGCCCCCAAGTCTTCACACCCCTGCCTCATTTTATTTAAAAAGTGAGAGCATTTGAAATCACTTGTTTTCTTGAAAAGTGCTTGTCTAAAGAAGTAACACAGCTGTGTTGATTAGAGCTTACAAGAGTTTGTCCTTGATTTTGGCTCTACCCGGTTAAATGCTCATGGGTTTTCCATTCAGTTAATGAGATATCGTAGGCGTGTTTCCTCCCTTACTACCATTTGTTCTTATACTTTGAATAAAGATTCAGACTCTCCGAGACAACCAAACCAAAACCAAAACCAAAACCAAACTCACACTCATGTTTCAGAGACAAAATGTTAAAACCAAAAATCCAAACCAGTCCAGTCAATTACAACTCATGGTGACCCTTTAGGACAGAGGAGAACTGCTCCTTGGGGTTTCTGAGCCTTACATTTTCTCCCGCGGAACATCTAGTGAGTTTGAACTGTTAACCTTTCCGTTAGCAGCCCAACTCTTAACCCACTGCACCACCAGGACTTCTAAAGAGACAACCAGTAACCTAAAAATGTTTTGTTCACCTAGAGGCCCAGGTGTCAAGAGTATGAAGTGATAATCACATATAAAAAGATGGCCACCAAACTGAGTCTTCCTGTCAAAGGGTATCCCTCTCCTTCCACACCTATCAACTAGATAAGCCTGGCAGGTACATGGCTGCTTCCATTTGCACACCAGCATTTTCTATGAACTTTTTGAAGTCCCCTCATATATATGCCAGGAATTGTTAAGAGACCAAAATGCCTTAGTGAAACTTGCATTCCGTGGTGTGAGACATTTAATAAACAAGATACATAAATTCAACCTCAAGTATGTTGAATAGTAAGTGTGAAAGAGCGGGTAAAATAACAGCTGACAGAAAACTAAGACCTGAAGTGGTGGGGTGGGGGTGGTAAAGTGGCTTAAAAAAACAAGTTTCCCATATACTCAGGTAGACACCATTTCCTGGATGTAAAAATGGTTAACCGATGGACAAAATGTTGCTGAGTCAACCTCGGCCAGAGGTGCCCTGGAAATAAGGTCTGGCGATCTGCTTCACAAAAGTCACAGACTTAAAAACCTTATGATGTGCAATTCTAATCTGCACACATGGGGTCGCTCTGAGTCACGAATCAACTTGACAATAACTAACGAGTGTGTACCTAAAGGGTTTTATGCCAGAAAAGGGGAAAAATCTAGAACTGGTATCAAACGGATTGGGGAAAACAAAGGAGATTAGTTTATTCTGAAAAGTAGAGAAAACGGGTTAAGGAGGTAGGGGGTGGGGATTTAGATGCAGACCACTGAAAACAAAAGCAGGCTTCACATTTTGCATAGCACTGCTCCTTTCTGCAAGGCACAATACACTTTGTTTGCAGTCACAGAACCAGGTGCTGCCGCTCAAACTCTCAAGCAAGTCATAAAACAGAAGGACAGACAGATATGAACGCGCACACACACCCTCTCCAGGAACAGAGCTCTTACAGCCAAGTAAAAAGTGTTATGAACTCACAGTGGAGGGCTGGCCTGGGAATAGTTGGAAAAAACCTACCCAAGGCCCCTCCAGCTACCACCATGCAAGCGCAGGTAGGCACAAGCGAACACACAGACACGCCCCCGGGGGGGGGGTGCAGGCATCGCGGAGAGAAAGGAAGGAGACATGAATTCAACCGTTAGGACTCAAAAAACAGAATTTCTCATGGCACGACCAGTGCCGCGGGAGGAAAACGCCGTCCTCGGCCCCAGTAGCCCCCACACGGCGGGCGACCGAGGCGGTGGGCCTGGGGAGCGAATGGCGGCCGGGCGAGGAGGAGCGGTTTCGCCGGCGTCCCGCGTGCATGCAACAGGGGGTGGACACGAGCGGCCACTGCGTCTGCCGGCCCCGGGCTGCTGGGACGGAACCGAGAACCGAACTAAGTTCCCGGACCCGGCGCCCGGCCCGGCCGAGCACTCGCGACCACTCCCGCCCAAAACGACCACCACCCCCATCCGAAGCTGCGCGGGCCCAGCCGGACCACGGCCTCACGCCAGAGAGCGGGTTCCAGCAGTCGAACCAGCCGGCCGCCCTTCGGCCCTTTCCCACTTAGTGCGTTGGTCCGGGAAAGAAAGGAGCGGCAGCGGCGCGCGCGGCACCCACTCACCATAGTGCGCGGCGTCTGGGCGCGGAGAGCCAGGCGGCGACGGTGCGCTGTCCAGGGTAGCCCGCGGCCCTCTGCCGGCGCTCCCGGCGCCCGCTCTAATTATGCCCACCCGCCCCCACGCGCGCGCACGCTCGCCCGCCCCTCGCGTGAGCTCCCTCCCCCGCCGCGGACGCGCAGCTCTCCGCGCTGTGCGCTAAGTCCTCTAGGCGGTTTCTGCCCTGCCACTCCCCCCAAGGGCCCTCGCTGGTGCGTGGCCAGCAACGGGGGTTCGTGGGAGGGGCGTGGCCGAGGCGCCCCCTCGCGGGCCGGCGGCGATTTGCCCGCACAGCTCGCGCCCACCGCGCACCGCCCACCAACGTTCGCTGTCTCCATCCTGGAGGTCCCAGGGTCGCTGCCACCGCGGGCGGTAGAGGGGGCGCGAGAGTGTCGGTTCTGCTTCTTTGTTGTTGTTAGGTGCCATTGAGTCGGTACCGACTCATAGCGACCTTATGCACAGCAGAACGAAACACTGCCCGAACCTGGACCAACCTCACTACTGTTGCCACGCTTGAGTCCATTGCTTCATTGGTCTTGGTGAATTTCAAGCACACATTAGAGGGGGAATGACCCTTCCTCAAGCAGGTATGACAAATGGAGTTGAGATATGGGGGACACCTGTGGTGTAACAATAACCCCAAATACTGGAGACACTTTGTCTCACAGAATCTTACCTCCAAGTGATCTTTCTGTGCTTTTGAAGTAATGTCGTGTGTGGCTAGTTAATTAATTGGAAAAGAAAGTACTGGGCTTTTAAGTTGTGTGTGCCTGTGTGGCCCAAGTGAAGGATGTTGGGAAACAGACTGTAAGTGTTACTTAGACTTTACTGATTTTTTTGCATTAAGAATGCTCACGCTTGCTTTTTTGTGGCTGCAAGATAGTTTTAAAGCTGAAGGTCGGCGGTTCAAGCTCACCAGCAATTCCTTGTAAACCCTATACGGGATCTCTATGAGATGGAAACAACTCGACGGCACTTAACAACAGACCAACTTTAGCATTTTTTGCAAAGTTCTCTGGACTAAGAACCAACAACAGCAGGTAACCTGAGATTACCATCCATGAAAACACCATCCAGAATTCAATCCAGATAGAGAAGTATTTAAAGTAAAACAAAACGGCAAGACTGAATATAGAGAACTACAGAGATCAGCTATAATGAAGTAAACTACAAAACGAAAAAGAATAGTGTGGATACAGAGTTCCAAATGGCAAGGAAATCAAGTAAGATTTCAGGATAAAAACAGACTGTTTTAAGGAAAAATTTTAAATTACAGAGTAACTTGTACTTTACCCTAAAATTTAATACACTTGTACTTCAAAGTTAAAAAGAGGAAAATAAAAAATACTTAGTAAACATTAACACAACAGACTTCAAAATTAAAAAGGAAAATCAAAAATATTTAGCAAACATCAACACAACAGAAATAAAAATGAAAAGAAAATCCACAAACAAAATTAACTCAGCACAGAAAATATGTGGAACAAAGAAATCAGCAGCACCACACACACAAAAAATACACGCAGCAACATGACAGCAATTAATTCATATCTATTGATAGGAGTCCCGGTGTGGCGCTGTGGGTTAATGCACCAGACTGCAAAGCCATTTGAACTCAAATATATACCTGGGGAAGAACTGTCTCTTCAAAGCAAAGTTGACCTTAATGACTTGAATAGTGGGCAAAGCTTTCGGGACCTTCATTTGCTGGTGGGACACAACTCAAAATAGGAAGAAACAGCAGCAGACATCCGTTAATACTTGAAAAGTGGAATGTATGAAGTATGTATCTAGGAAAGTTGGAAAGACATGCAAAGATGTGGATTTAGAGAAAAAGAAATAACACATTCAGTATTTCTCAAGCTGAAAGAACTGAAGGACAAATTCAAGACTTGACTTGCAATGCTGAAGGATTATATGGACAAAATATTGAATGATGTAGGAAGTATCAAAAGAAGATAGAAAGAATATACAGAGTCACTGTACCAAAAATAATTGATTGATGCTCAACTATTTCAGGAGGTGTATCATATGATCAAAAACCTATGGCTCTAAAGGAAGAAGTCCAAGTTGCATTGAAGACACTCACAAAAACCAAGGCACCAAGAATTGACAAAAGCTGAATTGAAATGTTTTAACAAACTGAATCAGTCCTGGAGACGCTTATTCATGTATGCCAAGAAATTTGCAAGACAGCTATATTATTGCAAGACAGCTATGTTATATATTTGTGCCCATTCCAAAGAAAGGTGACCCAAAAGAATACAGAAATCATGGAACAATATCATAAATACCACATGCAAGTAAAATTTTACTGAAAATAATTTAAAAATTATAGTTGCAGCAGTACATCAACAGGGAGTTGCCAGAAATTCAAGCCAGATTCAGAACAAGAGATTCATTATTTGTGTCAGATGGATCTTGGCTAAAAACAGAGAATACCAGAAGGATGTATACTTGTGCTTTATTGACTGTGCAAAAGCACTTGACTGTGTGAATCACAACAAACTATGGAAAAGTGTGAAGAATGCATATTCCAAAAGACTTTGTTTTTCTTATGAGGAACCTGTATATAGACAAAGAGGCAGTTGTTAGAACAGAGCAAGGGGATACTGAAAGGTTTAAAATCAGGAAAGGTGTGCACCAGGGTTGCATCCTTTCACCATACTTATTAAGTCTGTATGATGAGCAAATTTTCCAAGAAGTTGAAATGTATGAAGAAGAACTTCATATCAGGACTGGAGGAAGGATTGGAAGAAGACTCAGTAACAACCTGCAATATACAGATGAAGCAACCTTGCTTACTGAATGCAAAGAAGACTTGAAATATTCACTGATGAAGATCAGAAACCACAGAATTCAGTATTAATTGCAACTCAATGTAAAGAAAACAAAAATCCTCCCCACTGAACCAATAAATAATACCATGATAAATGGAGATAAGATTGAAGTTGTCAAAGACTTCATTTTGCTTGGATCCACAATCAAGACTCATGGAAACAGAAGTCAAAAAAATCACAGGTGTATTGCATTAGGCAAATCTTCTGCACAAGAACCCTCTTTCCCCAAAAAAAAAGTGTGTGGGGGGGGGGGGACTGCTTTCAAATGTTAAAGAGCAAAGATGTCACTTTAAAGACAAGGTGCACCTGACCCAAGGCATGGTGTTTTCAATTGCCTCATGTGAATGTAAAAGTTGAACAATGAGTAAGGATGGCTGTGGAAGAATCAATGCATTTGAATTATGGTGTTGGAGAAAAATGTTTTAAGTAACATGAACTGTCAGAAGAACAACCAAATCTGCAAATCTATCTTGGAAGAAATACAGCCAGAATGCTCTTTATTTTTCATTTTTATTGTGAATTGAGTGATAGTTTACATGAGAGAACATCTGCTTTTTACATTCATCCTGTCGTATTTTGTTTCATTGCAATGATTACAGTCCCTTCCATGCATCATCGTTCAACAGCATTTGCTTGTTTGTTTGTTTGTTTGTTTGTTTTTTAAGATGTACACCGAAGCACTCAGGAAAATATAACCATTCAAATAACCAAAGGGTATACCCCGCAAGCCTGCTCCCCGGCCTCCAGCACATAGCCCCTCTCCCTCCCTGAGTCCAGAGTCCCCAGTCACTCCATCTCTCCATCGTCTCTGCCTTCATCTCTGGCATCTCTGCTTCTCTGGGTAGGGTGCCACACTCTGCTCTTCTCCCTTGATGGTCCCAGGGTCCTCCACTCCTGGACTGCAAGATCAACCACTTGCCACCTTTTGCTACAGAATGTCTACCTTTACATTTACAACACTCAAAGTCAGTCCTGATAGCTATTACTCAATTTAGAACCACAAGAGTTTTATCCCCATCTCCTTCACCAGTCCCGTCCAGACAGGTTGGAAACCACTCAGGTAAGATTCTACCTTCCCCCACACCATCTAAAACTAGACTCCCTCTTGAAAGCTTGTAAGCCAGTCATTTCGTGCATTTGTAGCCCCCCTCCCCATTTTGGGTGGCCAATGTCTAAGTTGCCCATCCCTGTCAACCCTGTATACTGAGGGGGTAGGAATGATCCTCACTCTCAGAACGCTCTTTAGAAGCAAGGACGGCAAAACTTCATCTCTCATACTTTGGACATGTTAACAAGTGGGTGGAAACAGTCCCTGGAGAAGAACATCATGCTTGGTAAAGTGAAGGGTCAACAAAAAAGATGAAAATGACCAACAAGATGGATTGAAACAGTGTCAACAACAGTCACCTTAGACATCACAGCTGTGAGGATGGTTGGACTGGGCAGTGATTTGTTCTGTTGTGCGTGGGGTCGCTAAGACTCGGAACCAACGGGAGGGCACTGAACAACAGTCACAGACTTAAATCCAGTCTCTGCTTTCAGGAGGCTTTGGAGACTGATGGTAACCAGAGACTGGAAGGAAATGCCCCTAAATAGTCACCAAATAGTAACAATTTTGTTCTCAGGGTATCAGTATTATAGAGTGATTTTTTTTCTCTTTTTATTTATAAGCTCTCTCTATTTTACAGATTTAAAAATATAATTTCTATTTTTAAAGATATTAAAGTGGCTTCCATATCCTTTGAATCTGGATATTAAAAAACGGGATCTGAATTTCACTAAATTATTAATCTGATGTGGTAGAATGTGAATTCTTAATATAGATGGTGGTGGTGGTGGTATGCTGTGGAGTCAGTTCCGACTCATAGTGACCCTGCATAGGGTTTCTGAGGCTGTAAATCTTTACGAGAGCAGAAAGCCTCGGATTTCTCCACAGGAGCTGCTGGTAGTTTCAAACTGCTGACCTTGATGTTAGCAGCCCGATTCGTAATCACTACACTACCAGAGCGCCTCTTATTCTATATAATGACTCTCAAATGTCATTGTGTGTAGCTATTCCTGAAGATTTTAGTAAACTACGGTTACCTGGAACGCATCCAAGTGGTTTCAGGTGCAGCCCAGGAATTAGAACTTTTAACAAGCACCATGATGTTGATGATGCAGGCAGGTGGTGCTTCTACCAAATTTTGGGAAACACAAGTCTGCCATCTATTCAGGGAAAGCTTCAGTTTATTCTTTCAGTTTATTCTTCTAACAACATTGGGGGGGGGGGTGGCGGAATTAAGTGTGACAACCAGCCTCCAAGGCATTCTACTGCTGTTTGCTAGCAGAAATGTTATTATTAATCTCATTTACACCATGCTGTGTATGGACTTCTCGTGTGGTGCTGTGGATCAGTACTGCACTGGGAACCATAAGGTGGGCAGTTCAAACACACCCGTAGAACACCAGCTGATCCTTGGAAACCCTATACATGATCACTATGAGTTGGAACCAACTCCATGGCACTTAACAACCACAGGATACCAGGCTATGCCCACTAGTTGACATGTGGAAGGAATTCTTAACTTTTAGTTATCCTTGTTTTTCCATGGTGGTGGTGGTGGTGTGCTGTGCAGTTGGTTCCGACTCATAGTGACCCTGTATAGGGTTTCTGAGGCTGTAAATCTTTACGGGAGCAGAAAGCCTCATCTTACTCCCATGGAATGGCTGGTAATTGTGAACTGCTGACCTTGAGGTTAGCAGCTCAACTTGTAAACCACTAAGCTACCAGAGCT
The DNA here is from genome assembly GCF_000296735.1 of Chrysochloris asiatica. Classification (NCBI taxonomy): domain Eukaryota; kingdom Metazoa; phylum Chordata; class Mammalia; order Afrosoricida; family Chrysochloridae; genus Chrysochloris; species Chrysochloris asiatica. Next base: position 7,633,644 of record NW_006408578.1, on the reverse strand, counting down.
CCTATATTCTTCCATAGTACCATTTAAATAGATCATCATTATTTTATGTTTATTATCTAAGAACACATGTCAGAAGGAGGTCTTAAAAAAATCACCTGTATCTTACGTATTTTGTGAAATTATGTTTTTATGGCTTTCTTTGTCACTACCATAAAGGAACAAAGGAGACAGCAGATGTCCAAGGATATTTTTTTCCACAAATATTTCATTAAATGAGGAGTGTGGTGGCTCCATACGATAAGCACTGGACTGCGAACCACAAGGTTCACAGTTCGAGCTCACCAGGCACTCCACGGTAAAAAGATGAGGGTTTCTTCTCCCAAAAAGATTTAAAAACCTCAGGAGCTCTTTACAGGGTCGCTATGAGTAAGAACCAACTCAAAGGCACTTAACAACTACCAAAGTTAAATAGAAAACTAAAGTAGTTCTACCTTTATAAACAGAACTGAAATAGTGTCAACATTCTGACAAGATATAACATGAATTCTCATTTATTAACAAAATATCTTATATGCCATCATTTGTTGGGATGTGGTTGTAGTTAGGTGCCATCTAGTCAGTTCCGACTCCTAGAGACCTGATGTACACCAACACGAAACACTACTTGGTCCTGTGCTCTCCTCACAATTGTTAACGTTTCAGCCCATTGCTGCTGCCACTGTGCCAATCGATCTCATTGGTCACTGACCCTATGCCATCGTTAGTATAACTGTATATTCCTTTCCTTCTATTATTTTGTATGTATTGCACAAAAGTTGGGATGTGCTTGTGTTTCTCAGCTGTAGGGCCTACCCTATTGATATATGTGCTAGCCAAACCACAACAATACCATAATTATAACTCATCATCTGTTACATACTTACATGGGTGTGTTGCTAAATAAGTAATCATTAAAGCAAGTAAAGAATCTTAAGCCTAGGAATAGAAACCATTTAGAACCTTTCTCTGTTTTCTATAGTTTACTGGCTAAGAAAATGTCTCTCAGTAATACTACCAAGGACCAACAACAAATACTCTTAGATGAGGCGCCACTAAAGCTCATCTCTCCTGAATCCTAGCCCAGCATTCTTCTCATGGTCACTACGGCCTTTCCAATTGTAGCCTTGCAGCTCTCCTCAAAACTACGAAGTAGGCAAACTTTGTTCTCCATGATTCTAATCTCCTGTGTATGTGTGTTCTGGCCCATTCCTTCTTTTGACACAGACTCTCTGAATTTTCTCCTGATAAAAACACTCACATATAATTTAATATGACTTTAAGTTTCTAAATTATTTTAGGCAAATTGTAGGAACATTGACTCTGAAAAATCACATCCTTTACTTGACCATCTACTCAACTTTTGTGTAAGGAAAGCAATGCACCTATGAGTTTAGAAATGAAAGCCAGTAAGATGAAGAGTAAACCAAGACAAAGGCACCCTGACACAATTGAGTTGTTGCCAACAAATGTAGTGCACCGTTTACTCAAAATTATCAGGGTTAATGAATGATTTATGACAAGAGTACTATATGTATTTCATGAATAGTTTCTTTTAGAAGGATCAGCAGAAGACTGTTCCCTGTAAGATAGACGTTAAAGATGTCCCAAATATCCAAACTGTCTGTCACCTCTGACCTCAGCTCCTCCTCCTCCCCAGAGTACTCCCCTCCTGTCTTCTTGTTGTTGTTGTGAAGTGCCGTCGAGTCGATTCCGACCCATAGCGACCTTGTATAGGGTTTCCAAGGAGCAGCTGGTGAGCTTGAACCACCAACCTTGCAGTTCAAACGGCTTTGCAGTCTGGCGCATCAACCCACAGCACCACACCAGGACTACCCCTCCTGTCTTAGAGTTCTATAATTTACTGCAGTGTCTCAGCAGAACACAGGAAATGGCTCACATGCTTGTGGAAGCTGTCTAGTCCCAAATCTGTGGGTCAAACATCAGTCCAGAGGACTCTCCTCACTCACATGGCTGCAGAGGCTGACAGACCCAAATCACCAGGTCAGATAACAGCTGCCCAGTACGAGAAAGCATCAAAAAGTTTCTGGAAAAATGGCATGATCTTTTCATTCCATTTCCCATGAACTTTTTGAAAACCCCTCATGTATGTCTGTCTTTCTCTCTCTCTCTCTTTGACATCTCTCTCTATATATAGTTGTTTGTTGTTTTTGTTAAGTGCTGTGACTCTGTATGGAGTTTCTGAGACTTTAAATCTTTGCAGGAGCAGGAAGCCTCATCTTTCTCCCTCAAAGAGTGGCTTGAAGGCTTGAACTGCAGACCTTACAGTTCACAGTCCAGTGCTTATCGTATGGGGCCATGCTATGTATCACTGATTTGGCTGGAATGGAATAGCAAGTAGACAATATTTCTCTCATTTCAATTCAGGTTAGAAAATATTTATATTCATTTATTCATTCCAAACTCTTCACTGAGTACAATATTCTAATACAAGGAGCTCTGCTCTGGTAGTGTACTGGCTATGAGTTGGGCTGCAAACCTCAAGAAAACTACCAGCTGTTCCGTGGGAGAAAGATGAGGCTCTCTGCTCCTGTAAAGATTCACAGTCTCAGAAACACTATACAGGGTCGCTGTGAGTCGGAACCGACTCCACAGCCCATAAATCACAACCGCCACCATATTCTAGTACAAGGAGTCCTGGTGATGCACTTGAGTTATGGTGTTGGAGAAAAAAAAGTACTATAGACTGCCAAAACAAACCAATCTGTGTTGGAGGAAGTGCCATCAGAATGCTCCTTAGAAGCCAGGATGGGCAGACTTCATCTCTCATACTTCAGAGATATTATCTGGAGAAGGACCTCATGGTTGGTAAAATTGAGGATCAACAAAAGAGAGGAAGAACCCCAACAACATGGATTGGCACAGTGGTAGCAACAATGCGCTCCAGTATACCAGCAATTGTTAGGTGTCACGGGACCAGGCAGATCCATATTTGGTTCACAAATATAGATCTCTAACAATCAGGTAGCTTTCATATTCCTTGGCATAGTAATTGCCTCCAGTGCTGCATCAATTTGTTGAAAGATTTAAATTTTTATTTGATTAATTCACAGAGCCTTGTTTGTTTGTTTGTGCCAATACTGTCAGTGCATCTTGGACTTCTTCCTTCCATACCATTGGCTGTTGAAATGGATGAATATCGACCATTTCTGTTTGGTAGTGACTCTGTGTACTTCTTCCATCTTCTTTTGATGCATTCTGCATCATTCAATATTTTCCCCATAGAATCCTTCAGTATTGTAAGTTGAGGCTTGAATTTTTTTTCTTACTTCTTTCAACTTGAGAAATACTGAGTGTGTTCATCCCTTTTGGTTTTCTAACTCCAGGTCTTTGCACATTTCATTATAATACCTTACTTTGTCTTCCTGAGCTGCCCTTTGAAAATTTCTGTTCATCTCTTTGCTTCCTTATTTCTTCCATTTACTTTGACATCTCTGTGCTAGAGAGAAAATATCAGAGTCTCATCTGACATCCATTTTGGCCTTTTCCTTCTTAATGACCTTTAGCTTTCTTCCTGTATGATGTTCTTGGTGTCATCCCACAACTATTCTGGTTTTGCGTCATTAATGGCTAATGCATCAAATCTGTTCTTCAGATGATTTCTAAATTCAGTTCATAATTTGGTTCTTATGGGCTTGTTTTAAATTACTTCATCTTCAGCCTGAACATGCTTATGAGCAATTGATGGTCTGTTCCACAGTCCACCTCTGGCCATATGATGATGTGGCCAGTTTTATTTTTCTGTGTTCCATCTGGTGAGGTCCATGTGTATGTTTTATAAAAAAGGTATTTGCAATGAAGAAATTCATAGGTCTTGCAAAATTCTGTTATGTGATCTCCAGCATTATTTCTGTCACCAAGGCCATATTTTCCAGCAACTGATCCTTCCTCTTTGTTTCCAACCTTTGCATTCCAATTACCAGTAATTATCAATACATCTTGATTGCATATTTGATCAATTTCAGCTGAAGAAGTTGGTAGACTTCTTCAATTTCATCATCACTGGCATTAGTCATTAGTGAATAAATTTGAATAATAGTGGTATTAACTGGTCTTGCTTGTTGTTGTTGTTAAGTGCCATAGAGTCAATTCTGACCCATAGCGACCCTGTATAGGGTTTCCAAGGAGCAGCTGATGAGCTTGAACCACTGACCTTGCAGTTCAAACAGCTTTGCAGTCTGGCACATTAACCCACAGTGCCACACCAGGTCTTGCTTGTAGGCATATGAATATTATCCTATCACAGACAGCGTGATATTTTACTTCAAGATAAATCTTGAAATTTGATGATAAATGCCACACGATTCCTCTTCAATTTGTCATTTCCAGAATAGTAAACCATGTGATTGTCAGATTCAAAATGACCAATGCCTAGGATATCGATGTTCCATTTCATTTTGACGACCTCCATTTGTCCTAGATACATACTTCATATATCCCATGTTCTGATTATTAATGGATACTTGCACCTGTTTCTGCTCATTTTGAATTGTGCTCCATCAGCAAATGAAAATCCTGAAAACTTTATTCCATTTGTGTCATCATGGTCAACTCTATTTTTAGAAGGCAACTCTTCCTCAGTGGTATTTTGAGTGCCTTCCAACCTAAGGGGTTCATCTTCTGGCACGATACAATATTCTGATGCTATTCCTCATGTTTCAATAGTCAATATTCTGATGCTATTTGACAGTGTTTCACTGCTACATAAGGTTTTCAGTAGCTAAACATTCAGAAGTGGTCACCTCTTCTCTTCTTCTGAGTCTGTCTTAGTCTGGAAGTTCAGCTGAAACCCGTCCACCATGGATCACCCTGCCAGCATTCAAAATACCGGTGGCATGTCTTCCAGCATTACAGCAATGCACAAGCCATCACAGTGTGACAAACTAACAGACGAGTGAGATTTTATCATTGTTAAAGTGCTGTCAAGTCGGTTCCGACCCATAGTGACTCTGTATAGGGGTTCCGAGGCTGTAAATCTTTACAGGAGCAGAAAGCCTCATCTTTCTCCTGTGGAACAGCTAGTAGTTTCGAACTGCTGACCTTGAGTTAGCAGCCTAACTCATAACCACTACGCTACCAGAGCTTCTTTAAAACTCTTCAAGCTTCTACTCATTACCCAATTTCAAAACCACTTCCACGTTTTAGGTATCTGTTAGAGTAGCTGCCTACTCCTGGTACCATATTCATAGCTATATTCTGTTGCTACTATAACAGAAATATCATAAGTGGATGGCTTTAGCAAACAGAATTGTATTCTACCACAGTTTAGGAGGCCAGAAGTCTGACTTCAGAGCATCGACTCTAGTAGAAGGCTTTCTCTCTTTGTTGGCTATAGAGTGAGGACTTTGAATCCTTTCAACATCTATGGGCCAAGTCTTCCTTGGAAATCTACATATATCTTGGCATAAATCTTTTCGGAGGTCTAGGAAGTCCTCAGTACAGTGGACTCCAGGTCTAAAGGATGATCTTTCTTCCTGATGGTAATCAGGTCTCTCTCTCTCTCTGCTCACTTTTGCCTCCTTTTATCTATTTTAATATAAAACATGATGCACACAACATCTCAGTGAAATTTCCCTTATATCAGTTCAGACAGTGACACATATTTTCAGGGGACATAATTCAGTCCACAACAAACAGCATGGTACCGTTCATATTGGCATCTAGCATGACTATTCCCAAATGCTATTTATTCTTAACTAGTAAGTATATAATTTTTGTTTTAACTTACTCTCTGCAACTGTAGTTGCTAGTGAGCAAATACTTCATTTTGAAATGAGCATTTATGCTATCTTTCCTATACAAACGGTATTACATATAGAGTCAAATGGTAGATGGACTTCCTGTTTAAAGTGTCTTAACTAAAAAATGATATTGTTCAATGATTTCTGCATTCTGTTGGATCATCACTCTTTGGAATGGTCACAAATATGAATCTCTTCCAATCAGTTAGCCAGGTAGCTCTCTTCCAAATTGCTTGGTATAGATGAGTCAGTGCCTCCAGTGATGCATCAGTTTGTTGAAAGATTTCAATTTATATTCCATCAATTCTTGAAGACTTGGTTTTGCTAATGTCTTCAGTGCCCTTTGGACTTCTTCCTTCTGTATCAGTGGCTCTTGATCACATGCTACCTCTTGAAATGGTTGAACATCTTCTTTTGAAGCTTTCTGCCTCAATCAACATTTTGACCATAGAATCCTTCAATATGGCAACTTGAGGGTTGAATTTTTCCTTCAGTTCTCTCAGCTTGAGAAATGTGGAGCATGTTCTTCCCTTTTTTTTTCTAGCTCCAAGTCTTTGCCCATTTTATTATGACACTTTGTTTTTTTTGAGCTGCCCTTTGAGATTTTCTGTTCAGCTCTTTTACCTCCTTATTTTTCCATATGCTTTAGTATCTCTATGCTGCAGAGCAAGTTTCAGAATCTCTTCTGACATCTATTTTGGTTTTTTTCTTCTTTCTTGTCTTCTTTTCCCCTGATATTATCCACAACTCTTCTGGTCTTTGGTGAGTAGTGTCTAATTCATCAAAACTGTTCTTGAGATGATCTTTAAAGTCAGATGGTATATATTTGAAGGCATATTTTGGCTCTCATGGACTTATTTTTATTATCTTTAGCTTCAGCTTGGACTTGCATATGAGCAATTGATGGTCTCTTTCACAGTCTACCCTGACCTTATTTTGACTGATGATATGGAGCTTTTCTACCATCTCTTTCCATAGATGTATTCAATTTGATTTCTGTGTATTCCAACTGGTGAGGCCTATGTATATAATTGTCTTTTATGTTGTTTAAAAATGATATATGAAATGAAGAAGTCATTGGTCTTGCATAATTCTATCATGCAATCTCTAGTGTCATTTCTATCACCAAGGTCATATCTGCCAACTACTGAACCTTCCTCTTTGTTTCCAACGTTTGCATTCCAGTCACCAATAATGATCAACACATATTGATTTCATGTTTGATCAATTTCCGATTAAGTTGGTAGAATTTCATCATCACTGACTTTAATGGTTAGTATGTGAATTTGAATAATTGTATGAGCCGGTCTTCCTTGTCGGTGTGTGGATATTATCCTATCACTGACAGCATTGTACTTCAAGATAGATACTGAAATATTCTTTTTGATGATGAATGTGGTGCCATTCCTCTTCAATTTGTCATTCCCAGCATAGTAAACCATGTTATTGTCAGATTCCAAATAGCCAATACCAGTCCATTTCAGCTCACTAATGCCTAGGATATCAATGTTTGTGTGCTCCATTTCATTTTTGACAACTTCCAGTCTTCCTAGATTCTTACTTCATGCATGTTCTAATTATTAATGGATGTTCACATTGGACAATATCATTAATATCCTATGCAAGTAAAATTTTGCTAAAGATCATTCAAAAATGACTGCAGCAGGACTGAGAGAGGTTCAAGCCCGATTCATAAGAGGCCGTGGAATGAGGAATATCATTGCTGACATCAGATGGATCTTGGCTGAAAGCAGAGAATACTAGAAAGATGTTTACCTGTGCTTTATTGACAACTCAGAGGCTTTCGATTGTATGAATCATGACAAGTTATGGACAACATTTTAAATAATGAATATTCTGGAACACTTAATTGTACCCAGAAGAACCTATACATAGACCAACATAGGCAGTTGTTTGAACAGAACATGGGAACACATAATGGTTTAAAATTAGGAAAGGTGTGTGCCAAGGTTATATTCTTTCACCATACTTATTCAACCTGTATGCTGAGCAGATAACCTAAGAAGCGGGATTATATGAAGAAAACATGACATCCGGGTTGGAGAAAGACTCATTAATAAACTGCAATATGCAGATGATACATGAAAGTGAAGAAGACTTAAAATACTTACTGATAAATATCAAAGACCACAGCCTTCTGTATGGGTTGCACCTCAATATAATGATCAAAAATCCTCACTACTAGATCAAAAAACGACATCTATATAAATGGAGAAAAGCGTGAAATTGTTAAAGATTTTATTTTGCTTGACTCAACCATCAACATTCATGGAAGCAATAGTCAAGAAATCAAATGATGTGTATTGCATTAGGCAAATCTGCTGCACAAGACCTCTTTAAAGTGTTCAAGAGCAAAGATGTCACTTTAAGGACTAAGATGTACCTGACCCAAGCCATGGTATTTTCAATAAACTCATATACATGTGAAAGTTAGACAAGGAATAAAGAAGTCTGTAGAAGAATTGATGCATTTGAATTATGATGTTGGAGGAGAACATTAAGAGTACCATAGACTGCCAAAAGAACCAACAAATCTGTGTTGGAAGCAGTACAGCCAGAATGCTCCTTAGGAGTCAGGATGGCCAGATTTCATCTCTCATACTTTGGACATATTATGAGGAGGGACCAGAAGGACATGTCATGCTTGGAAAAGTGAAGGATCAGTAAAAACGGAAGACCCCCAACGAGATGAATTGGCATAGTGATGGGAGCAGTGGGCTCAGCATAGCAACAACTGTGAGGCTGGCCCAGGCCTGGGAAGGTTTTCATTCTGTTGTGCATAGGGTCGCTACGAGTTGGTGTGGACTGAACGGCACCTAACAACAACAACAGCTGATATATGAAGAAGGAAGGGTAGGACAATTTTGTAATCCTTAATGAGTTAATAAATGTAATCACTAACACCACAAAAGGAGTGATCATTGGATATTAAGTGTCTCCTGATGGAAAAACACACCATCACATATATATTTGTACACAGGGTCGCTATGGACTGAACCTACTCGACAGAACCCAACAGCAACAACAACAATAATAAAAGCAGCCCTGGTGACTCTGTGGACTAAGCATTGGACTGCTAACTACAAGGTCAGTGGTTCAAACCTACCTTGATGAGGTGGTCTGCTCCGTAAAGATACCCAGTCTTGGAAACCTTATATAGAGTCGCTATGAGTCGGAATCTACTCAATGGCAGTGGGTTTGGTTTTAACAGTAAAAGCCTAGATTGCCTTGAGAAGTCTGTTGGTAGAATTATGGACATCAAAGGCAATTCTAGTGAGAGCTCAGAAATAAGCCAGGAGACTGTAACACTGGAGATGGTGCAGACAGCAAGAAGCAGTGGCAAAGAAATGGTGGCAGCAGAGCCAGGAGACTGGTACTACCCACGCAGAGACAAAGCTGAGCTCCTTTGGTCCGAGGATTACTGGCAAAGTGGGAGACCAGCCCAGTAAACTGGAAGAATTAGTGGTGCAACAATTTATAGTCCATCTTTTGAATACCCAAGTCACTGAAGCTTATTGCTAATCGGTCAATTGAGGCTCTGCTATTAGAAGTTGGCCTCTTTTATCCTGTGACTCTGAACTCAGCCTGCTCTCCCCACCTTCACCTGCGTCACTCCTCACCAGTTCTCTAACGAGGATTGCATAGCTAATGAACACCTGCTGCTGACTCCACATAAATTTTATCATCTAACCAAGCTGTTTTCGGTAGCTGCACTACCTCTAGGACTTTTTGCATGCTTTCTCATAAAAGTACTCACAGACACCAACAAATACAAAGACCTGACTGCCCGTTTGGATGCCTTAAACAAACAGCTTAAAACAAACGGGTACTCTTTGGAACTAGGGAACAGGTCAATAGCCTTAAATCACTACAGGAGAAAGAAAAAAACAAAACAAAACAATACAAAAAAGGCCTCCACAAATAGAACATACATACACACACATTTTAACGTAACTAAGAGCTTTCCTTCTTCCAGAAAGTAGGTTACAAATTAAAAAAAAATAAGAATATGAAATAATAAATTCCTCCAGAGGAGTATATAATCTCAGATGATTCTAAAGATCATCTAAAAAAGCCTTTAAGGAAAAAAAGAGGATATAGCAACTTGTAATTCTTGGCTACTTTCTACAAATGAGCAGAGCCGAGGAAATAAACTATAGCATTTAAACCAAGCAGCAATGCCTAGTCTAGCCAAGTGGTGTGGGGTGGTGTCTCCTCAGACATCACCCTTGTTGGGTTTATTAGCAGGTGTTCATCAGCACTCTGAGTATTTGTCTGGCAGCGTCATCTTTGAACTGATTCCTCAAAAGCACAATTGAGAGTAGCTCTTTTTTATGAGACTTATCTATTGCAGTTTAATCTATATTCTAAATCCACACTTGCATCAAGTCTGATTTTTAAAAAGCTAAGTGCATGTTGTTGTTGTTGACAGGTGCCACCGAGTCAGTACTGACTCATAGCAACCTTATACACAGCAGAACGAAGTACTGCCTGATCCTGGGCCAACTTTACTACTGTTGCCATGCTTGAGTCCATCAATACTGCCACTTGGCCAATCCGTCTCGTTGGGGGTCTTCCTCTTTTTCTCTGACCCTCCACCTTACCCAACATGTTATCCTTCTCCAGAGACTGGTCCTTCCTGACAA
>NW_006408578.1:7620855-7621894 GCF_000296735.1 Chrysochloris asiatica | reverse complement strand
TATGGGTCGAAAACAACTCGATGGCACTTAACAACAACAACAACATTATTATTATAAGGAGCTCTGGTAGCGTAGTGGTTAAATCAGGCTGCAAACCTCAAGATCAGCAGTTTGAAACTACCAGCTGTTCCGCAGGAGAAAGATGAGGCTTTCTGCTCCCGTAAAGATTTACAGCCTTGAAAACTGTGTACAAGGTTGCTATGAGTCGGAACCGACTCCATGGCACACAACAACAGCAACATTATTAAGTTTTATGAATTCAAGTCCTTTATCAGATATGTGTGTTGCAAATATTTTCTCTGTATTTACAGCTTGCCTTTTTTTTCTTTCTCTTAACAGTGCCTTTCAAAGAGACAACTTCTTAATTTTGAGGAAGTCCAACTTAAACTTACCATTTTTCTTAATTGTGGTATTAAATATAAGAAATATTTGCCTTCCAAAGATCATAAAGATTTTCTCATATGCTTTCTTTAAGCAATTTATAGTTTAGGTTTTACCTTCAGATCTATGTGATAACATTTTCAGTAAATTTTTGGGTATTGTACACAGTAGGGGAACTTCTCGATATTCAATTGTTACAGCACCATTTGTTGGAAAATGCTGTCTTGATTACTTTTGTTTTATCCTGCTTTGGGTTATCTGAGCTTTTTGAATCTGTGACTTGATGACATTATGTTTAGAAAACTCTCAGCCAATTCAGTTCCTTCTTTCTTTTCTCTCTCTCTCTCTCTCTCTTTTTTTTTTTTTTTGTATTTATGTAATTTCTGTTTATCTCTAAGTTCACTTTTTTGACTTGGGGCAAATATCCTATTGAATATGGCAAAGACATTCTTCAACTCTGTTGCTATGTGTTTTATTTGTAGCATTTCCAGTTGATGCTTCCTTATAGGTGCAATTGCTCTGCTGAAATTCCTCATTTCTTTAAGCACATAGTCCTTTTCCACTCAAGAATGTAACATAAGAGGAACAAACAAGATGGCGGATTGGGTGGAAGTGCAGTCAGGAGCTCCAACAGCAACAACACAGAATACCAGACCAA
>NW_006408578.1:7598441-7606580 GCF_000296735.1 Chrysochloris asiatica | reverse complement strand
CATGATTAATTGTGATGGTCACAATTGTAAAGAAAGAGGTTTTGTAATAAAAAAGGGGAGTGGTTAATCTTACAGTCCAGAAACAGAGGACTCTAGGACCATCAAGAGAGAAGCACACAAGCAGAATGCGGGACCTTATCCAGAGAAGCAGCAGCACCAGAGATGGAGGCAGAGATGGGGGCATGGAGATGGGGAAGCAGCTGAGGACTCTATATTCCTAGGAAGAGAGGGACTAAGAGCCAGTGGCCAGGAGGCAGACTTGCAGAATATGCCCTTTGGAGGTGTAAATTATTTTATATGCCTGAGCGATAAAAAGAAAAAAAGAATGTAATATAATAATCACGTTGTTGTTGTTGTTAGGTGCCCTTGAGTCAGCTCTCACCCACAGGGTCTCTCTGCACAACAGAACAAAACACTGCCCTGGCCTGCCTCATCCTCACAATTGTTACATTGCAGGTCCTTGTTGCTGCCAAGGTGTCCATTCATCTTGTTCGACATTTTCCTCGTTTTCGTTGACCCTCCACTTTACCAAACATGATGTCCCTCTCCAGGGACTGGTCTTTCCTGACAATATTTCCAAGTACAAGAAATGTGAAGTCTGGCCATCCTTGCCTCCAAGGAGCATACTGACTGTGTACCTCTTCCAAGACAGATTTGTTTCTTCTTCTGACTGTACCTGGTACTTTCAATATAAATAGTAATCATGTTGTTAGGTGCCATCAAGTCAGTACCAACTCACAGCAACCTTATGCACAACAGAACAAAACACTGCCTGGTCCTGGGCCAACCTCACAACCATTGCTACACCTGAGCCTATTACTGCTGGCATTGTGCCAGTCCATCTTGCTAGGGGTCTTCTTCTTTTTCTCTGACCGTCCACCTTACCAAACATAATATCCTTTTCCAGGGATTTGTATCTCCTGATAATATGTCAGAACTATGAGAGATGAAGTCTGACTGTCCTGGCTCCCAAGGAGCACTCTGGCTGCACTTCTTCCAAACACAGATTGGTTTGTTCTTTTGGCAGTTTTGGTACTTTTAAATATTGTCCTCCAACAACATAACTCAAAAGCATCAATTCTTCTATGGTCTTCCATGTTCACTGTCCAGCTTTCACATGCATATGGGGTTACTGAAAATACCATAGCTTGAGTCAGGCACACCTTAGTCCTCAAACTGACATCTTTGTTTTTCAACACTTTAATGAGGTCTTGTGCCGCATGTTTGCCCAATGCAATACAATAGTAATCATAGTTACTTTAAATTCTCTGATAGTCCCAACATACGGTCTCTCTGCATCTGCTTATGTTGGTTGTTTTAGCTCTTGAAGTTTTGCCTTGCTCTCTTGAGGGTCTTGTATTGTTTGATAAGGAGCCCTGCTGGTGCAATGGTTAATGTGTTTAGCTGCTAACCAAAGGTCAGTAGTTCGAACCCACCAGCTGCTTTGAGAGAGAAAGATGTGGTAGTCTACTTCTGTACAGATGTACAGTCTTGGAAACCCTACAAGCAGTTCTGCTCTGCCCTATGGGGTTGCTGTGAGTCAGAATTGACTCAGTGGCAATATGTTTGGGCTTTGGTATTCTTTGATTGGCAGCCAGACCTTATTTGTAGGATAATGTCATTGCTGTTGTTTAAGTGCCATTGAGTCAGTTCCAACTCATAGTGGCAGAGATGAGGGCATGGAGAGATAGAGCAGCTGAGGACTCTAGACTCATGGAAAGAGAAAAGCTGTCTGCTGGAGGCCAGGAGGCAGGCTTGCAGAATGTGCCCTTGGCTTGTTAAAATGATTATACATGTCTGGGCGTTTTTATGTACATCGAAAACAAAACAAAACAACAGAGTGAATAGAAACAAATACTGTTGAATGATGATGCATGGAGAGGATTGTAATCATTGCAGTGAAACAAAATAAGATAGGATGAGTGCAAAACCAATGTTATTCCATGTAAAATACCATTCAATTCACAATAAAAGCTTAAAAAAAAGAACAAGAACCAAACATAAATAAAACCATAGTATCTTGGTAAGCATAGTTTCATGAAACTTTGGTAAGTATTGTTTCATAAAATACTGAAACTCGTATATATGAATTGTATTTAGTACTGTGGGTTATAGTCAAATAAATTTAAAACAAACAAATTTGCTTATGTGATCACCACGAAGTGAAAAACCACCTTTCACCCCTAGTTTTTCAAAAGCACATCTTTTATTATCCTAAATATCAAGGGACAGATAAGAGGGCATGTATATTTTGTCAAATAGCATCAAATTTAGGTTTCTCAAGCCATTTTAATTTATAGGACAACTTTATTTTTCTTATACTCCACCGTATTTTCTTCTATACATTAGGGTCCTGGTGCAGTGCTATAGGATAAGCACTTGACCACAAAGTCAGCAGTTCAAACTCACCAGCTGCTCCTCAGAAACTCTATACAAGGATGCTGTGAGTCAGAACTGACTCAAAGGCACTTAACAACAACAACATATATTAAAGAACCTTCATGTTTAATCAATACAATATTAAAACAAAAATAATAATTCAGATAATAGTTGTTGTTGTTAAGTGTATAGGGCTTCCGAAGCTTTATAAAATCTTTGTGACAGAAACTTTGTGGTTCAAACCGACCTTGCAGTCCAGTGTATTAACCTTCAGCGCCACACCAGGACTCCCCCCAGATAACAGTAGTTGTGTGTTTTCTTTTGTTTTTGTTTTTGTAACATTATATCTTGATACTAGGTATGTGTCTTAGTTATCAAGTACTCTTAGGACAGACATACCGCAGTGATGGCTGTATATATGTAACAGACATTTATCCTCTCACAGTTTAGGAGATTAAGTGTGAATTCAGGGCACTGGTTACAGGGGAAGGCTTTCTCTGGTGACGCAGGGGGAAGGTTCTTGGCATCAGTCTCCCCCTGGGTCTAGAAATTCTCAATGCCGGGACCCCAGATCCACAGGACACCTTTTGATTTTGACTCTTCTTTCTCACTGGTAGGCGGTCCCTCTCTGCTTGCTTCTCTCTGCTTTCATCTTTGGAGGAAGGAGTCCTGGTGTGGCGCTGTGGATAAAGCACTGGACCTCAAGGTCAGTTTGAACCACAAGGTCAGTGCTTCAAACTCACCAGCTACTCCTTGGAAACCCTGTATAGAGTTGTTATGAGTTGGAACCGACTGTGTGGCACTTAACCCAACATTACTATCATGAAGAATGCATACTGTAGTTCTGGTATTAATTTTGCAAATAGGGAGTGTAAACCAACTGGATGGCACTTATAACAGCAGCAACAATATAGAGGTAAAGGGCACTGACTCCAGATACATCCTACCCTATTCCTACATCATTAACATAACAAACATAACTTTATTTTTATGACCATGACTGAACCATACCTCATTAACATAGGGACAGCTCTCTCCTAAATGGTACTATAATGAAAGGCATGTTGTTGTAAGTGTCCTCCAGTCATTCCAACCCACAGCAACCCTGAGTAACTGGTAAACTGCTGACCTTGCAGTTCAAACCAACCTTGCAGTCCAGCGCATTAGCCCACAGTGCCACACCAGGACTCCTTAATCCTTAGTTCCACGTTAATCCTTACTCCTTCTGTAGAGCATGAAATCTGAAGGATTTTTGCCTGTGAACAACTCCAGCTAGGCAGAGCTTAAATCCATTTTGTGCCTATATTTAAGTGTTTAGATGCCAGTTTTCCCTTGAGTACCTCGTGCACCTCTGACGACAGAACAACGTATATTTAAAAGTGGTTTTTGGGGTCCCTTTCCCCAGCCAGCCCTCACAGGAACATTCCTGCACGTACTTTTTAATGGGTGTGATGTTGTTCCCTAAGAACCTTACAAATTGCAAACTTTCCTGTTTGCAAACGTCCCTTCCCTGCTTTCTGTAGGCCCTACACGAGTATGTGATCCATGGCTCCTGCCGTCAGTCATGGTTATGGAAGGAGACTCCTGTTCTCTGTGCCCTATAAGAGGCTACCACATGGAGACAGAACTTTGGGAACTCATCCTAGTGCCTTCACTGACTTCCCTTATGCAGGTAGACTGTTTGTGTCTTGGAGTTACTCTTGTTTAAGACTTAATAGGCATCTGATGCCACACTGGAGCACTGAACTGTTAACCTCAAGACTGGTGGTTCAACCCATCAGTCGCTCCTCATAAACCCTATTCAGAATGTCTATGAGTTGGAACCAATTCGACGGCACTTGACAACAAAGAGTGGTATAAAGGAGAAAAGAGACCCCCATCTTAAAATGTGTAATTATTATGTTGTTGTTCCCTACCTTAATCCTTGCTCCTTCTTGTTACTGTTACTTGCCATCAAGGTGATTCCAACTCATAACGACCTTCTCCACAACAGAATGAAACGCTGTCCGGTCCTGGACCAGCCTCACAATTGTTGTTATGCTTGAGGTCATCGTTGTTGCCACTGTGCCAGTCCATGTCACTGGGGTGTTCCTCCTTCTAGCTGACCCTCCACTTTACCAAGCATGATGTCCTTCTCCAAGGACTGATCCCTCCTGACAAGATGTCTGAAGTCTCTCCATCCTGGCTTCTAAGGAGCATTCTAGCTCTACTTCTTCCAGTACACAGATTTTGTTTGTTCTTCTGACAGCCCATGATACTGCTAATATTCTTGCCCAACACCATAACTCAATGCATCAATTCTTCTATTCTCTTCTTTCTTCATAGTAGAATGTTCACATGCATCTGAGGTTATTGAAAATACCATGGCTTGGGTCAGGTGTACCTTAATCCTCAAACTGGCATCTTTGCTCTGAAACACTTTAAAGAGGTCTTGTGCAGCAGATTTGCCTAATGCAAATTTCTTGACTGCTGCTTCCATGAGTGTTGATGGTGGAAGTAAAATGAAGTCTTTCACAGCTTTGATTTTTTTCTCCATTTATCATGACGCTATTTATTGGTCCAGTTACTCTCCTAACTTAATTTTGCTTCATTAACAACTTCAAAATGGGTTCATAATCTCACACATGTTGTAGCTGCTATTAAGTGCCATTGAGTGGGTTCTAACTGACACTACATAGGGTTTCCCAGGAATGGCTGATGGGTTTGAACCACCAGCTTTGCAGTTAGCAGTCCAGTACTTATCCCATAGTATCACACCAGGACCCCAATCACAGGTATGTCATGTTGTTGGTAAGTGTTGTTGAGTTGGTTCCAACGTATAGCGACCCTGTATAGGGTTTCCAAGGAGCGGCTGGTGAGCTTGAACCACTGACCTTGAGGTTCAAACTGACTTTGCAATTCCAGCGTATTAACCCACATGCCACACTGGAACTCCATGGCATAGAAGCTGGGATTTATGATGACAGAATGGAACAATGTAGCCAGAAGGACTGTATTAAATAATTAGCTGCCCTACAAGGGGATAAAAATACTGAAAGAGTGAAAAGTATTATATCTGTAGTTGAAATGGAATCACTACCCTTTGGCTGCAAGTCTTTAGCTGGTTATGCACACAGAAGGCCAAAGAAGTGTTCCTGACATTCCATCTTGTGAGATGGAATTAAAAGCCTTCCATTCAGCTACAGGGAAAAAAACCCCAACAACAACAACTGACAATTGGCTGAGATAATGTATTAATTCGTTTGGCTATCTAGGAATTTTCAGTGTTTTTATTTACTTCTAGCCTCCTCTCAAAGAAAGTTTCAAGAGAAAACAACTCCACATGGACCCTCTACAGCAAAGATATGAGAGACCAAATAAAACGGACAAAGATAACAATCCTGGAACCCTGACCTTCAGAGGAATAGTTAGAGAAGTGGATGAGTGCTTCCTGGGAGGAGACGCTGAGCAGGGACAGTGAGAGAAGGAGGCTGACTGGTGAATGACCGTCCAGACAGACGTGGCTCAACCATCTTGAACCTTTGTGAGCAGCTTTGGTAACAGAAGGCAGCCTGGGAGAACAGTCACACAAGCCACTAGAAAGTACGATTCCTTCATTTTCCCTATGTTCCCCTGGTGTCCAGAGGTATGACCAGCTCCCACCCTCATCTACCTCCAGTGCAGACCCTGCTATCTAGGAGTTCAGAGTCATGAGGTTGGGAACCACACCGGTGTGCAGCAGGGGCCAGCTATTCTGACTGTGTGTGCTGTTTTGGTGCATGGACTCAGGTGGGCTCAGTTTAGGACCGACAGAATCCGGAGAGCCACCAGACCAGCATTTAACCAGTCACCCTGCTACCAGCTGCCTTGTGGTCCTAACAGACACTGAAACCAGCTGCATCAAGGGCCTCAGGAACTATTTTTGAGTGAGTGCCCTGAACATAGATAGCACTGAGGCCAATAGGAACTCTGTCTAGGGCCAGAAACTCCACTGTCACATGCCTCCCACACCCACCTTAGGAGCACCTTGGTTTGCAGGAGCCGCCAGAATTTTTTCCACTCTGGATCCAACAGCTACACTGTGTTTTGGGTTTGGGTTTGGTTTTTACCTTTTGTTGTTTCATTGTTTTTGTTTCTTTCTCCTTTTTTTTTTTTTTTTTCCATTCCCTTGAACTGTAGCCTTTCTCTCCTTGTTTTTGCTTTTCCCTCTTTTCTTGTGTTTCTCATTTCCCTTCTTCCCTCCCCCTTTTGAACTTTCTTTACTACTTTCTACTCTCTTTCTCTTTTCATCTCCCTTTCGATGGTTTTTCTGAGTGTTTTCTTCTTTCTTTTTTAAAATTTCTTCCTTTTATTTCCTCTTCTATAGTTTCATTCCCCGTCTCTCTTTTGTCTTTATAGTTATTATATTCCTCTTTTCTGGTTGCTGTTTTTATTTACTTTTTCTCTTTATTATCTTTTCATTGTAGTTTTTTGTTTGTTTGCTTGCTTATTCTGTTTGGTTTTCTTGTGTGCACGGATATGGGGAGAAAGGAGATTTTTCTTTCCCACCCGGTAGGAGACAGCAACTGTACCCATACAGTTCAGCCACAACTGTACCCTTAGCAGCTTCACCCACTGGGCAAGAGTCAGTACCAGCTCCTATACCTCCTGATCAATGACAAACAGCAGCCAACACCAGCCAAACCCACCCCAAACTGAGGTGCACAAACAGCGAACGAGAGCAGTGTACACACTTCCATTCTCTATCGACACCCACAGTTGATGAGAGCCTAAGAACACATCAATACACAGTCACCAATTCAATACAAATAGGACAATCACACAATGTCCCGGAGACAACAGACACTTTAAACTCGCTTGCAGAAATAATTGAGAATGACTCAAATGAGTGGCCAAGATGTAGAACCAGAAAATGTTTCTGAGGAAGAAAAGGTAATGGAACTAATGGAAAAAGAATGTTATTTATATGCCTTCTAAAGACAGACAAAAATATTGAGGAAAACAAGAAAAATAGAAAAAAAAAAAAAAAAGTAGAATTCAGAAAAACACTACAAGAACAAGCAGGAAAAATAAATGAAAAGTTTGAAACAATACAAAACTTGCTATTAGAAATCCAGAAGATTGATACTACGATTTCAGAAATGGACAATACATTGAACAGGCAAAGGAGTAGATTTAAAGCAATGGGAGCCCTGAATTACTGAGCTTGAAGATAAATCTGTCAATACTAGTATGCTAGAAGTACAATTAGGAAAAAGAGTGAAATACTTACCTGGCAGAGGAGATTCCATGATCATGAAGGTGGTTTTCCCAGGGCAAGGCTTATCCATTGCACTTTGGGATGTGCTGACCCCTGCGAATTGTCCAAATATGAGAAACTCAACTGCATAATTTGTGGTAGTGGGGGACTGCACTCGTGCTTTCCCCTATAAAAAAAAAATAAAGAAAATAAAAAGAAAAAAGGTGAAAAAATCCAAACAAGTGCCTAAGAGTTATGCGGGACACCATAAAAAGGAACAATTTATAGCTGATTGAAATTCCAGAACAGGAAGACACAATAAAAAAGCACAGAGAAATTGTCAAATAATTGTTCAAAGAAAACTTCCCTAACATCGAAAAAGATGAGAAGATAACCATACAAGAAGCTGAACAAACCCCAAACAGGATAGATTCCAAAGAAAATCACTGAGACATGGCATAATCAAACTTTCCAAATCCAAAGACAATGCAAGAATCCTGAGAGCAGCAATGGAAAAAAAAAACGTTATCTACAAAAGAGAA
>NW_006408578.1:7582065-7597529 GCF_000296735.1 Chrysochloris asiatica | reverse complement strand
GGATTAAATGCACCAGTCATGAGACAGTGCAGATGGAGAAGAAAACAGCATATCAAAGACATGGAGACAACCTAAATGTCTATCAAGAGAAGCGTGGTTAAGCAAACTTTGGTACATACATACAATGGAATATTATGCAATGTTGAAGAATAAGGGTGAATCTGCAAAACACTTCACAACATGGATCAACCTGGAGGACATAAGTCAATCACAAAAAGATAAATATTGCGTGAGACCAATGTTGTAAGAAGTTTAAAAAAAAGAAAAAGAATAGATTTCCTTGATAAAAGAAACAATCTATGAAGGTAATGTGGGTAGGAAGTAGGGGAAATTATTCATGGGTTAGAGTATGTTAACATGGGTGACAGGGCAGTTAATATACAACAAGAGGGAGGTTAGCAGAGGAAAGATGAAGGTAGCAGGGGACACAGGGAGAGTTCAAGGAAATAGAGGTGAATACTTTTAACTCATGGTACATGGTGGTGGTGTGGTGGTAGTGTGCTGTGGAGTCAGTTCCGACATATAGGGACCCTGTATAGGGTTTCCGAGGTTGTAAATCTTTATGTGAGCAGAAAGTCTCAGCTTTCTCCTGCAGAACAGCTGGTAGTTTTGAACTGCTGACCTTGAAGTTAACAGCCCGATTTATAATCACATGGAAGGATTGCAATCATTGTAAGGAAGAAATTATATGATTAGTTGAATGTAAAACTGATCATCATTAGTTGTTCTGCTCTGTAAGCCTTCACTCAATTCATAATAAAAGGTTAAAAAAAATCATTGTCAATATTAGCTCATTAATTAAGACAAATGTACCACCCTGATGTGGAGTCCTGGTGTGGCGCTGTGGGTTAATGCACAAGACTACAAAGCTGTTTGAACTGCAAGGTCGATGGTTCAAGCTCACCAGCTGCTCCTCGGAAACTCTATAGAGGGTCGCTATGGGTCAGAACCAACTCTATGGCACTTAACAACAACAACATACATCGTTTAATTTCTTAAAATGCTGCTTCCATGACCATTGATTGTGGATCCAAGATGAAATCCTTGACAACTTCAATTTTTTTCTCCATTTATCACGATGTGAGTTATTGGTCCAGTCCAGTGATAAGGATTTTGTGTTCTTTACATTGAGGTGCAAGCCAGACTGAAGGCTGTGGTCTTTGATCTTCATGGTATGTGCTTCACTCATCTTCACTCCCAGCAATCAAGGTTGTGCCATCTACATATCATAAGCTGCTCAAGAGTCTTCCTCCAATCCTGATGCCCTGTTCTTCTTCATATAGTCCAGTTTCTCAGATTATTTGCTCAGCATAAAGACTGATTAAGTATGGTGGAAGGATACAACCCAGACACACACCTTTCCTGATTTAAAACCACACAGTCTCCCCTTGTTCTTGTCTAATGTTCACACTCCACATGAGTACAATTAAGTTTTCTGGAATTCAAATTCTTTGCAATTTTATCCATAGTTTGTTTTGATCTATACAGTCGAATGCCTTTACATAGTTAATAAGGCACTAGCAAACATCTTTCTGCTGTGTTCTGCTTTCAGCCTAGATCCATCTGATGTCAGCAGTTCCACACATCTGTCGTCTTCTGAATCCAGCTTGAATTTCTGGCAAGTCCCTGTCAACCCTTTTTGAATTGTCTTCGGCAAAATTTTACTTGCATGTGATATTAATGATATTGTTTGATAATTTCCTCATTCTGTTGAGTTACTTCTCTTTGGAATGGGAACAAATACGGAGCTGTCTTCCAAATTTCTTGACATAGATGAGCACCTCCAGTGTTTCATCAGTTTGTGGAAACATTTCAATTTGTATGCCATCAATTCCTGGAACCTTGTTTTTCACCAGTGCCTTGAGTGCAGCTTAGACATTTCCTTCAATCCCATTGGTTCCTGATCATGTGCTGCTTCTTGAAAGGCCTGACCATCTATCAGTTCTTTTTGGTGCAGTGACTGTGTAGCCCTCCCATCTGTTGATGCTTCCTGTGTCATTTAGTCTTCTGCCCTTCAGTATTGCAACCTGAGGCTTGAGGTTTTTTTCTTCAGTTCTTTTAGCTTGAAAAATGCTGTGCATATTCTTCCCTATTGGTTTAATAACTGTTTTTGCATATTTGATTATAATACTTGACTTTGATATCTAGAGTTCTTTTACTTCATCATTTCTTCCCGTTGCTTTAGCTTCTCTACATTTAAGAATAATTTTCATAGTCATTCTGGCATCCATTTTGGTCTTTTCTTTCTCTCCTTTCTATTTAATGACCTTTTGCTTTCTTCTTGTGTGATATCTTGATTGATGTCATCCCACAACTCGTCTGGTCTTTTGTCCTTAGTGTCTAGTGTGTCAAATCTGTTCTTGAGATGATCGCTAAATTCAAATGGGATATGCTCAAAGTCATATCTTGGCTCTTGTGGACTGGTTTTAATTTTCTTCAGCTTCAACCTGAATTTGTATATGAGCAATTGATTGTCTGAAATGCATATAAATATCAAATATCTGTCACTAGGCAGCCTTCATTAAGAATATTAAAGATCCAGTTATTGTACTTCAGATGGAATAAATGTTTGTTTTTGCTACTGACCAATCAATATTTATCATTATTGCTGCTCCCTTATTCCCCTCTTAACCAAAGAGAGTTGGATTTGGATGGGTTTGAACAGTTGCCCCTGTGGCTCAAACTGACCTTGTGGTCCAATGTTTACCCTATGGCACCATACCAGAGTGCCAGCACATGCATTAGGAGAAATGAATGCCAGGCCAAGTGTGGGCCATATTGTATTCGGTACTCTCATGGGTGTTTGGAGGATTTCTTGGTTAACAAAGAAAAACTTAGTATCGTCATTAAATGGCCACATAGTCTGTCTAAATCAACAGACTGGAACTGGAGCCGAGCAAAATCGGCAGATGAACCACGCTTGATCCCTCCCTTCCACATGCTCCCAATCCAGAGGTTGGGTGGAGGGAGACAGATACAGAGCAGATTTAATGAAACGTGGACTGTGATGAGTGCTGAAATCAAGTTATAGTCAAAAAGCAATGGAAAGGGTGAATAATTCTAAATTGGGGAGGTTAGGGAAGTTCTCCTGGAGAAAATGGGAGCCGAGAGGCCCTTGAGTGATGAGTAAGATATTAGCAGACTAAGTTTGGTGAATGGGGAGTGAAGATGGTGAATATTAAAGTATAATGTTGTTAAGTGCTGTCGAGTCGGTTCCGACCCATAGCAACCCTGTATAGGGTTTCCGAGGAGCAGCTGGTGTGCTTGAACCACCGACCTTGCAGTTCAAATGGCTTTGCAGTCTGATGCATTAACCCACAGCGCCACACCAGGACTCCTGTACCACATTTCTAAAGCAGTTCATTTGTGTCTTATGTCCCGCCCCCACCACCACTGTGGAATGGGTAGAAATGCACGAAGCATCCCTTGCATCTTCCTCTGCAGCTCAGCAACTGACTGGCAATGAGGGGGGATGGGAACTGCCCGGTCACTGCTTCCACTGTGGCTGCCATGGAGGATCTATTGCTACAGTGGCATTCAGCCAGAACCAGGTCAGGGTAGGGATAACAGCGCTTGTGTGGTTGTTAAGTGACATCAAGTCAATTCAGACTCATAACCAACCACCTTCCAGGGAGCTGGTGGGTTTGAACCGCCAACCTTGTGTTCCTAGTACAGTGCTTATCCTACAACACCACAGCAGGAACAAATCTTTACAGGAGTAGAAAGGCTCATCTTTCTCCTACAGAATGGTTGGTAGTTTTGAACTGCTGACCTTGACTGACTCATAACCACTGTGCTACCAGAGCTCTTTAATAGAGCAGTTGGTGGTGATGGTGATGTGCTGTGGAGTCAGCTCTGACTCATAGCGACCCTGTACAGGGTTTCCGAGGCTGTAAATCTTTATGGGAGCAGAAAGCCTCATCGTTCTCCCACAGAACAGCTGGTAATTTCGAACTACTGACCTTGAGGTTAGCAGCCTGACTGGTAACCACTACGCCACCAGAGCTCCTTAATAAAGCAGACAGATCATGCATACTTACCGCCACTATCCTTGCTCATCTCTTTGAAATAGGGTTTCTATCCAGTTCATTCCAGTTCCACAGCCTGCTGAGAAATTGCATTTCCAGTCCAGACAATAGCTCTAAGATGACCTGGTGACTCTAGTAGGGCCTCAGGTAATTCTTAAATCCACAAAGGTACCACCTGGGGTTCTTGTTAAACTGTTCTGTGGGCTGGTAACGCAGATTCTCAGCAAGGACTTGGACCAGAAGGAACCAGTTCAAATCAAGTGGTTGTTTTAGGATTGCTATAGCCATGGCCCCTGTGGCCCCTACGACCATTAATCCCATCAGCCCACTTCCTAACTGAACATGTCCTTGGGCTTTGTGTAGGCCACACAACTTGCCAGGTCTACCTTGGCAGGAGAGCCAGGATTCCCAGGATAATAACCAGTTGGAGCCTCTGATTTCCACCCAGGTGGTTCTTGCTGAGCGGTGAGCAGCTGTCACAGCAGGAGGCAGGCAGGCGTGCTTGCCTGCAGATCCACCTGGGATTTATTCGAGGTCTGTTGCATTAATGAATGAAGCGTTCTCCTGTCTAGTTACCTGGAAGCACTCCTTCACTGTCTAGTTTTCAGTTATATTTTGGCACTTGTCTGCAACAAGAGCTTAACCTCTCTCCTCAAACCTAGCTGCTCCCCTTCCTAGTTCCTCACACACAAAACAGCTGATGTGCTCTCAGAAAAGACCAACTACAACCTAACCTTTATGGTATTCTCTACTTTTAGCCAGGATCCTTCTGACTTCAACAATAATCTCCCTTGTTCCACATCATCTTCTGAATCTGACTTGAGTTTCTGGCAGTTCCATGTTGATGTACTGCTGCAACTGTTTTTAAATTATCTTTAGCAAAATTTTACTTCCGTATGATAGTACTGATATTAAACATTTCATTGGTGAGTTATGAGTTGGGCTGATAACCGCAAGGTTAACAGTTTGAAACTACCAGCTGCTCTATGGGAGAAAGATGAAGCTTTCTGTTCCCGTAAACATTTACAGTCTTGGAAGCTCTGTACAGGGTTGCTATGAGTTAGAACCAACTTGATGACACACAACAATAGGGCAGAAAAGAGACCTCATCTTCAAATATATAGAAATCTATTATCGCTGTTGCAGCTAAGTGCCGTTGAGTTTGTTCAGGCTCATAGCTACCCTATGTAGCATTTCCAAGGAGTGGCTGGTGGATTTGTACTGCCAACTTTGTGGTTCACAGTCCAGTGCTTTGATATTACAGTGACACATTATAGAGAGTGTCATCTCAATAACTTAATGATTTTGTAACAATGGAAAACCCTTGGTAGCAGGGTTGGTTCTACTCTGAGTTTTTGACTGAATTTAGTTAGAGAACAGCGTGTTAGGGTTTGATAAGAGTAGGTGAACCACTATCAATGATATGGAATAAGGATTAGACCTGAGGCTGTTATGCCCAGAATTCAGGGTCCCCAAAGACCACCCAGGAGCCGTGTACCGATGCAAATACATAAGGGTTGTTTAATCAAGCTCGAGCCAGGTCTCTAACCTTATCCGACATTTCGGAATAGGGAAAGAGCCCCGAATTCATTGTCTGCAGGGTTTTTATAGAATTTTCAAACAGCTCAGGTTTCTCAGCTTTACAATCTTTGGATTGGTTAACAATTGGCAAACTATGAGATGTTACAGTTTAATTGGTCAGGACTGGTGGTCTTTGTTCTTAGGCTAGGGTAAAGGAAAACATCTGGCCTCTGGCCTTGAGCTGCCTGGCTCTTTATGCATATATCATATTCTTGGAGCTAGAGTACGTGTTCAGGCTAATGTACAGAATGGAGATTGACCTTGCCTCTGGAGGGAACTAATAACTGAGGCCTTGTCTATTTAAAATGCTTTCCTGAGCCTGACTAGAGTTTAGTCAAGCAGTTTCTAGGTAGGCAAAATCCGTTTGGTCCTTACAAGGCAAGCGTGGGTGCTGGGAGGGCTGTTGCTCTCTGTCATTTTCCAAAAAAACTAATGAAGACTCTTTGGTGATCTGAAAATATTTTCCTCCAATTCAAAATAAATCCTAAATATTTCATTTCATTTTCATCTCATCCTTTAAAATTTTGGATTTCTGTGTATTTCATAGTGTAAAGTAGTAAGTCTACATTATTTGTAAACAAATAGACATGTATTAAAGCTATGTGCACAACTGTAAAAATTAGAATGATGTATCATAATCAATGTTTGCTTATGTACTAGAAATAATGTTTGAAAAATTACTTGTACAAATAATTTGAGGCCAAGGTTAATGACCTTTTTCATATGCCAGACCTTGAGAGTCACAGTAATCTAGGATTCCCTTAATCCAATTTTAGGATTTGAACTTTTTAGGGGGTCAGCCAGATCAGTCAAAGTTGACCTGCAGTTTTTCTCAGGCTGGCTTATTTTTGGTTTCCTGTTGCTCCAGTGATGTAACCGTTGGGAGTCTCAACCCAAAGTGCTGAGTATTTTCCTGGGGCCCCTATGTCCTGGCCTCCAACTCCAAACTCGTTCTAGAAAGGTATCAAATGTTTTGCTCAGCTTCTGAGCCTCTTCAGGATCCTCAGGACCCTGTGGGTAAAAGAGGTCCCAAATGCCTAGCTTGTGTTTCTGAGATGCGCTTTCTATCTTCTCCCTGATCTTGGCTGAGTTCTAGTCTACTAATATATAAAAAAAAACACCATAAAACACAGAGTCCTGGTGTGGCGCTGTGGGTTAATGCGCTAGACTGCAAGGTTGTTTTGAACTTCAAGGTCGGCGGTTCAAGTTCACCAATCGCTCCTTGGAAACCCTATACAGGGTCACTCCGAGTTGGTACCAACATGACTTCACTTAACAACAACATTATCAAAACCAAACCATTTCCCGCTGAATTGACCCCGTGTGTGTCAGAGTAGAACTGTGCTTCATAAGGTTTTCAGGGGCTGAGTTTTCAGATGGAGATTTTTTCAGTGGTATCTCTGGGTGGCCTGGAATCGCCAACCTTTTGATTAGCAGCACTAATACAGTGAATTACTTAATATGACTGCTCTAGCTATAGTCTGTGAGTCCCACACAGTGACTAGGCAGGACTATTCAAATAAGGTGTTTGTAGCCCACCAAGATGACTGGAGAATTTGCTGCTAATGCAAATAAGGTGTTTGTAACCTGTGATGGTTAAGGCTTGGTTGGGCCATGATTTTTAGTTTGGCATTTATGTAGTAATTCTCTATTTTATAATGTGTTATAATCTTACCCTCTATGTCTTTGGTTGTAATCCAGTTTGAGAGTGAGCTGCTCATTATGTCAGTGAGGCAGGATTAGGATGGGATGGATCTTGAGTTACCCCCTTACTAGAAGTGTGGCTCAAGTCACTATCCTTACTACCATTATTCAAGTCACTTCCTGCACTGCCTTGCTCAAGTGCGGAGAGTTTCCATGACGGTGTCGTCTGCCGTCGTCTGCCTCCATCGTATTTTAATACTCTGGCACATTCCTCTCTTTTGCTGTGAATCTTGTATTCAGCTCATCATCATCTGATCTCTGGTTCTTGGAACTTGAATCATTAGCTTAGTATCTGATCTGCCAATTTGGGCTTGTCAGCCCCTGCAACAATGTGAGTTACGAGAAACCTCCAGCCTATGCCTGACCCATAGATTTGGGAGTTGCCAGCCTCCAGAGTCAAATGAACCCTTTCCCTGATGGTTCAAGAAATCTCATGAGATGTTGCAGTACAATTCTGAACCCAAAGATGGCAGGAGAGGACTAGTTAATGTTGGAGGAGATGCAGCAGTTTGGAAAAGTTAAACATTTGAAGACCTCTCCAACTTCTACCTCATAGGAACCAGCTGTGTGTGGCTCCTTCTAAAACCAATTATTCATTTAGCAGACAAGCATGTTAATCATTTGCACCACCGAGGAATTCCACTATCACCAAAAGCATAATGAAAAAAATGAAAACTAGAGGCCTTCTCCTAGACTGTGCTCATGGTCCCTCAACTACTCGCCTGTTTTTCCTCACCTCCAATCTCTCCTCCACTTGGCTCCCAGAATGATGTTTTTAAACAAAATTCCCATAAAGTCATTTGCCAGCTAAAACAAATGTCCAGTGATTCTCACTGAGTGGTGGCTGTGTTCTATGTCAACTTAACCAGGCTGGAATTTCCCAGCAGTTCCTTTCCTGCGTGGTCCTAGATCAATGTTAGCAACTACAGACATTTGGAATAATACTTAGGAGCTAAGCAGCTGCCATTTTATTTCTAGTTTTGATTGTTGATAGATGGTACCATGCAACTGTCAGAGATCTGAAGGAAGCTCTTGTCATTGGCATAGGACACATCACACAAAACCATAGTTCCTCTATATACTAGGTTGAATAGTACTCCCGCCCCCTGCCAGAATTCATGTCCACAGCCTCAGAATATGACCTTGTTTGAAAACAGGATCTCCACTGATTAGTTAAAATGAGGTCCCATTGCAGCAGGAGAGGGCCTACGTCCAGTGACTGGTCTCTTTATAAGATCACCATTTAAACATGGAGGCAGAGATTGGAGTGATGCGTCTAGAAACCAAGTGACCTCAAGGATTGCCAGTCACCATTAGAAGTTAGGAGGAGACAAGAACGGACAATACAACTTGATCTTTCAGAGGGAGCGAGGCCCTGCCCACACTTTGATTTTGGTCTTCTGTCCTGTAGAGCTATGAGACAATGAATTTCTGTTGATTTCAGCCACCTAGTTTGTGGTAATCTGCTGCAGTTCCTGCTGGATCTCCTCATCCAGTGTCTGGAACACCTGGATGGACTGAGTGTGTAGCTGCTCCACCATGAACAGCTCAGCTTCACCTACATGCTGCCTAAGGTATCATGGTCAGAGGTGGTGAGAGGTGGAGCTAAGATCTGGTTTGTCTTTGTGGGTTCTAGGTATCTTAATTGGTGCTTGTTTGATCTTACAGTTTCCAGATCTTGCCCACGTAGAACTTCCCTTCTCAACTACTGGCATAGCAACTTTAAGCTCAACATAGACACAGAGCCAGCAGTCTGCAGCAACAGCCCTCGCAGCGCCCACGCTTGCCTCAGGTCTAATCCTTATTTCATATCACTGGTAGTGGTTCAGCTTCTCTGATCAAACCCTAACACGCTGTTCTCTAACTAAATTCAGTCAAAAACTCAGAGTGGAACCAACCCTGCTATCAAGTATTTCCCATTATATTAGAACATTAATTACTAAGTTAATAAGATAAATAGCTGTATTTGTTTCCTGTTGTTGTTGTTATTGAGTTGATTCCGGCTCACAGCAACCCTGAATAGGATTTCTGAGGAGTGGCTGTTGGGTTTGAACCAATGATCTTACAGTTAGAAGTCCAGTGCTTATCCTACAGAACCACATCAAGACCCCATGAGTTTCATAGGGCTGCCACAAACAAATACCACCAGGTGGGTGGCTTTAAACAGCAGACATTTATTTCCTCAGAGTCTTGAGTCTAGAAGTCTGAAGCAGCCATGTTGATTCCTTCTGAGGCTCTAAGAGAGAGACTACTCCAAACTTCTGGTGGCTCCAGACAACCCTTGGCTTATAGATACATCATCCCATGACCATTTTCCCTCTGTGTCTCTTCTGGTTTATAGTGATAGAACTCGGACAGAATTAGGACTCACTCTACTCCACTTGTTGTTGGTAAGTGCTGTGGAGTCAATTTCGACACACAGAGATCCTGTACAGGGTTTCTGAGGAGCAGCTGGTGGGTCTGAACTACTGACCTTGTGGTTCACAGTCCAGTGCTTATCCTAGTAGCCATGGTGGTTGTTGGTGGTTATGTGCCATGGGGTCAGTTTCCACTCATAGTGACCCCGTATAGGGTTTCCGAGGCTGTAAATCTTTACGGGATTAGAAAGCCTCATCTTTCTCTCACAGAACCCCAAGGTAATTTCAAACTGCTGACTATGAGATTAGCACCTTAAAAAATAAACAAAACTTTATTTCCAAAGAAGGTCACCTTCACAGGTGGGGGGGTGGGAGTTAAGAGCTTCAACAGATGGTTTTGGGAGACATAATCCAATCCATGGAGTAGGAGTGTGGTGCTGTAGGATCAACACTGGACTGTGAACCATAAGATCGGCAGTTCAAATCCACCAGCTGCATATTTTAGGAGGCGTGTGTATTTTAGGTGTCCACCTATGCACTCCTAAAGTCTAGTCTATTTTTGTTGTAATGTTGTCAAGTAGCTTTCAACTCATAACTACCTATTAGAACAGAGTAGAAGTGCCCCCGTCGGGTCTAATCATTCAGGGAGCTTACTAAGCACAGTACTCAGCACTCAGGAAGACGTCAATCAATGTCAACTGTTGTTGTGGGTTGGATTTGTTGTTGTTGAGTGCCTTTGAGTTGGTTCAGACCCAGCAACTCTGTATAGGGTTCCCGAGGAGCAGCTGGTGGGTTGGAACTGCTGACCTTATGGTTCGCAGTCCTGTCAGTGCTGATACTACAGCATCACACCAGGAGTCCCTACTCAGATATATGCATATTTACAACAGAAACACATTTCAGTAGAAACAGATTAGTAAGTGCTTGCCCTTGCAATTTACAATATTGCTGCTGTAGTTAAAGCCACTGGCTGCTAAAAGAATGGTGTGTGTTCGAGCCCACCAGCTGCTTCGTGGGAGAAAGTTGTAACAGTTGGCTTCCATAAAGATGCATAGCCTTGGAAACACTATAGGGTCGCTATGAGTTGAAATTAACTTGATGGCAAAGGTTTTTGTTGTTGTTCTTCTTGTTTTTTAACTCTTGTTTCTTAAAACGCTGGTCATGTCTCACTAAATCTGTTTAAGGATCCACTGGTACGGTATTTTGTATCAGGGAGCGTATTTTTATTTAAATTGCTACTGGCAAACTCAGTTCCTGGTACAAAGTAGGTGTTCAATAGATCTTTTCTGGAGCACCGCATTTTCCTTGAGAGCAAGAATCTATCTATCTATGTCTATATAATATTTCCCACAATATTTAGAGATCAAATGCTAACCCTCAAGTCTGTTTCTAGGTTTTAGAGATCAAAGATTTAGATCAATTAATATCTGACAAGCATTCATAACAGGGCACAACATTCCTGGCTGGATGCTCTAATTATTCTAAAAGCAGTGTGAGAATGTTGAGAGAGAAACACTGAATAATGTTGCCAAGACATGTTAAAGAGGAAGCAAGAATATCACCTTTATAAATAATAAATGCCCAAGAACGTATAACACTGTAACAGCTGGCCAGGCCTGGTAATGAAATCCTATGTCTAGGCAAACATACCTGTCCTAGCCAGAGGTGAGCTAAGGTGGCTGCACTATGCCAAGATGCCATCCAGATGAGGTACAAGGCAGCTCATTAGGAGAGGACTGTGGGAAGGGTATGGCTTATTTTTCCCAGATTCACCAATTAGGTAAGAGGCTCCTCCCCTCACCAGGGGCAAAGGGACTAAGGAAACATAGAGTGAACAGGTGTCTTACACTAACTGAGCTTCCTTGCGCATGGAAGGAAAACAGTCGGAAGAGGTAAATGATGGCTGCGAACCGCAAGGTCAACAGTTCCAAACTACCAGCTGTTCCACGGGAGAGAAATGAGGCTTTCTGCTCCTGTAAAGATTTACAGCCTCGAAACCATATAAAGGGTCGCTATGAGTCGGAACTGACTCCACAGCACACAGCCACCACCACCATACATCAGATTTGGGAAACAAGGCATTTGTGTATGAATTGCTAAATAGCAGCACAAACAAATCCAAGGAATATCACAAGGTAGCTACATAATTAATTGCTAAATGTAGCAGTGTAATGACTTGATTGTGTAATGAATAAATCCTGTAGCATTTATTGCAAATTCTGACCAATTATTGCATCTACCTAAACCCATACTTCACTCTTGTAAATAATTAAAATATATACTGACAGCTTTTCCAAATACTTCCCAAATTTTCACAATTTCTCAGCCACTTTGCTAAGAGACTTGTGCTTATCAGTTGTTGTGTGTTGAGTTGGATCTGACTCATAGCGACCCTGTATAGGGTTTCTAAGAGCAACCAGTGGGTTTGAACGCAGGCCTTGTGGTTAGAAGCCTAATGCTGATCCTACAGGGCCACATCAGGGCCCATGGTTATCAATTGTTTTTGTTTAGTGCTGTTGAGTCCGTTTTGACTCACGGTGACCCTGTATAGGGTTTCTGAGGAACAGCTAGTGAGTATGAAACGCTGACCTTGCTGTTCAAACCGACCTTGCGGCCCAGTGCTTATCCTGCAGCACTACACCAGGCCTCCCTGGTTATCAGTTACTGGGGTATAAAGAAATCAAACCAAAACCCCTTGCCACTGAGTCAATTCCGACTCACAGCGACCCTACTAGATAGAGTAGAACTGTCCCTTCAAAGGCTGTTGTTGTTGTTGTTGTCAAGTGCTGTCGAGTCGATTCTGACCCATAGCGACCCTGTATAGGGTTTCTGAGGAGCAGCGGGGTGAGTTTGAAGCGCCAACCTTGCAGTTCAAATGGCAGATATTTCTTCTGTCACTTATTTCTCCCACTTTAACTGCTGTACCACCAGGGTACCTTGCATTTTACATTATTGCTTCTCAAGTTTGATTAATCATTAAGACCCATGGAGACATTTTTAAAAACCCAGATACACCATACTTGCTTCTGCATCTTCAGCATGCCTGGATTGAAATCTAGGAACTTGTTTTAATTACAATTTACGAGTAAGGATGCGAACCACTGCATTAAAGGGGAGAGACAAATGAACAGGAATCAGGGAGATCTTACTGAGGTGGATATGGTGGCGAAGCGGTTAAGTGCTAGGATGTTAACCAAAAGGTTGAGGCTGCTCTGTGAGAGAAAGTTGTGGCAATTTGCTTCAGTAAAGACTTACAGCCTTGGAAAGCCTATGGGACCATTCTCTGTTTCTCAGGGTTACTGTGAGTTGGAACTGACTTGATGTCAATGAGTTTATTGCAGGGTAAGTAGATTGAGGAAGAAAGGAGAGGGCAGAACATTGTATACAGGATTGAGAACAATAAAGAGACAGACGCCAGCAATTAAACTCTTACAAAATTAATCCTAGGAAAAGTGATTTCTGCTGTAACATGCTGTTGATCGATGCCCTTGAGTTAGCTCTGACTCACAGCGGCTCTGTGTACAACAGAATGAAACACTGCCCAGTCTTACACCATCCTCACAACCATTGTTGTTTGAGCCCTTTGTTAAAAACCTCCACTGTGTCAATCCATGTCCTTTTCATTGACCCTCTAATGCACCAAGCATGGTCTCCTTTTCCAGGGGCTGATCCTTCCTGAGAACATGTCCAAAGTACATGAGACAAAATCAAACAATCTTTGCTTCTAAGGAACATTCTGGCTGTACTTTTTCCAAGAAGATTTGTTTGTACTTCTGGAAGTTCATGGTATTTTCAATATTCTTCTCCAACACCGTAATTTAAATGCATCAATTCTTCGTTATCTTCCTTACTCCAGTTTTGACATGCTTATGCTATTGTTGTTGTTGTTAAGTGATGTTCAGTCAGTCCAACTCAAAGTGACCCTGTATAGGGTTTCTGAGGAGCGGCTGATGTTTTTGAACTGCTGACCCTGTGGTTAGTAGTTGAAAATACCATGGCTTGGGTCAGGTACACCTTAGTCTTCAAACTGACATGTTTGCTCTTGAATACTTTAAAGAGATCTTCTGCACAATACAGATTTCTTGATTGCTGCTTCCGTAAGTATTGATTATGGATCCAAGAAAAATGAAATCCTTGACAACATCAATCTTTTCTCTGTTTACTATGATGTTTATTCATCCAGTTGTAAGGATTTTGTTTTCTTTACATCGAGTTGAATTAGGTGCTATTAATACTGAAGGCTTGTTTTCTTTTTGTTCTTCATCAATAAGTACTTCAAGCCCTCTTTACTTTCAACAAGCGAGGATGTGTCATCTGCACATCACAGGTGGTTCATGAGTCTTCTTCCAATCCTGATGCCATGCTCTTCTTCATATGGTCCAGTTTCTTGGATTGTTTACTCAGTATGTTTCATCATACATATCAATCCTGACAGATACATTTGCTGATTTTAAACCAAGCAATGTCCTCTTCTGTTCTAACAACTCCCTCTTGGTCTATGTACAGCTTCCGCATGAACACAATGAAGTGTTCTGGAATTCCCATTCTTTGCAGTGTTATCCAGAGTTTATTATGATCTACACAATTGAATACCTTTGCACAGTCAGTAAAACTCAACTAAACATCTTTCTGGTATCCTCTGCTTTCAGCTAAGATCCATGTGACATCAGCAATGATATCTGTCATTTTAAAAAGAGGAAACTGTTTTTGAAATCAGGAAAGCTGTGTACCATGGTTGTATTCTATCATCACACTTTTTCAATCTGTATGCCGATCCCTGATTTCAAACTTTACTACATGGCTACAGTGGTCAAAACAGCCTGGTACTGGTTCAATGAAAGATACATTGATCATTGGAACAGAATTGAGAATCCAGAAATTAACCCAACTACATACAGCCAAGTGATTTTTAACAAAGTGCCTAGGCACATTGCATGGGGAAGAGACAGTCTCTTTAGCAAATGGTGCTGGCAGAACTGTTAAGTGATATGTAAAAGACTGAAACAAGACCTTTGCCTCACACCCTATACAAAAATGAACTCAACATGGATTAAAGATCTAAATGTGAATCCCAAAATTATGATGATCATCAATGAAAAAATAGGGAAAAATGTGAGGGCTCTAATTCTGGGCATATGCAGACTACCACACATTTTGGAATGTATACAAACAAAAATAGACAAAATAGATGATTGGGACATACGAAAAATTAAAAACATCAAAAGACTTCACCAAGAGAACAAACAAGATGGTGGATTGGGTGGACGTGCAGTATGGAGCTCGGCCAGCAACAACACAGAATACCCAACCAAGCAGGCTCAGGGGATGGTCCCAGAACTCTGAACCACATATAAAGGAATATTTAGAAGGTTGGAAGGCTTACAGCTGGGGAAATTTGTGGCAGAAGCAAGAAATCCATTGCTTTCCAATTTGAGACGCTCAGCTGCTCAAGGAGCCGCCATCTTGGGTGAGACCACGTGGGGGAAGGATCAGAGCGGCCACAGATGCCTGGCAGAACCACAGAGATAAAGGTGTGGACATTCGTCACTTTTGGTAGCTGTTCATTGGTCCCTTGCTGTCTGCACACCTCCATTCGGGTAACTATAGGGGTGCCTGAGCTAGTGGGTATCCCAGCCCCTCCTTCGGAGGGTTCTACCATGCATGTGCACAGATCTCCTTGAAATTTAAAGAGACAGTTTCCAATTAAAACCAAATGGCCACAGCCAGCCCTGAACTGTTTACAACTAGAAAAAAGGCTTTAACAGGGATTGTGGAGCAGGATAAGCAGACAAAA
>NW_006408578.1:7570003-7579811 GCF_000296735.1 Chrysochloris asiatica | reverse complement strand
AGATAGGGACGGGCAACTTAGACATTGGCTACCTAAAATGAGGGGTCAATAAAGGCACAATTGCTGGCCACTCTGAAGGGGATCATAGTAAGATGTCCTGGAAAGAGTGGGAGAAAACTAAGGAACAAACTTCAAAAGCATAAAAAACACCAGCCTTACTGGTCTGATAGAGACTGGTAGTACTGCCAGACTATGGCCCTTTGTCACTCTTTAAGTCTTGGAATGAACACAACTCTATGGCTCAACTTTCAGCCACACAATACATAGATGTATAAACTGAACAATAATGCCAGGGAAGTAATACACTCCTTAGAACTATCAATCATATGAGATCAAAAGGAAAGCATGTACATAGGGATAAAGCTCAGAAGGCAGAAATGAATAGGAAAGAAAGGCAAATAGTAATGGTAAAGACAGAGAAGAAGTGGGAAGAAGGTTGCTACGTTACAAAATATGTTGAATTGTTGAATAAAAAAACAATTTGCTCTGTAAACTTTCACTTAAATCACAATAAAAAGTTAAAAGAAAAATAAATAAATAAAGGCACGAAGTGACTGGCTTACAAGGTTTTAAGAGGGAGTTTAGCTTAAGAGTATGGGGGGAAAGAAAGGGTCCCCACTGAATAGCTGTCATCTTGTCTAGATGGGTCTGGTGAAAAGAGATGGGGCTAAGATTTGTAAGATTCAATTGTGAATAACTGTTATCATGACTAATTGCGACTGTCACAATTGTAAAGGTAGAAGTTTTGTACCAAAAAAAGGGGAGTGGTTAATCTTACACTCCAGAAACAGAGGACCCTAGGACCATCAAGGGAGAAGTGCACCAGCAGAATGTGGGACCTTATCCAGAGAAGCAGCAGCACCAGAGATGGGGCATGGAGAAGGGGAGTGGCTGAGGACTCTAGATTCATGGACCAAGAAGAGAGGTACTAAGAGCTGGTGGCCAGGAGCAGACTTACAGAATGTGCTCTTTGGAAAGGACTGGGCACTGATGACGACACTATCATCAGAGTGATGGTTTCTCAAGCAGAGATTGATATGCTGGACATTTGGGCCAATTTCAAGAAGGTCTATGGGAAGTCTCTGCACTCCTTCATCAAGGGTGACACATCCGGAGACTACCGGATGGTGCTGCTGATTCTCAGTGGAGGCAATGATTAAAACGAAAATCCGTCAAAAATAGGGGGATAATCAACACTTTGATTTCTTTTTTAAACTTCATTTTGCTACACTGCTATTAGTATTATCTTACAGTGCTTATTTCCAATTAAAACGCCTACCGCTGCCTCCTAGGACTGTCTATATTATTATTCATCTGTAATTAGTCATTTTGATCCTTTAAAGCCATGCTTGCATTTCAAAGCATATAAACCCTGAAAGGCCATTTGAAATTAGAAATAAGTATGTACGCCATACTTTGAACAAATTTCTTCCATGATTGTGTTACAGAGAAATTGGAATATATGTAATAATTTCAGGTTTTGTTTTTGGTGAATACCTATTAAAGTGGAAAACTAAAAAAAAAAAAAAAAATAGACTTCACCAACAGAGTAAAAAGGGAACCCACAGACTGGGAAAACATCTTTTTCAACGACATATCAGATATGAGACTCATTTCTAAAATATGTGGGAAAATACAACACACCTACAAAAATAAGGCAAATAACCCAATTAAGAAATGGGCACAGGACATGAACAGACACTTCTCCAAGGAGGAGATCCAGGCAGCCAACAAACATATGAAGAAATGCTCATGATCACTAGCCATTAGAGAGATGCAAATCAAAACAACAATGAGATATCATCTCACACCAACAATAACAGCAAAGATAAAAAAAAGTTGAGGACAATAAATGCTGGCG
The DNA here is from genome assembly GCF_000296735.1 of Chrysochloris asiatica. Taxonomy (NCBI): domain Eukaryota; kingdom Metazoa; phylum Chordata; class Mammalia; order Afrosoricida; family Chrysochloridae; genus Chrysochloris; species Chrysochloris asiatica. The sequence goes on along the minus strand of NW_006408578.1, from coordinate 7,577,950 downwards.
GGGATGTGGAGAGACTGGGACACACCTGCATTGCTGGTGGGACTGCAAAATGGTCCAACCTCTCTGGAAAGCAATATGGTGCTTCCTCAGAAGGTTGAAAATAGAAATACCATATGATCCAGTAATTCCTCTACTTGGTATTTACCCACAAGAAATACAAGCCATAACATGAGTTGATATATGCACACCAATGTTCATAGCTGCACTATTTACAATAGCAAAGAGATGGAGACAGCCAAAGTGCCCATCAACTGAAGAACGGAGAAACAAACTGTGGTACATACACACAATGGAACATTATGCTACCTTGAAAAATAACAAGGAAGCTGCAAACCACCACTTAACATGGATGAACCTTGAGGACATTATGCTGAGCGAAATCAGTCAGTCACAAAAGGAGAAATACTGCATAGGGCCACTACTATAAAAGACTTAAGAACAAGAACCCATACTAAAGGGGGATGGGGGGGATTCTTTGCTGGTTGCCGGGATGTGGGAGGTAAGGTGAGAGGAGGGACGGAAAGGTAGAGCACAGGGCAGGGATTAGACACAGGATAGTTTGGGTGCTGGGGAGGGGGGCAATATACAAAAAGGGAGAGGGTAATGGAAGAACAAAGTGGATGGGAGAACAAGTAGGCAGGATTGCATGAACTAAGTGGGACAGAGATAAATAATGATGTATGCACAACCTTGGAAAAACAGGGCTCTGGGATACAGAGATTGAAACATGGTTAGATTGGGGAAACGGGGGGAATAATGTTAGGATGCTTGGCTGTCTTCTGATTCTTGGTTTTCCTTGCATTACATTATAAAATAGACACTGGAAGGGGAGAGGAAGGAAAAGCCAGAAATATCACCATAGAAAGCTTGTAAGTCTGTCTTCTGCCAATAACTGATTGGAATACCTAAAATGGGGATACAACGTGTCCAGTGAAGGAGGCTGCCTGAGGAGCCTCTGCATTACTATGTAAGATTATAGGGGAAATCCTGAACAGCATCCAGAATCTTCAGAGGTGGGAAATTTCCCCCTGAGAGGATGGGCAGACCAGCCTGGAGTGGCTAGAACAGAAGATGCCTCTTGAAAGAAAGACTGACAGGAAAAATACAAAACAACTGAGGCAAACTGACTGATTACTACAAGAACAAGCAAGGTGTCCACCCAGGAGACATCAAGGCAAGGGGTTGGGCCCACTCAGAGTAAACCCCCTTCCAAGACTAAGACTCATTGGGAATACATGCTCTGATTGGTGATCACATTCACCACCGACAAGGGGAAGTGAGGGAAAAACAGTTATGAGGCTGCGAGCTAAGCCCTACAACGTTCAATAGACTCCTGTGAACCCAGGTGGAGACCTGGTTGGCCAGCAGTGTGGCCAGAGTCAGTGGCATAGCCACGGAGGACTGGAGTGGAGAGTGAAGTGTCCAGCTGATAAGAAGAGAGGGCATACCCACAAGAGCACCCACACTTGCAGATAATATCCACTTGACCTGGCTTCAATGACTGGATGAGCAGAGCTCAACCAGAAGAAAGAAGAGGAAAAAAAGAGTAATCTGATACAATTTGATGAACTTGATCTCCACCTATGGATGCAGCAACTCAAAAGAGGGAACAAATCTTTACAGCAAGGATCATTCCTACCTGCTCCATACACAGAGTGGACATGGATGGGCAACTTGGACATTGGCTATACAAAATGGGGGGGGCGGGGCATTTCCAAAGGCAACAAGCGACTGGCTTACAAGCTTTCAAGAGGGAACCTAGATCCAGAGGGCGGGGAGGAATGTAGAATCTCCACTGAGTAGTATCCAATCTGCTTGGTGGGACTGATGAAAGGAAATGCGGATAGGTCTCTTGTGATACAAGGGTGAATAATTGTTATCAGGACGGAATTTGAAGGTTGTAAGTGTAAAAGCATACATTGTGTGACAAGGAGGGGAGTGATTAACTTTGCAGGCTAGGACCGGAGGTTACTAGAACCATGAAGGGAGAAGAGTGGAGAGCAGGACTCTACCCAGAGAATCAGCTATCCCCGAGATGGAGGCAGAGATGATGACATGGAGAGATGGAGCAGCTGGGGCTGGGAGGGAGATGGCCTGTGTGCTGACGACCAAGGGGTGGGGGTGAGGTGGGGGGAGTGGAGGAGGACCACGCTGGTAGAATGTACCCTTTTGTTGATTGGTGATGCCTGGAGGGGATTGTAACCATGGCAATGAAACAATATATGATAGGATGAATGTAAAACTAATGTTCTCCCATGTACCCATGTAAACTATCATATAATTCACAATAAAACTTTAATAAAATAAAATGCATTACTAAATAACCCTTCTAAAAAAAAAAATCTGTATGCCGATAAATAATCCAAGAAGCTGAAGAACAACTCAGCATCAGGACTGGAGGAAGACTCGTTAACAACCTGCCATATGCAAATGATACAGCTTAATTTGTTGAAAGTGAAGAGGACTTAAATACTTACTGATGAAGATCAAAGACCACAGCCTTTGGCATTACTGCACCTCAGTAAAAAGGAAATAAAACTTCTCACCATCGGACCAATGAATAACATGATGACAAGTGGAGAAAGGATTGAAGCTGTCATAGACTTACTTTTATCAGATCCCTCGTCACACTCATGGAAACAGTAGTCAAGAAATCAAAGGACATATTGCACAAAGACCTCATTAAGGTGTTCAAGAACAAAGATGTCAGCTTGAGGACCCAAGTTGTGGTATTTTTCATGGTATTTAGCCTCATATGCCTATGAAAGTAGGACAATGAATAAGAAAGACCAAAGACTAATTGATGCATTTGAATTGTGATGCTGGAGAAGAATATTAAAAGTACGACTGACTGCCAGAAGAACAAACATATCTGTGTTGGAAGAAGTACTGCCAGAATGCTCCTTATGGCCAGACTCATCTCTCATGTTTCGGACTTCTTATCAGGAAGGACCAGTTCCTAGAGAAGGACATCATGTTTGGTGTACTGGAGGGTCAGAGGAAAAGAGGAAGACCCCCAAAGAAATGGGTTGGCACAATGGTAGCTGCAGTGGGCACAAGGGTAACAATGAATGGGAGGGTGGCACAGGACCAGGCAGTGTTTTATTCTGTTAATGCAGGTGGCTATGACTTGGAACTGACTCCACAGCACCTAACAACAACAACGACATGTCCTCTTTTGAATCCAGCTTGAATGCTGGCAACTCCCTGTTGATGTGCTGTTGTAACTCTTTTGGAATAATCTTCAGCAAATTTTTACTTGTGTGTGATATGAATGATACTGTTAGATAATGTCCACGTTGTATTGAGTCATGTTGTTTGGAATGTGCATAAATATGGATCCCTTCCAGTTGGTTGGTCAAGTAGCTGCCTTCCAAATTTCTTGGCATAGAATAATAGTGAGTGCCTTCAGTGCTGCATCAGTTTGTTGAAACATTTCAATTGGTATTCCATCAATTCCTAATACCATCAATATAGCTTATATTAGCTTCAATAGCATTTGTTTTTGACCATATGAACCTCCCTGAAATGGATGAACATCAACCAAATCTTTATGATTCAGTGACACTATGTATTCTTTCAGTCTTCTTTTGATGCTTTTTGCATTGTTCAACAGTTTACCAATGGTGGTGGTGATGGTTATGTGCCATGGAGTTGGTTCCAACTCAGAGCGACCCTGTACAGGGTTTCCGAGGCTGTAAATCTTTATGGGAGCAGAAAGTCGTCCTTCAATATTTTAAGTCGAATTTTTTCTTCAGTTCTTTTAGCTGGAGAAAGGCTGAGGGTGTTCTTCCCTTTTAATTCCATGTCTTTGCATATTTAATTATTAATACTTTGTTTTTTCAAGCTGCCCTTTGCAATTTTCTGTTCAGCTCTTTTACTTCATCATTTCTTTCAGTTGCCTTAGCTACTCTATGTTTCTGACATCCACTTTGGTCTTTTCTTTCTTTCGTATTTTTTAAATGACCTTTTGCTATGATGTTCTTCTCCGGTCTTTGACTATTAGTGTCCAATACATCAAATATGTTCTTGAGATGGTCTCTAAATTCAGGTGTAACATACGAGGTTGCGTTTTGGTTTCCATGGACTTGTTTTAATTTGCTTCAGCTTTAGCTTGAACTTGCAGATGAGAAATTAATTGTCCCACAGTCTGCCACTGGCCTTGCTTTGACTGATAATATTGAGCTTCTCCATCGTCTCTTTCCACAGACGTATTCATAGTTACTATGTTAACACAGTAACTGAAACGACATAGAGCAGCATGGGTTACTAGCTGAATTTGCTCAAGTGACAGCATCCTTCACACTGTTTCCTTGAAGGCTGATCTTTAAGGATCTCTTCCAAAGTGAAGAGTTTCTGAAGAGGAAAGTTTCTAAAGCATTCTGGGGAGACTGTTGCACACTCCTTCCATGTCAGAAAAGAAACCTGGGACACGTTTTTGAGTCTCCTCTTTTTCTCACTTGCCCCAGACCTCAAATCCATCAGCTAATCCTGAGATTCTCCTTGTAAAACACATCCCAAATATACCTACTTTTCATTAACTCCATTGATTGCTATCCTAATTGTTTAGGTCTGAGATAGGATCTGAGAATTTGCATCTCTAACAAATTCTCTGGAGTTGCTGATGTTGCTAGTTTGGAGACCATTCTTTGAGGCCCACTGCCTTAGAGCAGTGGTTTTCAACCATGGATTCACTATAGAATCACCTGGAAGCTTTTTAAAAAATCTGTGCTTGGGCCCAACCTCCAGAGATTGATTAATTCCATATGGGGAAGTTGTCTTTCCACTTGCATTGTTTAAACTTCCCTACGAGATTTAAAATGTGCATGTATGGTTAAGAAACACTGCTAAGATTTAGAGAAATACCAAAGTTTGTTTGTTCCTTGTGACTCGTGCTAGCTGGTATGCCCTTTAACCAGCATGCTCTTCTGATCAGTCTACAGATTCTTCTTGTCCTGCAGGTCTCAGATTAAATGTTATTTCCTGCAGTCTGAAATAACACCGCTATCTTTAGCATGGAAGGAGCCCTGGTAGTTTAGTAGGTTACAAGTTGGACTGCTAACCTCAAAGTCAGCAGTTTTAATCTACTAGCCACACTGCAGGAGAAAGATGAGGCTTTCTCCTGTTGTTAAGATTTATAGCCTTGGAAAGTCCAAACCGACTCAAGGCCATGGAGTTTCCAGGTGGTAAAGATAGTTAAACACTCAACTACGAGCCTAATGATAGGTGGTTTGAACACAACCAGAGACGGTTCAGCAGGCAGCTGTCTTCTCTAGTGCTCCTGTAACTGAAATAGCACAAGTGGAGGGAATTAACAAGGAGAAATATATTCTGTCACAGTTCAGGAGGCTACACGTCTGAATTTAGAGCACTAGTTCTGAGGACAGGGCCTTGGCTCCTTTCCAACATCTGTCTTGGCATCAACCATCCCCTGGATCTAGGAGCTCCACAGATCAGGGCCCCAGGTCCAGAGGGCACACTCCACTCCTGGCTCTCCTTTCTTGGTGATCATGGGTCCCTTCTCTCTCCTCTCTTGTGAAATAAAAGGTGTATGATGCTACACCTATCGGAAACTCCCTTACATTGGATCAGGCTTACAATAGGACTAAGGGTGGAGTCCTGGTGTGAGGCTGTAGGATAAGCGTGGCATTGCTAACCCACTGGGTGCTCCTTGGAAATCCTATACAGGGTTATTATAAGTGAGAACTGAATCTAGGGCACTTCACAACAACAACAATCTCACCTTTTATCTTTTGATTGGTTTATCACATCACATTACCTAGTGGGGGTTCATCACATAATTGCCAAACCACTGAGAATCATGGCCCAGCCAAGCTGACATGTTTTGGGGAGAAAAATTCAATCCATGACAACAGGCTTGGTGATCTGCTTCTCAAAGGTCAGAGCCTTGAAAACCTATGGGGCACATGCAAAAATCATCCTCTGAAGTCTTCTTACAATGAAAAAAAAAAAAAAATTTAATGTAACTAATTGAAAAATGTCTGCCTTGAGGAGCTCTTATAGCATAGTAGTTAGGAGTTGGGCTGCTAATCTCAAGGTCAGCAGTTCGAAACTACTAAGTGCTTCCTTGGGAGAAAGATGAGGCTTTCTGTGCCTGTGAATATTTACAGTCTCAGAAACCTATATAATGTCACTATTAATTGGAACCAACACCATGGTACATAACCAACCAATTAACCAGTTAGAACCGTCTGCCTTGAGTATTATGCTGTTTAATAATTATCTACACGGGATCCAAGCAGTGCTTGTTGTCAGTGGTGTGGTGACTCATGGTGTCAGATTCTTTTTCCCATCCCACGGACCTCCTCACGTACCAAACTACATAGCATTCTTAGTAATGTTCATTATTAACTTAAACCATAGCATAATATGTGATAACTATGAGGGTGCTTCAAAAAATTACAGGAAAAATTCTATTTACTTAAATTTAATCTTTCCTAAAACTTTTGGAAGCTCTTGTAGAGTCACAAATGGCTTAAATGTAATATTTTTAAAGATTATATGAATATTAACAAAATTGTTTTTGAAAACTCCTACATTAAGGTGCAACTAATGGACTCTCTCTAAGGAAAGAAGAGTGAAGAAAATCTAAGACTCATGGAAACAATGAGTCCAATGGACTAATGGACCACTTGGATAACAGTCCCATGACCCTGAGACCAGCACTACATTATACCCTGCTACCACTACTAACTGCCCCGAAAAGGATCACAGTAGAAAGTCCTGGATAGATAGAGAGGAAAATGTGGAACAAAACTCAAAATCACACGAAAGACCAGGTTTAGAGGTTTGATAGAGTCTGGTGGAACCCCCGAGTCACTCTTCAGGTCTGGAAGTTAACTCACTCCCCTGACTCCACTTTCAGCTACACAATAGATAGATCTAACAGTAGCACTAGTGAGGTACGTGCACCTTACAATAGCCAGTTACTTGAGATCAAAAGGGCAGCATTTATCCAAAGATAAGGTTCAGAGAGGAGGAGGAATGGAAACAGGAAATGCGGAGGAAGTGTGGAAACGGATGCTACATTGTGGGGATGGCAGCCAATGACATGAAAGAAAAAGTGCAGGAATTGATGAATGAAAAACGGATCTGTTCTGTAAACCTTCACCCAATTCACAATAAAAGTTTAAAAAGAAAATCGTTTACACTGAATTGAAACATTATTAGTTACGTAAGACTCTTAGTAAGTAAGCTGAAGCCTCTTTTGATTTTTCTCCTTTTCCTTTACTTCCTTCTCAAAAAACAACAGTTGAGTGTTTATCTTACTGTGCCACACTCGGAGTCCATAAAAACACAGACAGTATCAAAAACAACAGCATATGCTAGTAACTCCTGCAGACAAAACCATGATTGAAGCTCTGTTGTAATAAGACAGCTCAGACTGGAGCCCCTTGGAAGGTTCAAAAAGTAAATTTGCACAGAGTTTTAGCCTTGTAGGTATATTGATATATGCAAACTGGGCTTACAAAACTGCTTTTGTTATTATAATTACTGTGTTGTTGTTGTGAAGTGCTATCAAGTGACCCTGTATAGGGTTTCCAAGGAGCAGCTGGTGAGCTTGAACCGCCAACCTTGCAGTTCAAACAGCTTTGCAGTCTGACATGTTAACCCATAGCACCATACCAGGACTCCTATAGGGATATTTTTATAAGAAATAACAAATATCTGGTGAAACACTGTACAAAACTTTATACAAATTCAGTGTCATTCAGTGCAGTTGGCCTGCCTCCTAATCCCAAAAGATGCCACTGATCAAAGTAATAACAAAAGATTAGATAGATAATATATGCACAACCTTGGAACAACAGGGCTCTGGGATACAGGGATTGAAGCATGGTTTGAATGGGTAAAAGAGGGGAAATAATGTTAAGATACTTGGTTGTCTTTTGAAACTTGGTTTCCCTTGCCTACTACTGTAAAATA
>NW_006408578.1:7563729-7569413 GCF_000296735.1 Chrysochloris asiatica | reverse complement strand
TTCTCCTTTGGTGGTCCCAGGGACCTCTGCTCCTAGACTGCAAAGTCAATCATTTCCCTCCTTTTGATAACAATTATTCACTATAGTATCACAAGAGACCTACTCGCATCTCCTTTCATCAGCACCGCCTAAACAGATTGGATACTACTCACTGGAGAGTCTACCTTCCTCCATGCCATCTGGATCTAGGCTCCGTCTTGAAAGCTTGTAAGCCAGTCACTTCTTGCCTCTGTAGCCCCACCATTTTGGATAGCCAATGTCCAAGTTGTCCCTGTCTACTGTGTATATGGAGAGGGTGGGAATGATCCTTGTTGTAAAGAACACCCTCTTTTGAGCTACTGTATCCATAGGTGTAGGTCAAGTTCATCAAAATGTATCAGATTACTCTTTTTTCCTATTCTTTTTTCTTCTAGTTGAGCTCTGATCACCCAGTCATTGAAGCCAGGTCAAGTGGTTATTATCTGCAAGTGTGGGTGTTCTTGTGCATATGCTCTCTCTTCTTATCAAGTGGACGCTTCACTCTCCACTCTAGTCCTCTGTGGCTATGTCACTGACTCTGGGTCCCGGAGTCCCCAGGTCTTGCCACACTGCTGGTCAACCAGGTCTCCACCTGGGTTCACAGGAGTCTATTGAATGTTGTAGGGCTTAGCTAGCAGCTTCATTGCTGTTTTTTCCTCACTTACCCTTATCTGTAACGAATGTAGTCACCAATCAGAGTGTGTATTCCCATTGAGTCTTAGTCTTGGAAGGGGGTTTGCTCTGAGGGGACCTGACCACTTGCCTTGATGTCTCCTGGGCTAGCAACTTGTTTGTTCTTGTAGTAATCAGTCAGACTGCCTATATTGTTTTGTATTTTTCCTGTTGGTCTTTCTTTCAAGAAGTACAGAAGATACTTCTTGAAAGAAAGACCAGCAGGAAAAATCAAAAACAATAATGGCAGTCTGATTGACTACTACAAGAATCAGCAAGTTGTTCATCTGGGAGCCATCAAGGCAAGCAGTCGGGTCCCCTCAGGGCAAACCCCCTTCCAAGACTGAGATGCAAGGGGAATACATGAGCAGGCATGTGGTCTTGCTGGTGACCACACTGGTCACCGATAAGGGTAAGTGAGGTAAAAATAACAATGAAGCTGTGAACTAAGTCTGACCACATTCAACAGACTCCTGGCTACCTGGATTAAGACCTGGCCACAGAGGACTAGATCAGAAAGTGAAATGTCCAGCTGATATAAAGTGAGGGGAGATGCACAAGAACACTCATACTTGCAGATAGTACCCACTTTACCTGGCTTCAATGGCTTGATGATCAGAAATCAACTAGAAGAAGAAAAAGAGGAAAAAAAAGAGTAATCCACAACAATTTGATGAATTTGACCTATACTTATGGATGAAGTAACTAAAAAGAAGGAACAAAACTTTACTGTGAGGATCACAGATCACCAACCTTGGTACACAGGGTTGACAAGGATGGGCAATTTAGACATTGGCTACCAAAATGGGGAGTCTACAAAGGCAAAAAGTAACTGGCTTACAAACTTTCAAGATGGAGCCTAGTTCCAGAAGGTTCAGGGGAAGGTAGAATCTCCACTGAGTGGTTTCCAACCTGTCTGGATGGGGCTAGTGAAAGGAGATGGGGATAAGACTCTTGTCATTCAACAGTGAATAATTGCTATCAGGACTGATTGTGAGTGTTGCAAATGTAAAGGTAGATGTTTTGTAACAAAAGGAGGGGAGTGGTTGATTTTGCAGTCCAGGAGCAGAGGTCCCTGGGACCATCCAGGGAAAAAAAGTGGAGTGCAGGACCCTATCCAGAGAAGCAGGGACACCAGAGATGGAGGCAGAGATGATGACATGGTGAGATGGAGCAGTTGGGGACTCTAGACCCAGAGAGAGAGAGGGGCTGTGTACTGACGGCCAGGAGGCAAGCTTGTGGGTTATACCCTTTGGTTGTTTGATAATGCATGGAGGGGACTGTAATTACTGCAAAGAAATGAAATATGATAGGATGAATTTAAAGCTAATGTTCTCCTATGTAAACTATCACTTAATTCACAATAAAAACTAAAAAAAAAAAAAAAAAGATTAGATAGAAACCTTTTGGGCAGTTGTTAATGGAAGAGGAACAACTCAGAAGAGGAGGATAAGACACCAATGTTCATCGCAGCACTATTCACAATAGCAAACAGATGGAGACAGCCTAAGTGCCCATCAGTGAAAGAATGGATAAACAAACTTTGGTACATACACACAACGGAATATTATATTTACGAATAATGATGAATCTGCAAAACAACTCATAACATGATGAACCTGGACATTATGCTGAGTGAAATTAGTCCATCATAAAAGGACAAATATTGTATAAGATCATTATTGTAAAAGTCCAAGAAAAGGTTTCCATACTAAAAGATTCTTTGATGGTTACCAGGAGTGGGAGGGAGGGGAGAGTACTTGACTGGCTAGATGGTAGACGCATGTTAGCTTGGGTGACAACTGAGGAGGGCAATATAAAAGAAGAAGGAGTGTGGCTGAAAAATAATAAAGACAGATAAGAGACATAGGGATTGTTGCATGGATGAAAGGAGACAGAGGTAAATACTGATATATATACAAGTCAGCGGTTTGAAACTACCAGCCACTCCGCGGGAGAAAGATGAGGCTTTCTACTCCTGTAAAGATTTACACCCTCGGAAACCCTGTACAGGGTCGCTATGGGTCAGAACTGACTCGACAGCACTTAACAACAACAACAACATACAAGCTTAGAATACTAGTGTGTGTGTGTGGAGTGAGATTCCTGGAGTGAGATGGAGGCTGAATGGGTAGTGGATATGTTTTTGTTAAGTGTCGTCGAGTTGGTTATGACTCATAGTGACCCTGAGTAGGGTTTCCAAGGAGCGACTAGTGAGTTTGAACCACTGACCTTGTGATTCAAACCAACTTTGTGGCCAAGTGCTTATCCTACAGCACCATACCAGGATTCTTAGTGGAGGGTACATATATCCTACAAATATATGAGTTTTAAAGAGTATATTTGTACATAAGTATTTACTTTTCCTGTAAATACAACTATGAATGTGGTGGAGCATACAGCAGGCAAAATGATGAAAACTCCCAGATATTATCAACCATCTTAAGACAAAGGGTTGATGAACCAGTCTCAGAAAACACCATGGTCAATTGGCATAACATTGTCCACAAAGACAATATTCTACATCCTGCTTGGGTAAAAGCTCATGAGTGGCCATCTAGGCTGTAGCTAATTGGTCTCTTCACGTATACAAGAAAGAAGAGTGGTAAGAACTGAAGAGGCTTGGAATCATTTAATCCAATGGACCAATATAACATATGAACACGACTCTGAGACCAGCAGAAAAAGATGGTGCCTGGCTACCACTACCAATCACCCTGAAAGGGTCCTGAATAGCGGGGGAGAAAATGTGAAACAAATCTCAAAAATATTTAAAAAACAAAAAAACTGCGTTTACTGGTTTGAAAGAGACTGGAGGAACATAAGACTATGGCCCTCAACCGCCTCAGGTCTGGAAAGAACTCACCCTTCTGGCCCAATTTTCAGTCAAGCAGTAGATAGTTTTATAAGAGGGACAAAAAGACTAGCAAAGTATGGCCACCATGTAATGGTCAATCATATGAAATCAAAAGTGCAACATATGCCTAAGGACAAAGTTGAGAAGGGATAGGAAAGTGTGTGGGATGCAAATAAGAATCTCAGGGAGGAAGCAGGATAACTGTTGTTGCATAGAGGGTATTGTAAATTAAAATGAAACAAAGTGTATGATTTGCTGAATGTAAAGCTGATGATTTTGTCTATAAACCTTTGCTTATTTCACAATGAAAAGTTTTTTTTTCAAAAGTAGTTAACATGAACATCAATGATGACAGTCTTCAGTATGGATTGCACCTCAATGCAAAGACAACAAAATTCATCACAGTAAATAACATCATGAAAAATGGAAAAAAGATTGAAGTTGTCAAAGACTTCATTTTGCTTGGATCCACTATCAAAACACAAGGAAGCAGCAGTCAAGAAATCAAATGATATATTGCCTTAGGCAAATCTGACGCACAAGACGTCTTTAAAGTGTTCAAGAGCAAAGATATCAGTTTGAGGACTAAAGTGTGCCTGGACCAAGCCATGGTATTTTTAATACTCTCATATGCATGAGAAAGTTGCACAATGAATAAGGAAGACTGTAGAAGAATTGATGCACTCGAGTTATGGTGTTGGAGAAGAATATTGTAAGTACCTTGGACTTCCAGAAGAACAAACACATCTGTGTTAGAATAAGTGCAGCCAGAATACTTTATCTCTCATACTTTGGACACATTACCAGACAGTCCCTGGAGACTGACATCAAGCTTGATAAAGTTGTGGTCACTGAAAAAGAGGATGAGCCTTACCTGATGGATTGGCACAATGGCAGCAGCAATGGGTTTGAGTATAACAACAATTGTAAGGATTGTTCAGTACTGGCAGTGTTTCATTCTGTTGTGCACAGGCTTAATATGAGTCAGCTGCAACTCTATGACATCTACCCACAACAACACCTTTGCCTATTACTGTCTTTTTATATAAATTGTGTCATACAGTATTTGTCATTTTCTGATTGATTCATTTCACTCAGCATAATATCTTTAAATTCCATCTATATTGTAGCATGTATTAAGACCAGTTCTATTAGTGGCTGAGTTGTAGCCATTATTTGTATGCAATGCATTTTATTGATCAATTTATCCATTTGGCTATTATGAATTATGCTGAAATAAATATTGTTGTATGTAAAAAAAAAAAAGTAGTTAACAAAGTCATGATCTATAGAAAATTTGTATTTGGCTTTTATAAGATATAAAATAAACATTTAAAAAAAAAAAAAAAAAAAAGAGGAGTGGAAGAGAACAAACAAGATGGCAGATTGGGTGGAAGTGAAGTAGGGAGCTCCATCAGAAACAACACAGAATACCGAACCAAGCAGGCTCAGGAGATGGTCCCAGAACTCTGAAAAACATATACAGGAATATTTAGAAGGTTAGAAGGCTTACAGCTAGGGGAGTTTGAAGCAGAAGCAGGAGATCCAGTGCTTTCTAATTCAAGACACTCAGCTACTCCTGGAGCCACCATCTTGGGCGAGACCAAGTGGGGGAAGGATCAGAGCAGCTACAGATGCCTGACAGAACTGCGGAGATAAAGGTGTGGACATTTTTTTCTTTGGTATCTGTTCATTGGTCTTTCACTGTCTGTGTACCTCCATTCTGGTGACTAGAGGGGGTGCCTGAGTGAATGGACATCCCACCTCCACCCCCAGAGGGTTCTACTACGCATGCACACAGATTTCCTTGAAATTTAAGGTGACAGTTTCCACAGCCAGCCCGGAACTGTTGATCACTAGGGAAAAGGCTTGAACAGAGATTGTGGAGCGGGACAGGCAGACTAAAAAGGAAATAGGCTGAAAATTAAATCCTGAGTTACAACACAATGACCAACAGTGGCATATTGAAATTTCTCAGGAAAAAGGGAAGACCATCTTCTGATCACATCTACCTAGAGGAAATTAAGGCCACAGATAACTCCCGAATACGCCCCCAAAACAGAAGCAGATGAGCATATCTGCACATGTCCAGAAACGAGATAAAGTGACTGAGGCAAATGAGCTGGAAGTAGACCTA
>NW_006408578.1:7542989-7562844 GCF_000296735.1 Chrysochloris asiatica | reverse complement strand
ATTTTGCCAAAGCCAACCCTGCTATGAAAACATGCTAAAGGAAGTTCTGTGGACTGAGAACCAACAAGAACAGACAGCAACCAGAGATTGACACACATGGCAGCATCACCCTGAACTTAATCAACAAATGGAGGAGTCAAGAACAGAATAAAATGATAAGAACAGAGGATCTGGGAGGTCAGTCTATGATCAAAACAATTATAGTGTAAAAGAAGGTAAACACAGAGGAACAGTGTGTTTTATCCTGTAAAAGATTTTTAATGTTTTATCCATGTGGTGGGAAGGTCAGGAAGATTACAGGATAAAATAGACTGTCTTAAATGGAGGGAAGAGTTAATGGAATATAAGGTAACCACAACAGTGGAGATGGGGTGGGGGGTTTAGTTGGGGTGTTGGGGAGGGCAATACAAGAAGGGGGGAGGAGGTGGAAGAACAACATAGATATGGGAACACTGAGACAGGTTTGCATGGCCTAAGTGGGACAGAGGTAAATAGGTAAATGCACACTTGGAACAACAGGGCCCTGTGATACACAGGGAACTAGGCATAGCTTGAAGAGGGGAAATAATACCAAAATGCTTGACTGTCTTATGAATATTGGTTTCCCTTGCCTACTATTATAAAATAGACACTTGAGTGGGATAGAAAGGAATTTTGGGAAACATGATTACAGAAAACTTGTAAGCCCGTCTTCAACCTATAACTGATTAGAATACCTAAAAGGGTATTCTAGAACTTGCCCAGCGAAATAGGCCTCTTGTCAAGCTTTTGCAGAGCATAGGACTTTAGGTAGAATCCTGAGTCCCATCCAGAACCTTATGAGGTGGGACATTCCCACTAGCAAGGACAAGCAGACCAGCCCTGAACAGCTAGAGTGACAGAAGATATATTGTCAAAGAAAGATCATCAGGAAAAACCCAAAACAAAAATGTCAGCATGACTGGCTACTACAAGAATAAGCAAGCTGTTCATCAGGAAGCCACCAAGGCAAGCAATCAAGTTCCTTCAGGACAAAAGCCCCTTTAAGACTGAAACTCAAAGGGAACACAAAGACAGGCAAAAAACCCAAAACAAGAAACAGAGGGAATAGAAGCAAATACTGATGAACCATGCAGGGGATTGTAATCATTGCAATGAAACAAACTGATTGATACGCCCCCATGTAAACTATCACTCAATTCACAATAAAAACTTGAAGAAAAAAAAAAAGAGTAATGTGAGAATGCTTGTATAACTTGAAGACTATAATCCACGTAATTGAACTGTACATACATACATATATATACTTTTGAATTGGTGTCATGCTTTGCTGTATAGGAGTAAATAATAAAACACCAATAAAAATCATATGAAGCAGTTTTACTCTGCACACATGGAGTCACCATGAGCTGGCATCAGCTTGACAGCAACTCACACAAATCTGTATCAAGGTATTCTCCTTGTTTTCATTAGAGGACTTAGCATTGTGTAAGATTTCCCAGTTTTACTTATTGTCTATATCTTCCAACTATAATATTACATATTTTTAGTATTGCCATCTTGCTTGTTATTCATTGTTATAACCCAGTGCCTAGGAAAGTGTTGGCACCTATTAACTATTCAGTATATGTGAATTAGAGAGGTGGCAAACACTTTTAAAGTAAATTCTTCCAAGTCTTCTGACTGTGTTTCTCAATTATTCAACTGGATATTAAGATGTGTTTTATTTATGCACTAGGAAGCCCTGGAGGCCCAATGATTCAATACACATCTGCTAGAATGGTTAGTGGTTTGAACCCACCAGAGGGTTCAAAGGAAAAAAGACGTGTAGATCCTGGAGTTCTGGTGTAGCACTGTGGGATAAAGTCAGTTTCAGATCACAAGATCAGAGAGGTTCAGACTCACCAGCGGCTCCTTGGAAACCATATGTACAGGGTCACTATCAGTGGGAACTGACTCAATGTCACTTAATAACAACAAAGATTATGCCTAGGAGATCCTATTGGGCAATTGTACGGCAGCACTTACAACATTTGTCATAAAGTGTTGCTAAGAGTTGGAATTGTCTCTACAGTATATATTTATGCAATAGAATTGAATCATTCATGAAAAAACAAACCCACACACTGAATTTTTGTTCATTCTACTTTGCAACGGATTCATTGTCCTCTAGGAACCCTGTATTGAATCTTCTGGAAAGCAAGTGGTGGTGGTGGTTATGTGCCATGGAGTCGGTTCTGACACATAGCGACCATGTATTGAGGCTATAAATCTTTACGGGAGCAGAAAGCCTCATCTTTCTCCCGTGGAACAGCTGGTAGTTTCGAACTGCTGACCTTCGCGGTTTGCAGCCCGATTCGTAACCACCAAGCTATCAGAGCTAATTATCCTTAATGTATTGCCATCTACAATACTTGTTTGTAATGTTGCTTCTTAGAGTTTATATAGTTTACAGAGCAGGGCAGGTGGTTTGGTGAGGATATATTTTTAAAAATAAGGAACTGCTTAGGAATTTTATTTTTGGAAAGTGAGCATAGGCAGGAATTTGTAGTAGAGTGATAAGGTCTTGCAGGGAGCACCAAAATTACAGGGAAATGTAAAGGTTACATTTGGTTCCTTTGAAAAGAGGGGGCTACAGTCACTTCTTTCAGGGGTACCTTTTTAAACAGGTGGATGTAATCTTGCATACTTGGGTTTTCAGTTAAGGGTAAAGCATTTGGCACTAATAGTGTTTCACAGTGGTTTGTTCAAACTCACGTGACAAATCTTCAGCTGTGGGTCATCTGCCTTAAGGAAGCTGAATCAAACTTGCAGTGCCGCAAAATGAGCACAGCAAATGTCCTTACATCACCCGCAGACCATTTGTGAAATACACTTGCTGTTAAGTGCTGTTGAGTCGGTTGCGACTCACAGCAACCCGATACAGGGTTTCTGAGGAGTAGCTGGTGGGTTCGAACCACCGACATTGTGGTTCCAAGTCCAGTGCTCATCTTATATCGCCACACCAGGAGTCAGGAAATACACTACATCTATTGGACTCCTAAGGAGCTCTGGTAGCGTAGTGGTTACAAGTCGGGCTGCTAACCTCAAGGTCAGCAGTTCGAAACTACCAGTTGTTTCACAGAAGAAAGATGAGGCTTTCTGCTCCCGTAAAGATTTAGTCGCAACCGACTTTACCGCACATCACCACCAATCTTGGTATGGCGTTGCAGCATCAGCACTGGACTGCGAAGTACCAGCAGTTCCTTGGAAACCCTCTACAAGGTCGCTGAGTACGAACCGACTCGAAAACATTTAACATGGAAACATGGAACATAATACCTGTTGCAGAGAAGACAGACGTCTCTTTTTACAGGGACAAGAGCAAGTGCTTTCCTCAAAAGTCCTAAATATCCAATTTTAGCCCTCTGCAATAGGGCTGGTTCAAGTGTATTGTTTTCTGCTAGCTGTCTCCCCTTTCCTCCTTTTTTGCATCTTGTCGATCTTGGCTTTAAACAAAGGTGGATGGACTGATGGTTGAAATCACACTGACGCTTCGGCAGGAAAGGTGACCCACCAGTCAGTTCCGAGTACACCAAGCCGGAGTCGACAGACAGAGGTTATATACTCCATGACCAAAGGCAGAGGGGACGAGAGGGAGGCAACGGCTAAACCGCCGAAGCGCAGGTGCACTCTGGACCTTGTAGTCCTTCCGGGACAGCGTCCTCCCGCCTCCACCAGACTCCGCACTTCATCTCCCAGACGCCTCTGCGTTGCGGAGGCGGTGAGCGGAGGGGGCGCTCGATGATGAGCTGCCACAGAGGGTGGGGGCTCTGATTCCGGGGACAGCTGCGGTAAAGACATTGGCGTCCGCCTGACTGGGGTCCCTGAGACCCTGCGACGGGCGATCATAAGGGCCGGGCCACCACCGCGTGCCCGTCTGCTCACGTTCTCGCCCATCGTAGGCGCGCGGCGTTCACCATGGAAGCGAATCCGGCCGCCGCCGGCGTCTTTGGACGCCGACGCCTCGGTACCGCGAAGCGATGAGCCTGTAGGGGTGTACCGCGGGCCCCCTCTCTGCCCAGCTCTCTCCGCGCGGGCGAGAGGCTGGCTCGGTGGGGCGGCGGGGCCTCGCTGTCCCGCCCTGTGGGGGCGTTGCTGAGGGGCATCCACCGCCCATGCCTCCCCGGCGCTTGGTCGCGCCTGCCGCCCGCCGCTGAGACAAAACGCGCAGCCTCGGGTCTGCGCCTACCCCTCGCCTCCGCCGTCCTCCCTTCCCCCAAGATGTGGCACAACGTGGGGCTGACTCTGTTGGTGTTCGTGGCCACGCTGCTCACAGTCCTGCTGCTGATGGTGTGCGGTGAGTGTGGGGCAACGAGCCAGGGCTGTGCACTTGGGCTTGACTCGTAAACGTTTGACTTGTTATGTCTGGTTTTTTAAAAAAGCCTGGATGGACAGGTGTCTCCAGATGAGCTGTTTTCCACTTGCATTCTTGCAGTGAGCTCCGAGCAGTTGTACCCCAGACCCAGGACTGGCCCGCGGGCCATGCAGCAGGGGAGGGAAAGAACAGGATCCGCGGCTGGGCATCTTGACTCTGGGTTAAAGCAGATTATTGCCTTACAGGCATTCTACTTCTGATTGCCCAGGTTTTAACCTTGGTCTGTATACGAAGGTGAAGTGAACAGTTACTCCTTTTTCCTTTATAGCGTCTGACCCTAATGATGAGAGGTTTTACTGCCTTTTTTCTTTTAAGGATAGGGACAGAGTTACTGGCTTTTAAGTGACATTGTTCCTTTACTTCGAATCCACTTAAAGTAAATTGCTAACAGAGGTATTGAACTAGACACATCTTAAGAACACTGGTGTGGTGTTATGGGTTAATGCGCTGTACTGCAAAATCGGTTTGAACCGCACTAGATTGGTGGTTCAGACTCACCTGCCGCTCCTAGGAAATCCTATACAGGGTCGCTTTGGGTCAGAACAGATTGGGATGACATTTAACAACAATAACAACAACATATTAAATTACAAGTATCAGGTAATTTAACTTCTTGTTGTTATGTGCCTTTTAGTTGGTTTGGACTCATAGCACCCTGCCTAGGGTTTCTGAGTAAGAAGCTGGCTGAATTTGAACCACCAACCTTGCCGTTCAAACCGACCTTACGAATCAGTGTTTATCCTACAGCGCTACACCAGGACTCTTTACACAGGTACAGGATTTCCAAGGAGCTGGTGAGTTTGGACCGCACACCTTGTGTTTAGCAGTCGGTTGCTTATCTGACAGTGCCACACCAAGACTCCACATAACTCCTTTTATTGTTGTTAAGTGCATGGCAATCCTGTATATGGTTTCCGAGGAGCAGCTGGTGAGTTTGAACTGCCGACCTTGTGGTCCAGTAATTATGCTAAAGCCCCACACCACTTCCCTCTTAGTTCTGTAGTAATGGTGCTATTTTGGTTGCTGTGGGTTTTTCCTTCTTGGAATGAGAGGAAGTTAAGCTGTAATGGCACACTTAGATGGTTTTGATTTCTTTAAGGACCCTCTGGTCCAAGTGGTTGGAACTCACCAGTCTTGGAAACTGTTGGCCCGCTAGCGTAGCTATGAGATGGATTTGATTACAAGTTAGTGGGTTTTGGGTTGGTAGGTGCAAGAACACCTTATTTTAATTGGAGCGGCCAGTTACTATAATGGAGTAATACAAGCATTGTTTTGTTGGGAGAAATTATTTTGACTAGAATGTGGCTGGGTCTTGGTGAGGAAGAAAGAATGGAACCAGATTTGAGAGAAATCGGTGTCATGTTCTTTCAGCGTAAATTGAAAGCTAGATAGTTTAGATGTTGTTGTTAAGTTCCGACTCATAGTGACCCTTTTATATAGGGTTTCTGAACTGGAGTGGCTGGTGCATTTGTACCATCAATACTGTAGGATAGGCACTGCACCGCAAGGTCAGTTGCTCAAACTCACCAACCGCCCCTCGGAAACAACATCACTTTTCAAACTGACCTTGCAGTCCAGTGCTTGTTTAAGGAGTGTTTTTTATCTTTCTGGTGGTCACAAGCCCCCTTAAAATTCTTAATGAATGAATGAGCCCCTTTCTGGAGAAAAATTCACCCCTGCACTGTCTTTTGTACTCAAAGCCTTCCTGGACTCCTCCTTGAGTCCCATTCTCGCAGTTCACATAAGCAGCTGTTCTTGCTCAGGGCCTTCTGTTTTGATTTCACTTCCTCAGACAGTGTTGAGTGCATACAGGGCATTAGGGACACCGAAATCTGCCCCAAGGAATTCGGCCGAGTTTGTTTTATAATTATAATTCCAAAACTGGCATTTTGATTATTCATTCAAGTTGCTTTTTCCTGCCTGTGTTGGTTGTCTCTACTTTATGGCTCCCCATTCACTCTATAGCCTCTCCAAGTCTGTTTTCAGACTGCTCTTATCAACATCAATAACAAATGGCCTCCATGTTGCCAAGCCAGTGGACTCTTTTTCCCCCATATGAGCGAACGTTTATTATAGGAAAGAGGCTTGCAGTGGAAAAGGAGACAGTTTAATGCAACGCGCAAGCCTGTCTGTCTCCCAGAGCAAAGACTTTGGCCAGTGGACTTTTAACTGCTCTCATTGTACTTAACCTAGCTAATTTTATACAGTTGAACATTCTGTCTGTAAAGCATGTCTCTGGACTTTTGATTCCATTTTCCCATGAGTTTTTTGAAGCCCCTTCAGAATGGCATAAGAATATAAATGATATATCAATATAAGTACATCTGCTTATTCATCTGGCTTGTGAAATCAAAGTTTATGAAATAGTACTTACCCTTCTTCCTTGAGACATATACTGATATTCTGTTCTTTTGTTTCTTCTTTACAGTTTTTTAGTGTTGGAGAGTCCAGGACTTGGCCCTGGGTCCTTTTTATATCATCTCCCAATGGTATTTTTTTTTTGGTTTCAGAGATTTAAATATCCATTGTTGTTAATGACCTTAAATATTCCATCTCCAGGTTTCACTTCTCCCTGATCCCCCGGCTCATACAGCAAACCTCTTTCTTGGTATCCCCAGTTGGAGATCTAACAAGCATCTAAAGCAACTCTTGATTTCCACTACCTGTTCCTTTCCCCAGTCTTTCCATCTCACTTCTATCAGCATTCACTCAGTGGTTCAAGCTTGCAACTTGGGCATCATCCATGGTTTTGTTCCCCCTTTCCTTTATCTCCTCATTCCTCCTCCCCTTATACACTTCAGATCCATCTGCAAGTCTTCTCAGGTTTATCTCTTAACTCCTGAAATATGTTATCTTCTCCATGTCTTCCACTGCAGCCTCATCTGTGATCTACCTTTTTCCCCAGCTAGTCATTTCCCACTTTTTCTAACCTTCCCCCTTTCTTTATAATCCACTTTCTACAGACTGTTGTTACTTTATCAAGAATTTTAAACAGACTTATAGTGACAAACGTCAGTAGTATTAAGAGGATTATTAAAACACAGTTCCTTTCATCTCTGTTTCACTATTCCCCCCAGTTATTCACTTCCATATTTCTAACTTTTCAATGACTATTTCTTGATTTTTCTATTTTAGATGTTATTTATTAGCCAGAGTAGAGTCTCATTTCTTACACTGCATGCCGTATCATCATTTTTAGTTAACTTGATAGTTAAGAATTATGTTTGACTAAGTAAAAATATTGTTACCTGGCGGTCAAATAGTAGACTATGACTATACCTTCTTAGTTTTCCATTTTTTTCTTGAAGTTAATAATCACTATATTAATTTACCAACTATTTTTTTTGGTATGCATTGTTACTCATCTGCTTAACACACAGTTCCATAATTTCTTACACATACCCAATTGTAACATTCCCTGTATGGTCAAATTGCTCTTCCTCACGTTTCTCCCAGCCTGAGCTCTCACATTTCATTCCCAATGGCTGTTGTGTGTTTGGACCCATTGTCGGTGCCATTGTGTCTGTCTGTATGTCTTGTTGGGGATCTTCCTCTCTTTCACTGACCCTTCATTTTAACTAGCATGATGTCCTTCTCCAGGGATTGGTCCCTCCTGACAACATGTCCAAAGTATAAGAGATGAGGTCTCACAATTGGGCTGTGCATCTTCCACAATAGATTTGTTTCTTTTCTGACAATCCATGGTATATTCAATATTCTTTGCCAACCCCATAATCCAAATACATCTCTTGCTTTGTTGAGCTAAGGAGCTCTGGTGGCGTAGTGGTGACGAGTCAGGCTGCTAATCTCGAAGTCAGTAGTTCAAAACTATACCAGCCGTTTCACGAGATAGCGCTTTCTGGTCCTATAAAGATTTACAGCTTTGGAAATGCTACGCAGGGTTGCTGTGAGTTGGAACCGTCTTCACGGCATATAACCACCACCACTACCATCAGTGCTTGCTTGAAATATCTTGTTTTATTTTCTATTTTCACTTTTTTTGTTTTACAACTTTTCATTGCGAATTGAGTAAAGGTTTACAGACAACAGATTATACATTTTGTTTCATCCCAGTGATTCCAATCCCCTCCATTCAACAACAGTTATCCTGCTCCTCCTCCCTGTGGCTCCTATTTGTATTCTACATCCCCCCTTCCTATCCCTTCTTAACTTTGGTCTCAGGCATATGGTGCCCTTTTGGTTTTGAATGATTGACCATTCATTCCATGATGGCATATCTTGCTAGTGTTGTCCCACTTATAAACCTATCTGCTTGACTGAAAGTTGGGTTACTAGGGTGAGTTCCTTTCCAGATCTGAAAAGTGGTAGAGGGCCACAGTCTCTGGTTCCTCCAGTCTTGTTCTAACTAGTAAACTGTTTTTTTTGTTTTTAGATTAAGTAGTTTTTAGTTTTGCGCGTCATTTTTTCCAGATCTATCCATGATCCTCTAAAGTGATCCCTTTCAGGGCAGTTGAAAGTGGTAGCTGGGCACTGCCTTGTTTTTCTGGTCTCAGAGTTGTAGAGACTGGTATTCACATGTTCCATTGGTCCATTGGACTCATTGAATCTAGGCCTCTCTAGTTTTTGTCACTCTTCTTTTTTCTGCACATGGAGAGACCAATAGCTGCACCTTAGACAGCCACTCATGACCTTCCAAGATCCCAGATGCAGCTCACCCAAGCAGGTTATAGAACATTGTCTTTGTGGACTAGGTTATACCAGTTGACCATGGTACCCCCCTGAGACTGTGGCCCTGGGCCCCCAGGTCCATCAACTTAAGATGTTTGATAATATCGAGGAAGTTTTCATCATTTTGCTTGCTGTATAATTATGTGATAGATAAGTATATATATCCTACTCTTTCTCCCTTACCCATTCAGTTTATGCCTCAGGCCACGTACCTATGCACAGAACACTGGTGTTCTAAGGTTGTGTATATGTCACTGTTTACCTCTGTCCCTTTTAGCCCATGCAACCCTCCCTGTGTCTTCATTATTTATCTGCCATCCTCCCTCTTCTTGTGTATTGCCCTCCCTGTCGCCCATCTGTTGTGTGTCTACACTCTAGCCAGTGAATTACTCTCCCTTCCCTATCACCCCTGATAACCCTCAAAGAATGCTTCTTTTGTATGGAAACCTTTTCTTTAGCTTTTACAATAATGGTCTTTTATAATATTTGCCCTTTTGTGATTGACTGTTTCCTCCATGTTATGTGGCCCTTTGTTTTAGCACTCTCTGAAATGAGATTAGAATGTACACTCTCTGAGGGCAGAGACCTTGTTTGGCTTGTTCACTGCTCTACCCCTAAACCCTAGAACAATGCCTGGCATGTAATATTGTTGTTAGGTGTCATTCAGCGGTTCTGCCTCAGAACTGTGCACATCCGGGTTATAGATGCTGTTTGAGCCTGTTGTTGCAGGCATTGGGTCAGTCCATTTTGCTCTTTGTTACGCATCCTCGCATCCTCTGCTTTACCAAGCATGATGTCTTCCAGAGACTAGTCTTCCCTGATAACATGTCCACAAAAGTCTCGCCATCTTGGCTTCTGAGGAGCCTTCTGGCTGTATGTCTTCCAAAATCAATTTGTTTGTTCATTTGGCAGTCTCAGGTATATTCTTTGCCAACATCATACTTTAAGTCCATTTGTTTTTTGTTTGCCATTGTCCAGCTCAAATTGTGCATTTGAAATAGTGTGAAAATATTTGGGTGAGGCACACCTTAGTTCCCAAAGTGATTTAGTAGGAGATCTGCCCAATGCAATATGTTGTTTGATTTCCTGACTGCTGCTTCCATGAGCATTGGTTATGGATCAAGTAAAATGAAATCCTTGACAACCTCAATATTTTCTCTGTTTATTGGGATGTTGTTTGTTGGTCCAGTTGTAAGGATTTTGTTTTCTTTATTCTGAGATGTGATCCGTACTGCAGACTGTAGTCTTTGATCTTCCTCAGCAAGTGCTTCAAGCCCTGTAAGCTGTAAGTAAGGTGGTGTCATCTGCATATCACAGGTTGTTAATGATTCTTTCTGAAATCTTGATACTACATTCTTCATCTTGTCCAGCTTCTCGGGTTACTTGTTCAGCAAGCAGACTGAATAAGTATGGGGAAAGGACATAATCCTGATGCACATACCTTTCCTGATTTTAAACCACATAATCTCCCCTTGTTCTGCTCTAACAATTGCCTCTTGGTCTATGTACATATTCCACAGAGCACAATTAAGTGTCTGGAATGCCCATTCTTTGCAGTTTTATCCATAGTCTGTTTTAGCCCACACAGTCTTTGCATAGTCAGTACAACACAGATAAAAGTCTTTCTGGTATTCTCTTGTTAGTCAAGAACCATCTTACACCAGCAGGTAATTATAGGCCCTATGTGGTAGTGTAGTGGTTATGAATCGGCTTGCTATACTCACGGTCAGCAGTTCGAAACTATACTCATGGTCAGCTGTTCCGTGGGAGAAATATGAGGCTTTCTGCTCCTGTAAAAATTTACAGCCTCAGAAACCCTTTGCAGGGTTGCTATGAGTCGGAACTGACTCCACGGTACATAACAACAACAACATATCCAAATCAAAGGATAGGAGCTCTGGTAGCTTAGTAGTTATGAATCGGGCTGTTAACCTCAGGGTCAGCCTCAGGGTCAGCAGTTCGAAACTATCAGCTGTTCCACAGGAGAAAGAGCAGGCTTTCTGCTCCTGTAAAGATATACAGCTTTGGAAACCCTATACAGGATCACTATGAGTCGGAACTGACTCCACCGCACATAACAACAACGTGTTCAACGGAGCTTTGGTAGTGGTTACAAGTTGGGTTGCTAATCTCATGGTTGTTGTTAAGTGCTGTTGAGTTTGTTCTGACCCATAATGGCCCTGTAGAGGGTTTCTGAGGAGCGCCTAGTGAGCTTGAACCGCTGACATTGCAGTTCAAACTGACTTTGCAGTCCAGCGCATTAACCTGTAGTGCCACACCAGGCAGGACTCCAATCTTGTGGTTAACAGTTCCATAGTACAGCTGTTCCAGCAGTTCTGGCTATTCCAGGGGAGAAAGATGAGGCTTTCTGTTCTCATAAAGATTTACAACCATGAAAACCATATACAGGGTCCCTGTGAGTCAGAACCAACTCCATGGCACATAACCACCAACCACCATATTTGAAGAATGAATATTCCTCAGGATAAATTCTTTTTTTTGAACTTTTTACTGTGAATTGAGTGAAGGTTTACAGAGCAGATCATCAGTTTTACGTTCAACAAATCGTACACTACCTATCTATTGCTTGGTTGAAATCTGAGACATGGGGTTGAATTTATTCCAGAGCTGAAGCGGGCCACAGTGTTGGGGTTCCACATTCTCTATCTGACCAGTAAGCCTGGTCTTTTTTGATTTTGAGTTTTTCCCGCATTTTCTACTAGTATATCCAGAACCTTTCTAATGTGATCCTTTTCTGTTCTTCTGGTCTCAGGATCATGGAGACCAGATCCATTAGTCCATTGGATTATTTCCAGGATCTTCAGTTTTCATCACTTTTCTTTCCTCTAGATAGGGAGAGAACAATAGTTGTATCTTAGATATAACTATTGAGCTTTTTAAAAAAGTCTTTATTGTGAATTGAGTGATAGTTTACATGGGAGAACTTCAGTTTTACACTTACTGTTTCATTGCAATGATTAGAATCCCCTCCGTGCATCATCATTCAACAGTATTTGCTTATATTCCCTCTGTTGTTGTTGTTATTATGTTTTTTAGGGGGGAGGGAATGTGCACAAAAAAAAAGGAATAAATAATCATTTAAACAACCAAAGGGCACATTCTGCAAGCCTCAGTATCAATTCTTAAACTAAATTCCTGTTACAAATAAGTCTTAAATATTGGATGGTACAAACCGTGGATGCTCCAAGACAAATAACTTTCATATTACTCAATAAGACATTACTGAACTTTGGTGGTTCACAGGGATCCCAGTAACACAAGCCTGCTTGGTAGTGGATTGCTTGGAAGACACTTGTACAGTAGGAAGTAGGGAATCCGATGCTGACGAATGGTGACCTCGTGTGTCACAGTAGAACTGTTCTCCGTCGAGTTTTCAGTGACTGGGAAGACACGTGTACAGTAGGAAATAGGGAATCCGTGGCTGACAAACGGTGACCTCGTGTGTCACAGTAGATCTGTTCTCCGTCCAGTTTTCAGTGAGTGATTTTAAAGAAATTCATTTCCAGGCCTTTGTTCTGAGGCGTCTCTGGGTAGACTGAAACCACCAAACTTGTGGTTAGCAGTCTAGTGCATTAACCATTAGCACCCCTGGGGACTCCCAGACACTCAGACCTCTGCTTTTCCTCTGGACTCTAGTTCCACGGATGGTAGTAAGTCAACAAGTATTAGGGTTTTAGTTCATATATACATGGGTTTGTTCCGAGCAAAACATGTTTAAGGATGTCTCTGCGATCACTGAATGGCTGCAGACAAATTCTTTCACTTGTCTTAGTCTTGTTAAACTAAAACCCACTGCTGGTTAGTGGGCTTGGGGTCATGATAACCTTAGAGGACAGAGGAGAACTGTGCCATAGGGTTTCCTAGGCTGAGATTGTCATTGATGCTGACTACGTCGTCTTTCTCTTGTGGAGCAACTGGTGGATTTGAACTGCCAACCTTTTGGTTAGCAGCCCTAAGCCTAAACCAGGGCACTCCAAGGGCTCCTTTAGTTTCCTTTGTTGTTGTTAAGTGCTGTTGAGTTACTGCCGACTCACTGTGACACCCCGTACAGGGTTTCTCAGTTGCTGCTGGTGAGTTTGAAACGCTGACCGTGTGGTTCAAACCTACCTTGTGGTCCAGTGCTTATCCTACAGTGCCACTGCAGGACTCCTTGTTAAATGACATTGAATCTATTTTGACTTATAGCGATCCTATGTAGAGTTTCCAAGGAGCGCTGGTGGGTTTGAACCATCAACCTTGTGGTTAGCAGTCTAGTATTTATCCTGCAATGCCCCACCAGGACTCGGCAGGATTCCTTAGAGTTTCTTAAAAAATGGTCTAGTCAAAAACTGTGGTTTCCGAGATCTGTTGGGCCAGGTAAACTCAAGGCAGATAGGTTTGGTTTAGTGGTTTTGGTGTGGCGCAATGGGTTAATGCATTGGACTGCAGGGTCAGTTTGAACTGCAAGGTTGGTGGTTCAAGCTCACCAGACGCTCCCTGGAAACCCTATAAAGGGTCACTATGTGACAGAACTTACCTGATGGCACTTAACAGCAAAGTCTGGTTTGGTGTTGTAGGATTGCTAACTGTAAGATTGCAGCCCAAACTCATCAGCCACTCCTTGGAAACCTAATACAGGGTCGCTTTGAGTACTGGTGTGGCACTGTGGTAAAGCATTGGACTGCAAGGTCAGTTTGAACCACAGGGTCAGCGGTTTGAACTCACTAGCTGCTCCTTGGAAACCCTATACAGCTTTGCTATGAGTCAGAACTGACTCTGAGGTAGTTAACAACAACATGAGTCAGACTTGACTTGGCAGTACCTAACAACAGATCTGTTCAGAGGGTTATGGCAACTGCCTGCTTGGAATCCTAAGGGGGTAATTGGGGGGGCATGGTGTCTCTGTATGATAAGCACTGGACTGTAACCACAAGGTTGGCAGTTTGAGCCCTCCAACCACTCTGGGGGACAAAAGCTAATGCTTTCTGCTCCCGTAAAGATTTACAGCCTCGGAAATTCTATACAGGAGCAGACTTAACCGCACTTAACAACAACAAGGGGGTAATCTTGATAGATTTATAGAAGAACACAGGGTGATCCTGTGGACTTACTATGAACTTTTAAGGGAATTGAAAACCGTATTGGTGAGAAAAAGACCAGGAAAGTTGAACTGAGGAATTCTTGCCTCTCCAGACTTTTTTCAGCTCCCTAAGCTCAAAGAACATTGAACAGAAATACTGTGGTTTTGATGTGGTTTAAATCAAAGAGTGCAGATTTCTTTGGGGAAAGGGTTAGAGAGATGGAAACCATATATAGACATAGATGGAGGATATAGTGAGAAACAATAGCTTTATATTTTAATATTTTTGTTTAATAAAGGTTTCTATGACTTTGTAGCAATACTTGTTACTTACCCTTGTTTGTAGCTCTCTTTTTTGATTGGGTGTTACAGATCTCAATCTTTGCCTACAAACTTCCTCTTCTCAATTTACACAGAAATAACCTGTGGAATGATTTTAGCCTCCTCATTCATTCTCAGTCACTGGGCCATGTTTCAAATAGCCCTTCATCCAAACCCAGATGTGATTAGGCATTAGCAGGATAGTAGTGAGATACTAACATAGCTGAAATATGGGTCTGCCTTCTAGAAGTTTTGGTAAGGGGTAAAGTGTAGTCATTCCCTTCAATAACAAATTGCAAGAATTGATAAACAAGGTCCACAAATGTCGGTGTACTGTGCATATACATGAGGTGAATCAGCAAAAATGTTTATGTTTATCCTTGGCATCAGCTTCCTTCCAAACAGAAACAAACTTGCCCAGTCAAACGCTCAGCAAGCACTACATCAATCTCCTATGTACGGATGTGCTTGTATTTTAATCAATATTTAATAAAGTTGTAAATTTAAATCAAAGCTTTCCTAAGCTTTTAAAAAAGCTCAATGCACAGATCTAAGTTATTTAATGTATTTAATTTTTTGTGTGTGCAGAATATTCACTTTTGTTGATCAGTGCTCACTCAGAAATTTGACAGAACAAATTTCCCTAAATATTTAATACCTATTTTATATTTAATTAATTATTCCCTCAGACATTTAATTCTCTTGAACACTTCAAACATCTAACCTTTCCAATTTAATTAATAAAACTGCACTTAACAATGAATCTAATTAATTATGTTGTTGTTGTTGTTGTTAAGTGCCATCGAGTCAGTTTGACCCATAGCAACCTGTATAGGGTTTCTGAGGAGCAGCTGGTGAGCTTGAACTGTCAACCTTGTGGTTCAAACGGCTTTGCAGTCTGGTGTACTAACCCACAGCACGACACCAGGACTATGTTGTTGTTAAGTGTTTTTGAGTCAGTTCTGACCCATAGCGGCCCTGTATAGGGTTTCCGAGGAGCAGCTGGTGAGCTTGAACCGCCAACCTTGCAGTTCAAACGGCTTTGCAGTCTGGCGCATTAATCCACAGCGCCACACCAGGACTCCCACTCCAGGACTATGAAAACCTATAAATCAGACTTATTTTAAGTGACTCACTTTTCTATTGTTAAGTGCAGTCGAGTGAGTTCTGACTCATAGCAACCTGATTAAGGTTTCTGAGGAGCAGCTGGTGAGCTTGAACCGCCAACCTTGAGGTTCAAACCTACCTTGCAGTCCAGTACCTTAATCCACAGTGCCACAGTCCTAAAACCAAATCAACCTGATTGCTATCAAGTTGATTTTGATTTGTGGTTACGCCCTGCGTTACAGGCTAGAACTGAGCTCTGTAGGCTCCTCTGGGCTGTAACTTTTGTGGAGCAGATTGCCAGTCCTTTCTTGCATAGTACCACTGGTGGTTCAAACTGCCAACCTTTTGGTTGGTAGCTAAGGGCTGCAAACCATTGGCGCCACCAAGGGACCTTGAAAGTCAGAGCAGGAACAAAGCATCACTTAATTAAAACACTTTTTTTACTCCTTTAACATAGTTATTACTATTTGTTGTTGTTAGGTGCTGTCAAGTTGATTTTGACCCACAGCAACCCTGTGTAGAGTTTCCAAGGAAATGCGGTTCAAACCAACTTTTCAGTCCAGCACATTAACCCACGGTGCCACACCAGAACTCCTATTATTATTTGTTATTGTTGTTAAGTGCCGTTGAGTTGGTTCCAACCTATAGGGTTTCCGAGGCTGTAAATCTTTACGGGAGCAGAAAGCCTCATCTTTTTTCTTAAGGTTCGCAGCCTGATTCATAACTACTACGCTACCAGAGCTCCTTAGCAAGTGGTTAACATTGTTTAGCAACTTCTGTTGCTCAAGAGTCATGGTGTTGTTGTTTAGTGCTGTGGAGTGGATTCTGACTCATAGTGACCCTGCACAGGGCTTCCGAGGAGCAGCTGGTGGGTTTGAACCATTGACTTTTGGTTCGCAGTCCAGTGTTTATCCTACAGCACCACACCTGGATTCAAGGGCAGAGATTCAAACCCACCATTTGCTCCTCGGAAACCATAATCAGAGTTTCTGTGAGTTGGAAACTTCTTGATGGCACTAAACAACTTGGCTCAGTGGGAATGTGGTGGCTTTATAGCACTGGACTGTGAACCACAAGGTCAGCAGTTCAAGCCCACCAGCTTTCTCTGCAGGAGAAAGACGAGGCTTTCTGCTTACCCAAAAATTTAAAACCTTGGAAACCCCATACAAGTGTCTCTGTGAGTCAGAATCAACCTTGTTGGTGTTAAGTGCTGTTGAGTCGTTCCGACTCATAACAACCCTGTGTAGGGTTTCTAAGAAGTGTCTGGTGAGTTTGAACCGCTGTCCCATAATGCCACAGCAGTGCACTAAGGCTGTGTTTTTGAACTGTAATTGCAGTCACCACAACTCTCTAGCAAATGTTCATTCTCACCGTTCTTGTCTGACCTTTAGAAACTGACTGTTCACCTGGTTTCTGGGCCACTCCTCTAGCCTGGTTCTCCAACCTCATTGACCATTCATTGTTTCCCAATGTCCTTTGCTGATTCTCTATCTCCTCAACATCTCAGGGCTTAGTTCTCAACCATTGACACCCAGTCCTAAGTGATTTTCTTTAGGTTTGAGGTTTTGTTCAGTATCAATGTGCTGGCAGTTTCCAAATACGTATGTAGCCTTTTCTACCTCAATAAATGGCAACGTTTTAATTCCAGTTGCTCAGGCCAAAAACCTGGCACTCATGTTTGACTTTCCTGTCTTTTTCTCACGCCCCATATCTGATCTTTCAGTATGTTCTAATGGACATGCTTTCAAAATATATCTGAAGTCAACCAATTACCACTCGAATCAAGCCACCATCTATTGCCTGGCTTGTTAAAGTATACTTACTGGTCTCCCTGCTTCTGCTCTTGTGCTCTTAGCCATTTTCGTTTCAGTTTCCAGACTGATCCTCAAAAGGAAGGAAGTTCAAAGACACTGCTGTTTTGCTTAAAATGTCCCAGTGGCTTAAAAAGCATGAGAGCCTGTCATTATGTTGGCCCTTGAGGTCGTATGTGATCCTGCTGTTTCTCATCTGCTGCCACTCTCCTCTTTGCTGTCTGCCCCAGCCATTTTGGCCTAGTCCATGTTACTTGAACAGAACATACCAGCCATATACCTGTCTCAGGGCCTTTGCGACTTTTGAATATTTGATTTTATAATAGAAGTCTTGGAGTCCTGGTGTGGCACTGTAGTATAAGCACTGGTCTGCTAACCACAAGGCTGGTGGTTCAAATCTGCCAGCCGTTCTTCACAAATCCTATATAGGGTCACTGTGAATAAGAAGTGACTCAGTGGCACTTAACAGCAACAATAGTAAAACTCTTTGACCATTTTAGTAAGTTTAACCCTGCAAGGTTCATATTTTTGATGCTGATGTATATGGTATTCTTTTAATTTCAATTTGCAGCTCTTTGCTGTTTATATAGAAATGCAAAGTTTTCTATAATGACAGTGTACTTAGCAAAACTGCTGTAAACTCATTTACAAGAATTCTTTTTGTGGTTGGAGGAGTGCCCATACCCAGGCGCATGTCAGCTGCAAACATGGAAACATGTTCTTTTTCTTGCCCCATTCATTGCATTGGATTGAATGGAAATGGTGAGAGTATGAATCATTTTTTGACAAACATTGAATCTTTTACTTTTAAGTGTTGTATTAGTTGTAGGGGTTTTTTTTTTGTTGTTGTTGTTGTTTTTTTAAGGTGTCCTTCATCAGGCTGGAGAACAAGTTCCCTTATATTTCTGTTTTACAGAGTGTTTTAAAAAACGTTTTATTGTGAATTGAGTGAAGGTTAACAGACAGGATCCTCAGCTTTACCCTCAACCAATCATATGTTTTGTTTCATATAAATGATCACAACCCCTTCCCAGCAACAACAGTTATCTGGCTTCCTGTCTGTGGCTTCCCTTTTACATCTAATTTTTCGCTGTCTGTGTAAGGTTTCCAAGGAGCGGCTGGTGGGTTTGAACCACCAATCTTGTGATTAGCAGTCCATTGCTTATCCTACAGTGCAACGCTGGACTCAGTAGTAGTATGCAATTAAAGATAATGGAATTTATTTGTGAATTTTTTGAAGCCCGTTGTGTGGTTAATTACATGATGGATTTCAGAATTAATGTCAACCCAGTATTACAACAACATTTCTCAGATAAACCCCCCTTGGTTGTGATATATATTATCCTTTTTAGATATTTCTGGGTTTGTTTACTAAATTCTAAACCATTTTTGTGTTTACATTCATGGGGAAAAAGTGGTTTTCTTGAATGCCTTCATCTGGTTTTGTTTTCAAGGTAATTTGGGCCTCAGCAATGGCCTGGGATGTGTTCCCTACTCATTTAAAATTTTTGAAAGAAATCATGTAGACTTTTCTAATTACCACAATCTCAGCAATGTAACATACATATATTTACAGTTTCTGTGGGTCAGGGGTTTAGACATTTCAAAAGTCTGTAATCAAGGTATTCGCCTGGCTGCATTCTTTTCTGGAACTTGGGGTACCGCTCCAGACTCATGTAGTTGTTGGCAGAATTCAATTAATTCAGTAACAACTGATTTGAGACATTGCAAAATTCCCATCACCTTTGCCTTACATCCCCTATTGAGGGAGTAATTACTAGCTCATCATCTTTGCCTTACTCTATTGGTTAGAATCAAGCCAGGGTTCCCATCTACACTCAAGGGGAGGCAGTCACATAAAGTCTACACAAGCGTTTGATTCATTGTGCTAACTCCAGGGTATATCTGCCACAATTGGAATAATTTCTTTCTGAAATGTTTGGCATAACTCATCTCAGTTAAGACTTTTCTTTGAGGGGAAGATTTTTTTTTTAATGGTTTATTGTGAGTTATGTGATAGTTTACATGGGAACACATTAGTTTTACATTCATCCTATCGTATATCATTTCATTGCCATGGTTACAATCCCCTCCATGCATCATCAACCAACCAACAGATATACACTACAAGCCTGCCCCCCGGTCGTCAGCACACAGCCCCTCTCCCTCTCTGTGTCTAAAGTCCCCAGCTGCTCCATCGCTCCACGTCATCATCTCTGGCTCCATCTCAGGCATCACTGCTTCTCTGGGTAGGGTCCTGCTCTCTGCTCTTCTCTCCTGATGGTCTCAGAGGCCTCCGCTCCTAGACTGAAACGTTAATCACTCCCCTCCTTGCTACAAAACGTCCACCTTTGCATTTCCAACCTTCAGAATCAGTCCTGATAACAATTATTCACTATTGTATCACAAGAGACCCATCCCTATCACCTTTCATTAGCCCCGCCTAGACAG
>NW_006408578.1:7541040-7542816 GCF_000296735.1 Chrysochloris asiatica | reverse complement strand
CTACTGCATCCATAGGTGTAGGTCAAGTTCATCAAATTTGAGGGGAAGTTTTAAGCTACAATTTCTTTGATAGGTATTAGGCTATTGAAGCCATCTGTTTCCTTCTTAAATGAGCTTCTGTAATTTGTGTCTTTCAAACGCTGGATTCAACTTAAACTGTAGAGTTTATGGAGATACAGTTCATAATATTATCACATTGGCTTTATAATCTCTGTAGGGTCTATTGTGGCCTCATTCCTGGAAATTTTTTTGCATGTGATCAGTTTGGTTGGATGCTTACTGATTTCTGAGAATTAACCTTTGTAATTAGGTGCTTTCAAGTTGATTCTGACCCATAGCGACTCTATGTCCAACAGAATGAGACAACACCCGGTCCTGCGCCATCATCACACTTGCTGCTACACTTGAGCCCATTGTTGCTGCCACTGTGCCAGTCCATCTCATTGGGGTCTCCCTCTTTTTCACTGACCCTCCACTTGACCAAGCTGATGTTCTTCTCCAGGGACTGGTCCCTCCTGATAATACATCCAAAGTATGAGAAGTGAAGTCTGGACATTTTGGTTTCTAAGGAGCACTGCACTTTTCAATATTCTTCTCCAACATCAAATGCATCAGCTGTTTTACAGTCTTCTTTATTCATTGTCTAACATGTACATGCATATGAGGCTATTGAAAATACCATGGTTTGGGTCAGGTGCATTTTACTTCACAAACTGACATCTTTGGTCTTGAACACTTTAAAGAGGTCTTGTGCAGCAGATTTGCCTAATGCAATATGTAGTTTGATTTTTTTCTTTCTTTTTTTATTTTATACTTTTATTGTGAATTGGGTGAGGGTTTACAGACAAGATCTTTCAGCAAAATATGCACCTTGTTTCATCTTAATGATTACAATCCCCTTCCTGCAACAATATTTATTCTACTGCCTCCCTGTGGCTTCCTATTTACATATTTTTTGCGTTTTTTTAAAGGTTTTTGTTGTGAATGAGTGATAGTTTACATGGGAGAACATCAATTTTACATTCATCCTATTGTATTTCATTTCATTGCAATGATTGCAATCCCTTCCATGCATCGTCATTCAACAGTACCTGCCTCTATTCCCTCTGTTTTTTGTTTGTTTTTTGATGTACAACAAAACACTCAGGAATATACAATCATTTAAACAACCAAAGGCTCTGCAAGCCTGCCCCCGGATGCCAGTACACAGCCCCTCACCTTCCATGAGTCTAGAGTCCTCAGCTGTCCCATCTCTCCGTATCATCTTCTCTGCCTCCATCTCCGGTGCCACTGCTTCTCTGGAGAGGATCCCACATTCCACTCCTGCTCTTCTCCCTTGATGGTCCTAGGGTCCTCTGTTCCTGGAATGTAAGACTAACTACTCCCTCCTTTTGCTTCAAAACCTCTATCTTTACAGTTGTGACACTCGAG
The DNA here is from genome assembly GCF_000296735.1 of Chrysochloris asiatica. Taxonomy (NCBI): domain Eukaryota; kingdom Metazoa; phylum Chordata; class Mammalia; order Afrosoricida; family Chrysochloridae; genus Chrysochloris; species Chrysochloris asiatica. Next base: position 7,541,385 of record NW_006408578.1, on the reverse strand, counting down.
ATTAGTCATGATAATAATTACTCAATGTTGAATCATAAGAATCTTATCCCCATCGCCTTTCACCAGACCCGTCTAGATAAGATGAAAACCATTCAGTGGGGGAAGATTCTACCCTCCCCTGCACATTCTGAAACTAAACTCCCTCTTGAAAACTTGTAAGACAATCACTTCATGCCTTTACAGCCCCCCTCCCCATTTTAGGTAGTCAGTGTCTTAAGTTGCCCATCCCTGTCTACCCTGTGTACAAAGGGGATGAGAATGATCATTGAGATCAATCCTGTGAAGATCACTTCCTTCTTGGTTGGTATTTTAGGCCACTACATCCAATGGAAGGAGCTCTGGTAG
>NW_006408578.1:7531845-7540235 GCF_000296735.1 Chrysochloris asiatica | reverse complement strand
CTCACCACTGGACAAATAAACAACATTCTTATCAACGGAGAAAAGATTGAAGTTGTCAAGGGCTTCATTCTTCTTGGATCAACTTCCACTTATGGAAGCAGCAGTCAAGAAATCAAACAATGTATTGAATTAGGCAAATCTGCTGCACAAGACCTTTTTAAAGTATTGAAGAGCAAAGATGTGAGCTTGAGGCCTAAGGTGTGCTTCACCCAAGCCATGGTATTTTCAATAACCTCATATGCATGTGAAAGCTGGACAGTCAATAAAGAAGATTATAAAATAATTGATGCTTTTGAGTTATGGTGTTGGAGGAGAACATTGAAAGTGCCATGGGCTGCCAAAAGAACCAACAGATCTGTGTTGGAAGAAGTGCAGCCAGTGTGATTCAAGGCCAAGATGGTGAAACTTTGTCTCTCATACTTCGGACATATTGTCAGGAGGGACCAGTCACTGGAGAAGGATATCATGTTAGGCAAGGTGGAGGGTCAGAGAAGAAGAGGAAGACCCCTCAATGAGATGGATTGGGTAAGTGGCACGTGGACTCAAGTGTAGCAACAGTAGTGAGGTTAGCCTAGGATCGGGCAGTGTTTCATTCTGCTGTGGGTCGGTACCGACTCGATGGCACCTAACAACAAGAACAACAACAATATCCAAAAGTGTACGTCAAGTTCATCAGATTGTAGTGACTTACATTTGTTTTCTTTATCAAAAAATTTTTTATTGTCTTCCTCTAGTTGAGTTCTGATCATCCAGCCATCGAAGCTAGGTCAAATGGGTACTATCTGCAAGTTTGGGACTTCATATTCATCTCCCCTTACTTCATATCAGCTGGACGCTTCACTCTCAGCCCTAGCCCCCAAGGGCTAGGTAAGTGCCCCCTTGGGCTCAGGAGTTCACACAGCTCCTTAAACTTCAGAACAGGTAGCCCTTCCTCTTCTCTCTCATTTCAAGGTCAACAGGTGCTAGTGGAACATGGCCAAACTCAGCCCATATTTTCATTGCTGCATTTCCCCCACTTCCACTCACAAGTAGACCCAGGTGGTCACCAGTGAGCATACTAGGCTGCTCATTGGGTTCCTTTTAAGCTTCAGTCTTAGAAGGGGTTCTTCCTGGAGGACTGACTTTTCTTGCCTTGATGCTTCCAAAGCAGACAGCAAACAGCCAAACTGTCTGCCCTTCTGCAGATCTTTCTTTCAGTAAGGTTTGAAAGAATTCTTAGCAGTTTGACATTGGTCTGCATGTCTTTTCAAGTGGGAATGTCCCAACTTAGAAGGATCTGAGTGGGGCTCAGGATTCCACCTAAGGCCCCCATACTCTACAGAGGCTTACCAAGAAGACTATTTCTCTGGGCAAATTATAGTTCCCCTTTTAGCAAATCCAATCCGTTATAGCTTGAAGGTGGATTTATAAGCTTTCATCATAATTCCTAATATCATTTCTGTCACACGTAAATGTCTGTTTCCCAGTTGTAGGCAGGAGAAACCAATAACCAATGCTGATGTGAGATGATACTTCATTGTTTTTTATTTGCATCTCTAATGCCTAATGATCATGAACATTTCTTCATATTTGTTGGCTGCCTGGATGTCTTCCTTGGTAAAGTGTCTATTCATGTCCTTTGTCCAGTTTTGAATTGTGTTGTTGATCTTTTTCTATTATAGGTATTGTAGTTTTTTTTAAATTTTAGGTATTAGTCCCTTGTCTGATTGGGAAAAAATTTCTTGCAATTACTTGTCTCATTTACTGGGTTCTCGTTTACTCTTTTTTGAGAAATCTTTTGATGCACATAAGTTTCTAGTGTTTAGGAGGTCCCAGTCATCTATTTTGTCTTTTACTGCTTGTGCATATTTTGTAATGTTTGAGATATGGGTTTGCTTTTGTATGTGGTATGAGATATTGGTCTTGTTTTGTTCTTCTGCAAATGGATTTCCAGTTTTGCCAGCACCATTTGTTGAAGAGGCCGTCTCTCCCCATTCAATGTATTTGGCCCTTTGTCAACGATCAGCTGACTGTATGGATGGGTTTACCTGTGGGTTCTCTATTCTGTTCGAGTGGCCGATGTGTCTTTCATTGCACCAGTACCAGGCTGTTTGACCACTGTGGCTGTGTAGCAATTTTTGAAATCAGGTGTTACAGCAGTTTTAGATTCAGGAGTGTCACTTCAGCTCTTGATCCATCATCAAAGAAACCGAGGCCACTCAGAGAAGTAAGCAGAGTTTCAGATTTCATTAAGCTGACTGGCTTAGAGGAGCTAACTTATCCAGATTCTGAGCTCTGAGTGTAGGGCACTTTAGGCTTATATGGGGCCAGAATCAGGGAGGGGTTAGGTTGTGGACCTGTTTAAAGACAGGAGGGAAACCTAGTAACCTGATTAACTTTCTTGCTTGTCTCCTGGGTGGAAAGGGCAATGAATATTTTTACCCTTTCCTGTTCACAGGGAGTGAGAAGCCTCCTGCTTTGTTATCTCAGTTTGATTTCTTGACTACTGCTTTCATGCAAAATGAAGTCTTGGACAACTTCAATCTCTTCTCCATTTACTAGCAGTACAAATACAGTGGAGTCTAGATGTGAGTATGTGGTGCTAAAGCAACCCAACATAGAATATTGAAGAGAGAGGATAGTTGGTGTTCTGACTCAGCGACTCTGTAGATAGAAGGTTTCCAAGGAGCGGCTGGAGAATTTGAACTGCCAACCCTGGGGTCCAGTGCATTATCCCACAGAACCACACCAGGACTACTTGTATGTACTGAAGAGATAGGATAGTTGAGAGATGTAGTTTGTTCTGGAGGGAAAAAGACTGAGACCAGGAGTGAACCCCTGACCTGGAGGTTATCAGTTAAATGTTTATCCTAGACTCCATGCTCCAGGAGATGGTAACAGTGGTTAACTTTTTTTTTTTTTTTTTAAGTTTTTATTGTGAATTATATGATAGTTTACATGGGAGAATATTAGCTTTGCATTCATTCTATTGTATATCGTTTCATTGCCATGATTACATTCCCCTCCATGCATCATCAAACAACCAAAGGGTATACCCCATAAGCCTGTCCTTCGGTCATCAGCACACAGCCTCTCTCCCTCTCTGGGTCTAGAGTACCCAGCCACTCCATCTCTCCATGTCTCTGCCTCCATCTCTGGCGTCACTCTTTCTCTGGGTAGGGTCCTGTACTCTGCTCTTCTCCCTTGATGGTCCCAGGGACCTCCGTTCCTGGACTGCAAAGTCAACCACTCCCCTTCTTTTGCTACATAACGTCTACCTTTACATTTCCAACCCTGACTGTCAGTCGTGATAGCAGTTATTGACTGTTGTACCACAAGAGTCCTATCACCATCTCCTTTCATCAACCCTGCCTACACAGCCTGGATACTACTCAGTGGAGATTCTACCTTCCTCCATGCCCTCTGGATCTAGGCTCCCTCTTGAAAGCTTGTAAGCCAGTCACTTACTGCCTTTGTAAACCCTCCCCCACCTCACATTTTGGGTAGCCAATGTCCAAGTTGCCCATTCCTGTCTACTTTGTGTACCAAGTGGGTGGGAATGATCCTCACTGTAAAGATTTGTTCCCTTTTTTGAGCTACTGCATCCATAGATGTAGGTCAAGTTCATCAAATTGTATCAGATTACTTTTTTTTTTTCCCCTAGTCTTACTTCTTCTAGACATGTTTTGATCATCTAGCCATTGAAACCAGGTCAAGTAGGTATTATCTGCAAGTGTGGGTGTTCTTGTGCGTAGCTCCTCTCTTTTTATCAGCTGGACACTTCATTCTCCACTCTTGTCCTCTGTGGCTATGTCACTGTCTCTGGGCCCAGGAGCCCCCAGGTCTTGCCACACTGCTGGCCAACCAGGTCTCTACCCAGGTTCACAGGAGTCCATTGAACATGGTTGGACTTAGCTCACAGCTTTGTTGCTGTTTCTCCCCCCACTTCCCTGTATCAGTGACCAACGTGGTCAGCAATCTGAGTGCATATGTGCTCATGTATTCCCATTGAGTCTTAGTCTTGGAAGAGGCTTTGCCCTAACAGTGGTTAACATTTGATGAATATTTATTTTGTACCAAGGAGCCTTGGTGTCACAGTGGTTCTTTGACTGAGGCTTCCCTTTTGTCTGTCTTGCGTGTCATTGAGAAAAAGGTGTACAGCAATAAGGACATTGGGTGGTGGTGGTGACTGTGTGCCGTGGAGTCAGTTCCGACCCATAGCCACCCTGTACAGGGTTTCCAAGGCTGTAAATCTTTATGGGAGCAGAAAGCCTCATCTTTCTCCTGCAGATCATCTGGTAGTTTCAAACTACTGACCTTGAGGTTAGCAGCCTAATTCGTAAAAGCTTGGTTCTGGTATTTCTTGTTTTGTGTTTTTTAAACTAGTGTGTTTTTGGTGAAATTTTACAGCAGTTTAGTAGTTTTTATGCAGATTGTTCACTGACATTCTTCATGAATTGTTCTGGTTGTTTCATTTCCATTATTTTAGTTTCTTTGTTTAAAGAAATTGTTGACTGCTCACGTAGATGATTTTGTTTTTTTCCATAGATGATTTTTTGAAGGGATATAGTCAGCATTCATTATTTTTTTTATACAGTTTGTTATTTAGCTACAAGTTGATTGACCTCAGGGGATTAGTTTTGGTTCAAGGTTTGTAGTTGATCTCGGGGCACTAATCTTGAGGAGACCTCAGTCTGTAGCTTTTGTTTTTGAGGTTCTGTTTCACATGCTAATCCCATTCTATCGGGGTCCAGCTTTGGTAACTCTAATTAGTAGTGGTAGCCAGGCACCATATAGTTGTTCTGGTCTCAAGGTTGTTATTGTTAAGTGTTGTCAGGTACGTTTCAACTCATAGTGACTCTATATAGGCTTTCTGAGGCTATAAGTCTCTGTAGGAGCAGAAAGCCGTATCTATGTCTCACAGAATGGCTGGTGGGCTCAAACCGTCAACCTTGTATGTCACAGTCCGGGTTCTCAGAGTCAGTGAGACCATTTTGATTCTGCTGTGACCTTTGGCATATTGTTTTACAAGTGAGTCTTAGCTGTCGTCAGAGTAAAATGAAAATAAGGCAAGAGGATTGAAAATGGAAAAGAGCTTTATACAAATGGAAGGCTGATATTGAGCCAGTCGGCCAGTGTTTTAGGTGCCATCACTAAGGTGAGATTTTGTGCAATATTGGAATGATCTCACAAGTTCCAGAGATAAGTTTGTGGTAATATTATACTTGGGCTTTAGACTAAAAAGATCTTGGGTAGTTAAATCGAATCTTTAAATTGTATTTTGTGTTTCAGCTGTACTTTTGCCATCAAAATCTGAGAAACTTAGTACAGTTGTTGTTGTTACGTGCCATCAAGTTGGTACCAACCCATAGTGACCTTATGCACAGCAGAACAAAACACTGTCTGATCCTGGGCCAGTCTCACTACTGTTGCCACACTTGAGTCCATAGATGCTGCCACTTGGCCAATCCATCTTGTTGGGTGTCTTCCTCTTTTTCTCTGACCCTCCACCTTACCAAACATGATATCCTTCTCCAGTGACTGTTCCCTCCTGACAATATGTCCGAAGGATGAAAGACAAAGTTTGGTCATCTTGGCCTCCAAGGAGCACTCTGGCTGCACTTCTTCCAAAATGGATCTGTTGGTTCTTTTGGCAGCCCATGGCACTTTCAATACTCTCCTCCAACACCATAACTCAAAAGCATCAATTCTTCTACAGTCTTCCTTATTCACTGTCCATCTTTTGCATGCATATGAGGTTATTGAAAACACCTTGTCTTGGGTCAGGTGCACCATAGTCCTCAAGCTGACATCTTTGCTCTTCAACACTTTCAAAAGGTCTTGTGCAGCAGATTTGCCTAATGTGATACGTTGTTTGATTTCTTGGCTGCTGCTTCCATGAGTGTTGATAGTTGATCCAAGAAGAATGAAGTCCTTGACAACTTCAGTCTTTTCTCCATTGATCATACTTGTTAAATTCATTAATTGTCTACAATTGATTATGGGTCACCTTTCACTGTTATCGTCTCACATAGAAATTGGAGATAATGATTCCTGGTCTGACTAATTAATAGGGCTATTGTGAGTGTCAAATGGGGATGTTGGCTGTAAAAGCATTTGGGAACTGAGGACTCTATAGAGAAGGTGAAAATACAGTTGGCTCCAGAGTTGATGGTGTGTTGATGGTGCTGACTCATGCCTGAAGTTCATCTGCTATCTCTGCCCTTTTGCTGCCACCACTCTTTATCTTGCATTGAAAAACAATGCCCACTGTGTTTCATGAAATTCATCCTTTGAAGTAACGCTTAGGTTCGGACGCACACAAGTGGGCACTCCTTTGATTATCAAGAATACACACTTTCTATTATCTTCCAGTGTTTTTTTTTTTTTTTTTAAACAGCAGGCTTATCAGCGTGAGACTTGGAGCAAGGCACAGACTTGCCTTTTAAACTGAAAAAACAACCCCCCCACCACACTGCTTGTTTTAAAACAAACAACTTAAGTTCCAGACTGTAGGTGCATACTCATATAATTGTTAGCAGCCCTTTTTCCTCAGCCTCTCCTTCCTGTTTCTCTTTTAGTGAATTCCAGGACATGGTAAGACATGCATTCCCTTGAATAGGGCGAGGTATCTGGTGTCTGCATATCAAGTTTGGGTGGGAAGAATTGTGTGAGGCAGACTTCCATAATAGGTCATCTCTGCTCTTGGCATGAAAGGTATAGAGGAGATGCTCCTTTCAGTAAAAGATAGCCTGAGATTTTGTGGCTATTCTTCCTCCTGACTGTCTTCCTCAAACACACATAGATTCCCAAGTCCAAATTAGGTTGGTTTACAAAGATGTTCTCCACTCGCCTGTCAGTTTGTCATCCTGTCATGACTTGTCTGTTACTGTGTCCCTGTGGAAGCTGTGCCGCTGGTGTCTCAGTTGTCAGCAGGATCATTCATGGAACACAGGTTTCAGCAGAGATTCCAGAATAAGAACAGACTAGGAAGAAGGAATAGGTGGTAGTCACTGGATACCTTGTGAATGGCAGTGGAGCATCACCTTATTCAGTGCTAGAAAACACGCCCTTCCGGTTAGCTAGCAATCAAAATACTGGAGACTACTGCCTCCTCCAAGTAGAGTTGACCTTACTGATATGAATGGAGCAAAACTTTCAGCACCATCATTTGCTGATGGAACATGGCTCAAAATGAGAAGAAATAGCTGTAAACATCCATTTATCATTGGAACGTGGAGCGTATGATAAAGTATAAAAGAAGATGGAAGATTTCTGTACCAAAGATGGAAGCATCAAAAAGATGGATGATTCCTCCGTGTCACTGGACCAAAAAGAATTGGTCTACTTTCAACTATTTCAGATGGTGGCATATAATCAATAATCAGTGTATTGAAGGCATAAGTCCAAGCTATATTGAAAGCATTAACGAAAAACAAGGCTCTGAAAATTGACAATACAAATTGAAATGTTTCAACGAATTGATGCAGCATCAGAAGCTCATATTTATCTGTGCAAAGAAATTGGAAGACAGCTGCCTGGCCAGTTGACAGAAAGGCTCCATATTTGTGCTCATTCCAGGGAAGGTGACCTTACAGAATGTTGAAATTATCGAAAAATATGGCACACACAAGGAAAATTTTGCTGAAGATAATTCAGAGACAGTTGCAGCAATACACTGACAGGGAGCTTCCAGAAATTCAGGCCAGATTCACAAGGGGACTTGAAATGATGGGCATCATGCCAGATGGATTCTGACTGAAAGCAGAGAATACCAGAAAGGACGTGTACTTGTGTTTTATTGACTATGCAAAGGCCTTTGTAGGTGTGGATCCTAACAAACTATGGATAACCTTGTGAAGAATGGGAATTTCAGAACGCTTCATTATGCTCATGGGCAACCTGTACATAGACCAAGAGACAGTCATTAAAACAGGACACGGGGATACTGTAATTTAAATTTGGAATAGAGTTTGCCAGGGTTGTACTCTCTCTCACCATACTTATTCAATCTGTGTTGTTAAGTGCTATTAAGTTGGTCCCAACTCATAGCGACCCTGTATAACATTTCTGAGAAGCAGCTGGTAGATTTGAGCTGCCGACTTTGTGAATCACAGTCCAGTGTTGATTATACAACACTACACAAGGAGTCCAAGTATTTATTTTGTATGCTGGGCCAATAACCCAAGAAGGTGGACTATATGAAGAATGTGGCATTAGGATTGGAGGAAGACTCATTAACAACCTGTGATATGCAGATGACACGGCGATGTTTGCTGAAAATGAGGAAGACTTGATGTATTTACTGATGAAGATCTAAGAATATAGTCTTCAGTATGGATTGCTGCAACTCAGTATAAAGGAAAAAAAAAAAAAAAAATTACAACCAGACCAGTAAGGAACATCATGAT
>NW_006408578.1:7521515-7527824 GCF_000296735.1 Chrysochloris asiatica | reverse complement strand
GGTTGCCAAAAGAACCAATAGATCCTTTTGGAAGAAGTGCGGCCAGAGTGCTCCTTGGAGGTCAAGATGGCCAAACTTCATCTCTCATACTTCAGACATATTACTGGGAGGGACCAGTCGCTGGAGAAGGATATCTATCATGTTTGGTCAGACCCCCAATGAGATGGGTTGGCCAGTTGGCAGCATTGATGGACTCAGGGGTGGCAACAGTAGTGAGGTTGGCCTAGGATTGGGCAGTGTTTCGTTCTGCTGTGCATAAGGTCACTATGGGTCGGTATCAACTCATGGCACCTAACTACAACAACAACAATGGTGCTGCTTGAATAGTTTCAGCAGATAGCCTAGACAGAAAGGTCTGGCAGTCAACTTGTGAAAATCAACTTTGGAAAACCTATGGGTCACAAGTGATCATGGGGATGGCACCGGACTGGGCAGTAATTTGTTTTAACAGTGCTTGGGGTTGTCATGAGCCACAGGAAGACCCAATATGGCAGCTAACAGCAGCAACATTTTTGTGAGAAGTCAGAGTTACAGATCTGAACTGTTCGTTGTATCTCTTGTGTCTGCGATGCCTCTCCTCAACACACACATGTACCCTTTATGTTATTGGTGCTCTTTTATGGCCAATAACTTGTAGACAGAGGGTGATACTTGTTATATTTTATATTGGATAACCTCCCACTTGTTCTTTTTCTTGCATAAGATAATGAATGAATTCATAATACAAAAGTATTAAGCTATTCTTCTAATCGGAAATAATAAAATCGGAACCGAGAGACTTTTTTATTTTTACGTCCCACGTTTCCTCTTTTGGTCTTCCATTGAACCATTCCTCACATGCATTGTCCTGCAGCATGGCCCCAGACTTACAGGTTCTGGTGGGCACTTCCCTTCCTGTATTCACATGGTCCCATTAGTATTTGTGTGGTTTTGTTGCCTTTTCCCAGTGGAGCCTTACACAAGCTACCTCTTCCCCAACTGGCAGGCCCATTGCTCTTCCTTTTCTCCTATTCCTGGCCAGTCTCCATAATGGGCACCAGCACTCATGTTTCTTCTGCAATCAGTTTCTGTCTTGTGCAAACCTCCATGTGCGTCAGAATCACCTAAGGAGCTTAAAAGAAGGAGAAGCATGATCCCTGGAGATTGATTTAGGACTGGACTGTAAAGTCAGTTTGAACTACAAGGTAGGCGGTTGAAACTCACCAGCTGCTCCTTGGAAGCCGTATACAGGGTTGCTATGAGTCGGAAGCGACTTGACAGCACTTAACAACAAGGATTAGTCTTTGGGAATCTAGTTTTGGAAAACCAAAGGGAGAAGGTGACTCCCAGCCGATCTAATTAGACCCTCATCACCACACTCTATTCTTCTCCCCACACCAAGTTCTCTGTTCAGTTAGTTGAGGACATCTTGCAGTGTGGACATTCATCATTGTATAGAATTTGAAATGAATCAACAGTGATCCCAAGAAAACGTAAAGGTTTTGGTCAAACTTTTACCGAACAAATGAGTTGCCTTCCTAACTTTGGGAGGTTTCTTGGATGGTTCTTGTAGTGGAGCCATTAAGTAATTTCTAACTCATAGTTGTGTTATAGGACAGAGTTGACCTGTCCCCAGAGGGTTTCCTAGGCTGTAATCCTGGGCCAGTTCAAACCATGCAAGTGCTTAACCACTGGGTCACCAGGGTTCCTGTAGGAAGGAGCTGCTGCGAATGAAGAGGAGCCAGCTGTACTGAAAATCCTCCTGCATGCTATCCTATTTACTTCTCTCTAATCCCGTAAAGATTTACACCCTCGGAAACCCTGTACAGGGTCGCTATGGGTCGGAACCGACTCAATGGCACTTAACAACAACAATCTCTGAAATTATTCTGCCTTTTATTCTCGGGGAAGGAGGGCGGGGGGAGTGGAAGAGGGCAGTTGTGGTTCAGGGGTAGAATTCTTGCCTTCCACCTCCACCTCTTCCTTTTGTGGAAGAACCGGATATGATTCCTCCAGCACTACCTAAGGTCTGAGTGTCCGGTTTTGCTAAGGAGAAAGACTTTGTTTCAAGACTATAAATAGACATCCTATTGGAAACTCCCTTCACTGGCCCATCCCCACAGACGCTGCCTGGGACACAAAAGGACTGGAATTTCCAGCTTATCACCTAACCTACAGATTTTATTGATTTTATTCTCCCAGAGCGCCCTGACCAAGACAGGTTTCCCTAGGTTGTAATCTTTCAGGAGCAGGCTACCAGGTGTTTTGTCACCTGGAACTGCTGGGTGAGTTTGAAATGCCGACTTTGAAGCTAGCAGCCAAGCTCGTAGCTGTTGGATCTACAAGGATTCCCTTACCATTCCATTCCTAGTATTGTGCTACGAAGACTCCTGCATATTCTCCATCGCTCTCCACAATTAGAAAAACCGTACTCATTTACTTTGAGAACAATTAGCTGAAAGTCCCTCAATGTAGTGGATCCCACTGCTGTTCTTATCAGCATGACAATTGGTCTCTTTCCTTTGCACCCATACGCTGTCATTACAGTGGTAGTGTTGTTAAGTGCCATTGAGTGGAGTCCGTTCTGACTCATAGCAACCCTGTAGAGAGGGTTTCCGAGGAGCAGTAGATACATCTAGGCCACCAACCTTGTGGTTCAAATGGACCTTGTGACCCAGTGCTTACCCTCCAGCTCCACGCCAGGACTCTTGTCATTAAGTAGCCGTTGTATAACCAAGCACAGTGGTGATTTGTTCTTTTTGGCTGCCCCAAAGATGAACTCCATATCTATATTAGGGGAATTCTTTACCTCACAATTGTTTTGGTGGGGAGCACTGTCACTGCTTCCCCTGAGCTCTCCCCACCCCCCAACACACACACACACACACACACACACACACACACACACGGCACTATTGGGGATGAAAAATGACAGGTCTGGAATCTGAAGAGCTCAGTTGTGTGAATGGAGGTGGTGTTGGTTCTTATATGCTGTAGAGTTGGTTCTGACTCACAGCCGTCCTGTACTGAGTTTCCAAGGAGTGGCTGGTGGATTTGAACTGCTGATCTTGTGGTTCACAGTCCAGTGCTGATCCTACATCGCCATACCACAAATCCTTACATTGTTCAGTTGCCAATTATTTTTTTAAAATTAGTTATTGTTTCATTTTATTAAAATTGGAGAAGGGAGTCTTTGATTTAGCTAAATGTAAATGTCTTCATTGCCCAGCACTCTCTGACTCCTACAATCTTTAGTTCCTTATTTTGTAGATGCCTTTCCTGGGAGTCTTCTTAACCATCCAAATGCCTGATTCTGTTTTATGGTGAGAACCCCAGTAGGAATGGCCCTCCCCCAGAGTCTTTTCAGTCAGAGGACCTCTAATGTCCCCCCAGTTACTCTTCATGGTCATTTTATGCTTGTCAAATGTTGGAAACTTTGATCTTTATGAGGCCAAGGCCATCATCTTTGAGGTGTATTATAATTTCCCTGGTGGTAAATTCCCTTTCATCATCTCTGTTTAGCAGAGTACCTTGGGTAAATGAGTTTCCTAAACTTTTTCTTTGTTATTGTGTTAAGTCCTATCTTCAAGTTGGTTCTGATTCATAGTGATGCTGTATAGGGTTTCTGAGGAATGGCTGGTGAATTTGAACCACCCACCTTGCGGTTCAAACCAGTCTTGCGGTCCAGTGCATTATCCCATAGTGCCACACCAGGACAAGCTTTTAATATAGATCTGTTAACTCAGCTGGTATTAATTTATACCAATTAACTCGCTAACTGTTCCTTAGAAACTCTGTACAGGGAGGCTATGAGTCAGAAACGACTTGATAGCGCTTAACAACAAAAACAACAATGGAGTCCTGGTGTGGTGCTGTGGGATCTGTTTGAACCGAAAGGTTGGCAGTTCAAACTCACCAGCTATTCCTTGGAAGCCCTACATAGGGCCACTAAGAGTGGGAATCACTTGACGGACTTCACCTTGTTTAAAATGAATTAAGTCTATAGATTATTGTATGATTTAAACATATCAGTTTCTTGCTTGTTTCTTCCCTGATGATCCAGACCACTCATTGTGGAAAATCTGGCAAGCACAGAGAAGTAGTTTTAGAAAAAAAAAACCAGACTAGATCCCCAAATTGGTCTACAGATTCAGTGCAATCTCTATCAATTTGATTGCCTGGTGTGTTTTTTGTTGTTGTTGTTTCCATTTTTTTCTGAAATTGATAGACTGCTGCTAAAATGCATATGAAAATGAATTTTAGAATAGCTGGAACAATCTTGAAAAGAACAATGTTGGTGAATTTCAAAACTTATTGTAAAGCTGTAGTAATTGAGACTTTGTGGTATTGGTATCAGGATAAACGTGGGTCAATAGAACAAAATTATTAAATACCTAACTGATTATAGACCACCACCAGCCTTTCTGTTCAAACCGACCTTGACCTTGAGTGCGTATCCTGTGGGGCCCTTACAACTCAATAATAAAAGAATAAGTAGGTTCAAAGGTTCAGTTAAAAAGTGGTCAAAGGATTTGAGTAGGCATTTCTCCAAAGAAGATACACAAATTACCAACAAGCATACATACAGTTGTTCAGTATCATTGGGCACCAGGGAAATGCTTACTTGGTTCCTCATTTATTTCTCCCCATAGCGCTGAATCTAATGTCAGAACCGGAACTCTGGGCTGCTTCTCTAGTGGTCTTTCCACTAATTTGCTGTTGTGTATTTTGCAAAGAATTGTGGGTGGAGGAGGGAGCAAGGTAATTTGAAATTCTATTTTACAAAGTCAGGACTCAAACATACACTTGACCAAAAACATTTTTGCTATGTTTGGTTATCACTCAGCACTCAAGTGCTGCAAAAGAAAGCTCAGATGTTAATCTTCTCATGGCAAGGAATTAATGTTAATCCTTTTTTTAAAAAAAAGATTGTAAGGAAGCGGTGAGTTAAATTAGAATCTTTCTTAAACTGGCCATTTATCTGGGGATTTCTGTGATAATACTGAGCCAGAAAACTGGTTGGATTTTGCTTGTATAAAATGATTGGCAGTTCAAACCCACCAGCTGTTAGCACTTCGGAAACCCTATACAAGGTTGCTATGAGTTGGAAACAACTCGATGGCACTCAACAAGTAATCTGCATATGCTATGGTCCAGTGCTTTCCTATGAAACCAGAAAGCTTATTGGAGAAGGCAGCAAGAAAACATGTTCGCATGACTCAGTAGTTTATTTCATATTCTTAATATTTCAGAACAAACCAATTACAAGTCTGGCTTTATCCTGTGTCTTTCCTTTATTGATTAATGTTTGTTCCTTATTAATGGACATTAATGTTTGTCCCTTATTAATGTTTGTTCCTTATTAATGGACTTTAATAATAAACTTGCAAAGTCAAATACAACTTGGTTAGTTTTTTGTTTTAAGAGAGTTATTCAAACGTTTTAATGATTTGACGTGAAAATACTGAGCAGAGACATCACTTTTACATTCAGCAAACCATGCACTTTGTTTCATCTCAATGATTGTGGTCCCCTCCATGCAAGAACAGTGATCCTGTTTCCTCCCTGTGGTTCCTAGTTCTGCTCCACCTTCCTTCTCATCCCTTCTCACCTTTGTCCTTAGGTAAATGTTGCACTTGATCTTGAATGGTGAACATACCTTACTAGTGTTGTTGCTTGCCCCCCCCCCCCAATAAATCTGTCTAAAGCTTGGCTGAAGATTGAATCATGAGGGTGACTTCCTTTCCAACCTGAACAGTGACTGGAGAACCATAGTCTTGGGTTCTTCCAGGCTCTTTCTGGCCAGCAGACCTGTTTTTGTTTTTGTTTTTTTAATTCAATAATTTTGAGTTTTGTTCCACATTTTCTCTCACTCTATTCAGGACCTCCTATATGATTCTTTTCAAAACAATTGGTAGTGATGGCTGGGCCTTATCTAGTTTCTGGTCTCCGGGTAACAGGTTGATGTTCACTTGTTCCATTATTCCGTTGGCCCAGTTGATTCCAAAATGTCTTCAGTTTTCATCATTCTTTTTTCTTCCGCACATGGAGAGACCATTAGTTGTACCGTAAATGACTACTCATGAGCTTTTAAAAATACTGAAGGAGGAAGTCCAAGGTGCATTGAGGACTTGGCAAAGAACAAGGTACCAGGAATTGATGGAATAAAAATTGAAATCTTTAAAAGAAAGTGAGGCAGCATAGGAGGCACTCACTCATCTCTGCCAAGAAATTTGGAAGACAGTTTTCTGATTGGAAGAGATCCATCCATATTTGTGCCCATTCCAAAGAGAGGTGACCCAGCGGAATGCGGAAATCATCGGACAATCT
>NW_006408578.1:7520188-7521415 GCF_000296735.1 Chrysochloris asiatica | reverse complement strand
AAAGAAGAATCAATGCATTTGAATTATGATGGTGAAGAACTTTAGAGTATACCACAGACTGCCAGAGGGGCAAGCGAATCTGTCTTTCAAGAATGCTTAGAAGAGAGGATGGCGGTTTGTCTCAAGTAATTTGGACGTGTTATCAGTAGGGACCAGTCCTTGGAAAGGCCATCATGATTGATAAAGTGAGAGGATCAGTGAAAAAGAGAAAGACCCCCACCTATCCAAGGAGGTGGATTGACATGGCTGTAGCAACGGGTTCACACAAAACTAACTGTGAGGATGTTGCAGGACGGGGCAGTGCTTCATTCTGTGGTGTATAGGTTGTGCGTAAAGTTGGAGCTGATTTAACAGCACCTAACAACAACAACTACTTTGAGGAGGCAGCTCTTCCCCAGTCGCATTTTGAATGCCTTCCAACCTGAGGGGCTCATTTTCTGGCACTATATCTGACTGTGTTTCTCTGCTATTAATAAGGT
Source organism: Chrysochloris asiatica (assembly GCF_000296735.1). NCBI lineage: Eukaryota > Metazoa > Chordata > Mammalia > Afrosoricida > Chrysochloridae > Chrysochloris > Chrysochloris asiatica. The sequence goes on along the minus strand of NW_006408578.1, from coordinate 7,520,936 downwards.
TTTCAGTGACTAAATATTTGGAAGTAGTTTGTCACTCTTTCTTCCTAGTCTGTCTTTGTCTGGAAGCTCATCTGAAACCTGTTCACCATGGGTGACCCTGCTGGTTATTTAAAATACCAGTGGCATAGCTTTCAGATTCACAGCAACTCACAAGCCACCACAGTATGACAAACTGACAGATGAGTGGTGGCCACTTTAGTTTTAAATGGAAACTGTCACTTTAAATTTCGAGGAGATCTGTGTGCATGTGTAGCAGAACCCTCCAGGGGTGGGGGTGGGGTGTCTATTCACTTAGGCATCCCCTCTAGTCAACAGAATGGAGGTGCACAGACAGAGACCAATGAACAGATACCAAACAGATACAAAAAAAGAATGTCCACACCTGTATCACTGTGGTACTGTCAGGTGTTCGTGGCTGTTCTGATCCTTCCCCCGCTTGGTCTCTCCAAAGTTGGCGGCTCCGGGAGCAGATGAGTGTCTTGAATTAGAAAGCGCTAGATTTCTTGATGCTGCTACAAATTCCCCTAGCTATAAGCCTTCTAATCTTCTAAATATTCCTTTATATGTGGTTCAGAATTCTGGCACCATCCCCTGAACCTGCTTGGTCTGGTATTCTGTGTTGTTGCTGACGGAGCACCTCACTGCACATTTACCCGATCTGCCATCTTGTGTGATGCAATTGGAGTAAAGCCCGTGGGAGAAAAGCCTGCAGGACCTTCATTTGCTGATGGGGCACAACTCAAAATGA
>NW_006408578.1:7509826-7519546 GCF_000296735.1 Chrysochloris asiatica | reverse complement strand
CCAAGATGGCCAAACTTCGTCTCTCATGCTTTGGACATATTGTCAGGAGGGACCAGTCTCTAGAGAAGGATATCCTGTTTGGTAAGGTGGAGGGTGAGAGAAGAAGAGGAAGACCCCCAAGGAGATGGATTGGCCATGTAGCAGCATCGATGGACTGAAGCATGGCAACCGCAAGTGAGGTTGGCCCAGGATCAGGCAGTGTTTCGTTCTGCTATACATAAGGTCGCTATGGGTTGGTACTGACTCGATGGCACCTAACAACAACAACAACAACAACAAATTTTTAAGATCTCAGTCGCTACTCACCAAAGTAGGATATATAGAAAATTGGTCTTATGTAGCAGATTTTCCCAGTGCAATACAACCTTTGATTTCTTGACTGCTGCTTCTGTGGGTGTTGATTGTGGATCCAAACAAAATGAAGACTCTGACAACTTCAACATTTTCTTTGTTTATTATGGCATTGCTAATTGGTCCAATTGGGAGGATTTTTTTTTTATGTTGCAATGTAATCCATACTGAAGGCTTTGATCTTCATCAGTAAGTGTTTCAACTTTTCCTTACTTCTGATGGGCAAGGTTATGTTATCTGTATGGCTCAGGTTGTTAATGAACTTCCAATCCTGATGCCACTGTTCTTCACAGAGTCCAGCTTCTCACATTATTCACTCAGCACACAGATGAATACATGTCCTTTGTGAATGATGTGATTTTTACCTCCTTCGTTTCTAATTAATAATGACTACAATTAACCATAGAGTCCTGGTGGGGTACTGTGGGATAATGCAGCGGACCACAAGTTTGGTTTGAAGTATAAGGTCGGTGATTCAGACTCACCAGGTGCATTTTGGAAACCTTATACAGGGTTGCTATGAGTCAGAAGCGACTCCAAGACAGTTAGCAACAGTATTCCTTTGTTCTGTTCATACAGCTGCCTCTTGTTTATTATAGGCTCCTCAAGAGCTCAATTAAGTGTTCCAGAATTCCCATTTTTTGCAATGTTATCCATTGTTAACGATTCATGCAGCATTTAAATAGCAAATAAAATGCAGGCAACTGTCATTCCATGTACTGTTGCCAACTGTTATGTATTATCTTTAGCAAAAATTATGGTATTGTTTGATGATAATCTCCATTCTGTTGGATCATCTTTCTTTGGAATGGGCACAAATATGGGTTTTATAAGTCTGTTGGCCAGATTTCTAGGCATAGATTAATGAATGCTTCTATCATTGAGTGTATTTGTTGAAACACTGCAGTTGATACTCTATCAACTCCTGGAACCTTGTTTTTTTGCCAGTGCCGTCAGTGCAGGTTGGACTTCTTCCTTTAATACCATTAGTTCTAGATCATATATTACTCCTAAAATGGTTGATCATCAACCTGTTTTGAGGGGCGTGAGGACGGGGCACAGTGACTGTGTGTATTCCTTCTACCTTCTTTGGATGCTTCCAGTGTTGTTCAGTATTTTGCTTATAGAATTCTAGAGGCTTTAATTTTTCTTCAGTTTTTTACGCTTGAAAAATGCTGAGTGTGTTCCTTTGCTTCACTGACTCTAAGTCTTGCACATTTCCCTTTTATTTAGGGTACCCAAATCATTGCCGTTTTAGTAGCTGGACCGAGTTGTGATTCGGAGTTCCACAAGAGCAGAAACTTGTTATTACCACCACGGTGTAGTCTTAGAGTTTATTTTTATGCCTTGCACATATGTATATGTTTAGTTGATATTTATTTATATAAGACTGTTTTGTAGCCTACCACCTTATCCCTGTTAAACTGGTGTGTTCTGAGTCTATAGCATTATAAATTCTATGTAATAATTTTTCTTAATCTTTTTTGTCTCTCTTTAGGTTGGTATTTTGTATGGCACCTTTTTTTATCTAAGTTCAAGTTTCTGCGGGAACTGGTGGGAGACACAGGATCCCAGGAGGGAGATCATGAGCCTTCAGGCACAGAAGGAGAAGACACTACTGCAGCCTCGCAACACAGGGTCCGATCCGCTCGCCAAAGGAGGGCACCTGCAGACCAAGGGCACTGACCCTAGGTGTACTCCTTTACTCGCGGATGAGGAATGGCTTCTGGGAATCTCTGTCTATAGTGACTTGGTTTTAAAAGTTTCTCAAGGACTGAAGAACGTTTGGATGTTACATCCATTTTGGGGAAAACCCCCCACAAAAATACATGTAAGCCATATAAAAATAAAGGGAATTGAAACCAAATTGGACCATTTCATCTTAAAATGACCTTAGCTTTATTAGCTATATGTATAGATATATAATACATGTCTCTCGGGCTCATTGTTTGCATTGGTGCAAATCTGGTAAACGTTACAGACTTGAAACCCCGTATTTTGTTAGTCCCAAAATGTATGTTTTTCTTCACATTTTAAGTTGTCTGAAATCGGGCTGTGTCCTACAATGGCTGTTAGTCTGGTGAGAGTCCTGATCCAGTTGTCCTAGCCTGTGCATGTGGTTAGAGCCTGTCAGAGCACTTTTGTGTATTGCTGGTATCCAACATGAGGGGGTTAATTGCCATTTAAAGATACCTTCTAAAAGATCACACTACGAGTCAGCATTGAAACGAAAAGTGACTGTGTTTGAGGAAAGGCATGGAAACAGAGCGGCAGGGCGCATGCTTGATACTCTATACCATAGTTTCTTGCAAAGCCACAAAAAGTGCTTTACAGGACCTAAGAAAGGAAGCTGTCTGTCTACAAGTAGATGAAGCCATTGTACATTGTGTTGGTGAGACATGTGCAAAAGGATTGCCGATCACACGCTAAATGATGCAGCTGAAGGCAGGGGAAATTGCCAAAACCCTCGGAACAGATGAAACAAAATTCAGAGCAACAAGAGGCTGGTGACCGAGTCCTTCATTGAGCAGGACCATTGCTAAGGCGTCAGACATTGTGTCCCAAGCTTCCTGCTGACACACCTAGGAAATGCCGTACCACTAGTGTTCTTGACATCACAGAGGATGTTGTTGGGGAAAATGCAGACATCCCTGACTGTGGTTTGAAAAGTGATTCAGAAGAGGTGGATTCAGAATAGGAAGTGACAGTCATAACTTCACCAGTGTGCTCCACTCTTTTTGTCTGCGCAAGATCAGATTATATTTTATATTGATCTGTTTAACTCTAAAAAGCTCTTTGGGTAAATATTAAATAAATACTCTCTATAGTGAAACATTGTGTTACAGTTCACTTGGCAGTGTTTTTCTTGGTGATTTGTTTGGTGCATCTTAACGATTGATGGCGTCTTAGAGTAAAAAGATGTGTGCATTCAATTTTCTTTCGAGGATAGCCATTATTTCTTGGGGCAGTTAGTTCTGACTCTTACTGTTGCTAGAAGTAGTTATCCTCTATGAAGTACTTTCTTTTGAGGAGGGAGGAGGTGGTAACTTATTCAGGATTTTAGTTTTGTTAACTTAGGAATCTAAGTACTATCTTCAACGGTCGGAAGGGTTTCATGCTCAAGGCATGCGTTCTGGAGAAAACACTTCACAAACATCAAGTACCTGAAAGGTACTTGGCATTGAGGAGAAAATAGATAGGTGAGAATTCTGCCCATGCAACTGTAAAGCAGCTCTTGTCAGGTTTCCATGCTTGTCTGAACTGAACTTTGGACTGAGTGTTTACAGGACGTTCTCTGTATTAGTATTAATGCTAGCTGCTTTGCAGGAGAATGAACTGCAAAGCCAATTTATTAATCCAAAGTCTTTTTCTGTTTTGTAACTTCTGTTTCTTAAGAACTAGTTAGTCCTAAACTATCACTTCTGTTTCATGATGTTGTGTCATTTTATATTTGATACCTCATACTTCATGTGAATGGTTTTGTTTGCATACAGTCCCAAGTTGTATCGTAGCTTTTTAGCTATACTGAAAGGGAATTCAAAGAGCATAATTTGAGTTTAAGATACTCTGCAGAGAAAAATCCCTGGAAGCTGAGAGTGGGGACAATCCTGAAACTCTTTATTTTCTGAATGGATACAATTGTCTGCTTTTATGTGACTGTAGGGATTAACAAAACTGATACGAGTTTCAAGCATATTAATGTTTTATACTAGCTAAAGATCACATTGAATCGATCATCGGCCACAAAAAAGATTAATGTCTCGGAGGTTTTTTGGTACTGGGGAACATTTAAATAGGGTCTTTTGTAGTCTAGGGGTTTGAGCTATGGATTCTACCTTACAGTGAATAGTTATATAGGTTTAGATAGAATAGTTCCTGAAAAACACTACACAGTGTAAGCCTCCTATCATGTCAGCATTAACATGATGTGATAGCTGATGACCCCCCCCCAAATTAGCAAGGGTCACCACAAATGATCTGAAATGGGTTCACATAAAGGTATACTATTTGCACTGTTTATTGATTTTTATACTTCGAGTGTCTTTTATAAAATTTTAAGAAGTGTTCTGTTTAATTTACTTGAGAAATATGTCCCAAAACGTATTATGAACAGCCCACACTCAACACGCTTTAATTCTCAACTAGGAAAGGAAAATATCCACATCAGTACAAAAATTCTACAATTCCTTTGCTTAAAACTTAAGAGTTTCTGTTTGCATACACCCAACACAGATACCATATTGCAGATTTCTAAGGCCTCTAAGAGGAGCAGGCGGTGGAGTGGTGTACACAGAATTATTAATGTGCTGTAGGGGTCCTGATGTTTTTTCTGCTGCAGTACTTTTGTTGTCAACTTCTCAGAGCTTTGCCTCAAGTACGTTTTCAGACTCAGGAGGTGGACTAACCTGCGACTAATACTAAAAATCTTAGAGGTTATGAGCATTAAAAGCATCTACAAGTATTAATATCTTATCTGAAACCTCACAAAGAATGATGGTAATAAAGAATATCATTTTTTTGAGGATTATATCTGAAATTGAGATCTCTGGTAAGTGATTTCATTTTCTTCCCTACCAACTCAACTGTCCCCAAACCTTTCTCTTTGCCTCTGAAACTTTTGTGGAAATTGCCTATATAATTGGTTGCATTGCTCTGATTTAAATGCCAAAAAAAACAAAAACCCACTAAATATTTCTGTAGCATTGTGAAATGGATTTCTAATATTTATACCAAACTAAGAATAAAATTCATCTTATGGATTTTTGGAAGGATGTTTTCATAGTGGAAATATTACATTGTTACCTGGTGGACAGCCAGATCAAGCCCTGAGCACTAGTGGACCTACTTCTGTAGATGCTATTTGGTTTAAAAAGCAATGCCAGGATGTTTTTGTACCAAACCTTTGGAATATTAAGTAATGGTTTCACAAAATGTGGCATTTTAAACCAAAATGTGTCGAAAGATTTGAAAGTGGTTTTTTTTTAAAAAGAGTAACACGTTTTGAAATGATTTTACATCAGTGAATCAGTCTTTATTTTTTTAAGTCAAGTTTTCTTAAGAGCCATGTTTTAATGTAACATGTAACCAGTATAATTTTGGCCTTTAACTTTGAATCTGTAAGTGCTGATGTACTTGACATTTGCTCTGAAAAGCCAGTGAAGAGTTATCAAAAGTTAATAGACTTTCAAGCAACTAATGGAAGTGGTGTTGTCATGAAGTCTAAAGCTCCTAGTATGGTCTGTTTTTAAAGTGTACCATAGTTTCTTAGAGCACAAAGAGCAACATTTTCCATTTGTTAATGTATACATGCTGCCTGTTGTAGGAAGAACGTTTAGCATTACCATCCAAGTCACTTCTATGCATAACCATTCACCAAACACTGCCTCTGGTTTCTTAAAGAGCAAACCCCATGCTGGGCTATGATGCATTGCCATCTTGCTTCATGACAAATAAGTTTATAAGGAATTAACTATGTGTGTGTTAATAGTCCCTTTGTATAACGAGATGTAAATTTAGACATGAGGAATGTGTGTAAATGATCATTTGCCTCTTCATTGTTTTTGTTTTAAAACTGGTAGTTGCTATACCTAAAGCTTCTGTGGGTTGTGTGACATTTCACCTTTCACTTTAAACTGCACAGAATAAATTATAATGAAAACAAATGTTGTGTATGTCTCATTGGCAAAGTATAATAAGTATGAAGTATATCTTAGCATGAGGGGATTTGCGGTCATTTTGGATAATGGTCCACACTTGAGCTAATTTTCCAAAGAGTCTGTAAGAATTTAAAAAATTGTAGTATACCTTATAGTATACCATATATTATATATTATAGTATACTCAACTGCTGTTGAGTCAGTTCCGACTCATAGTGACCCTGCAAAGAGTTTCCAAGGAGTGGCTGGTGGGTTTGAACCACTGACTTGCTGTTAGCAGTCCAGTGCTTATACAATCCAACACCAGGATAGACTTAGTGCCATTAAAATGATAAACTTAGAACCTAAAGGACATACAGCATTAGATCTAATTGACATTTACCATATTTAGTTTTGTTCTCATAGATTTCCCTCCGTTTCCATGGTTGCCTTGGGAATCTGTTTCCAACAGATCTGGGCTCACACTTTTATTAGTTTTAACCACCAGGAGAATTGAGAGGGGAAACTGACCAAAACCAAGTGTGAAGACTGAGGGATGCCTTTAAAAACCCATATAGATACAAAGCCAGGCATTGCACTGACTAGGGGTCAACATGTGATTTTTTATTTTTTATTTTATCAGCAGTACTTAACTGCCAAGAAAGTATAGTAGTATTAGGAGGTGTCCAGTTTTGACTCATAATAGCCCCAGGCACAAAAGAAGGAAACACTGCCTGGTCCTGGGCCATTCTCAACAATTGTATTTGAGCCCGTTGTTGATGCCACTGTGTCCATCTCGCTGGGGGTTGTTCCTCTTTATTCACTGACCCTCCACTTTCCCAAGCATGATGTCTGTATCCAGGGATTGGTTCCTCCTGACGGTCGATCCAGAGTAGAGACTACAAAGTCTTTCATCCTCGTTCCTAAGAAGCACTCTGGCTGTACTTTTTCTGAGACAGATTTGTTCTGGCAGTATTTACCTTCTGTAGTGCATGGGGTTGCTGAGAGAACCCACTCGACAGCAACTGACAACACTACACATTGTAGCAGCTGGTGAAAATCCTACCTTGTCCCCTTGCCATTGCAATGCCTGGCTTCATGTCCAATAAAGGTATTCCTCAGTCTTAATACTTGGCTTTGCTCAATTTCCCCTCTGATTGGAAAGACCTGGGGAAAGTGAATTGTACCAGAGCATGTTAAGTAAGATTGTTGTTCAGTGCCATTTTATAAGATGATGTTAAATGCCATCGAATCAGTTCCAACTCAAAGTGACCCTATGTAGGGTTTCCAAGAAGCAGCTGATGGGTTTGAAACAATGACCTGTGGTTAACAGTCCAGGGCTTATCCTATAGTGCCACACCAGGACTCTTAAGATATTAAGTACTGTCAAGTCAGTTCTCATAGCGAAACTATATAGGGTTTCTGAGAAGCAGCTGGTGGGTTTGAACCACCAACTTGTGGTAAGCAGTCCAGTGCTTATCCTACACCTCCACACTAGGGCCCCGTTTTATAAGGTGTGACTAAGGAGCAACGTTGTTGAAGATAGGTCTTGGGATTTGGATTGGTTTGTAAAAGAAATAGGATTTGTAAATACTGATAAATTGGGTGCATGGGGAGGAATGGGGGATAGAACGTAACTATTAGTGTGATGTGGGCAGAACAGGAAGTTTAGGACAACGGAATTCTAGAGGTGAAGCATTTCTGAACAGTGATAGCCATAGAAAAAGGGAATCTGAAAACGGATTCATTCTAGGGTGGTGTTTGGACCGTCAGAAGGATGATACTCAGCACAAAAGCTGAGTTGGGATGGAGAAGACCACATGAGCTGGGCGTGCCAGGTTTGGGACTTGGGAAACTGATCTCAAGCTCTGGAGATATCAGGACATAATCCTTATAAGGTGTGAAGGAATTTTCCTGTGAGTAAAAGAGAATGTTTTGGGGTTGGATCCAGAATGCTGTCTTCATCCTAGTCCCTATGGGCATCCTACAAACCTGTAGGGGAAACACAAGTATTTACATGCAGTAAGTACTTCACTTGAATTATAAAATGATGAGGGAGAGGAGGGAATATCAGGAAAGCCTCTCAAGAATCTTAAAAGTATTTCATGTAAACTATCATTCAATTCACAATAAAAGTTAAAAAAAAAAAAAAAATCTTTTAAAGGCATGGCAGTATTCCAGGGAAAGAGTAAAAAGAATTCCAAGCAGAAGAAAGCATATATGAAGGCAGTTATGGGAAGATGTCTTTTATGGAGAACTAGATAGTGAAAAAGGAAGACCATGGAAGAATTGATGCATTTGAGTTGTGTTGGAGGAGAATATTGAAAGTGCCATGGGCTGCCAAAAGAACCAAGAGATCTGTGTTGGAAGACGTGCAGCCAGAGTGTTCCTTGGGGGCCCAGCATGGCCAAACGTAATCTCTCATACTTTGGACATATTGTCAGGAGGGAGCAGTCGCTGGAGAAGGATATCATGTTTGTTAAGGTCGAGGGTCAGAGAAAAAGAGGAAGACCCCCAGCGAGATGGATTGGTGGGGTGGCAGCATCTGGGCTCAAGTGTGGCAACAGTAGAGTAGTGAGGTTGGCCCAGGATTGGGCAGTGTTTCGTTCTGCAGTGCATAAGGTTGCTATGAGTCAGTACTGACTCGATGGCACCTAACAACAAAAACAACAGATCATTGGTTATTCCTGGAATCGAGAATGTGCATTTGGGAGACTAGTTTGAGGCTGGAGAAGTAGGAAACATCTAGATCACAACAGGCCTAATATTCAGTGACAAAGACTCGGAAGTTCCTACCATAATTGATGGAGAACGTTGAAATATAAAATTGAACAAGACAGCATTGATTCACTTATTTAATGAACGACTACTAGGCCAGCCACCTCTTACCAGTACAGATGGTGTAGCAAACTCATGCTAATTGGAAGATTGATTGGAGGCACAAAGAGAACGGAGTCTCTTAGTGTAGTTCAAGCATAGAAATAGAAAGCCAGTGACTGACCAGGATTGCATGGTGATATTGGGGTGATTTAAGACATGGTAGGGTCGATAGCACTTGAGATTGGATAGTAAAGGCAAATGTGGGATAAGTGAAGGCTGATTTTAGAGTTTAAATTTGGGGTTGATAACATTGAGGGATACAGAAAGAAGGAGAAGTAGAATGGAGATTGGACATAGGAAGATGGAAGATAGGAAATCCAACGTGGGATGTACATACTGGATTAGAAGAAATAAGATAATGTATTACATTGGACAGATCTGCAAAAGATCACCTTAAACAGTTCAAAAGCAACGCTGTCACTTGGAAGACTACAATGCACTTGAACCAAGTCATGGTACTTTTAATCGCTTCATATGCGTGTGAAATCTGAACAATGAGTAAGAAAGACAAAAGAATATTAAATACATCTGAATTATGGTGTTGGTTATTGTTGTTAGGTGCCATCGAGTCGGTACTGACCCATAGCGACCAATGAAACACTGCCCAATCCTGGGCCAACCTCACTACTGTTGCCACACTTCAGTCCATCGATGCTGCCACTTGGCCAATCCATCTCGTTGGGGGTCTTCCTCTTTTTCTTGGACCCTCCACCTTACCAAATATGATATCTTTCTTCAGAAACTGGTCCCTCCTGACAGTATGTCCAAAGCATGAGAGACGAAGGTTTGGCCGTCTTAGCCTCTAAGGAGCACTCTGGCTGCACTTCTTTCAAAATGGATCTATTGGTTCTTT
>NW_006408578.1:7504515-7506551 GCF_000296735.1 Chrysochloris asiatica | reverse complement strand
GGGCTGCAAACCTTAAGGTCAGCGGTTCGAAACTACCAGCTGCTCCGCGGGAGAAAGATGAGGCTTTCTACTCCTGAAAAGATTTACACCCTTGGAAACCCTGTACAGGGTCGCTGTGGGTCGGACCCGACTCAAAAAGGCACTTAACAACAACAACAACACCTGAATTGTCCGTCTCTATCAACAAGCATGCTCCTTACATGAAGAATCGGTTGGAAATGTGAGCAAATGCATCCTTAAGCAAAAGTCCAGTTTATCAAGTTGCTCACCATATCCAATATTTATTCTTGCTCACTGTATCAAACATTTACACTTGCTCACTGTATTAAACATCTTTATCATCATCTACTCAGATTTTGGTTCGCTCAGCCCTAGACATCCAAGCTAGGTCCAATGGGTACCAGCTGCAAGTTTGGCAGTTCATGCACACCTTCCTGCATTTCAGATCAGCTGGCCCCTTCACTCTCAGCCCTAGCCCTCAAGGGTTAGGTCCGTGCGCATGGGCTCAGGAGTTCACACAACTTCCTATACTTCAGACCAACCAGTCTTCCTCATCTCATCAGTCAACTAGTGCAAATGGAACATGTCCACATTCAGCCTGTGTCTCCATTGCTGCATTTCCCCCACTTCCACACACAAGTAGACCCATGTGGTCACCTGCAAGCATATTGCTCGCAGCTTCCCTTTTAACTTTTAGTCTTAGAAGGGGGTTTTCCCTAATGGGCTGACTTTTCTTTTCTTTTCTAAAAGAAGTATCTTTTCTTGTTTATTTTTTCCAATCCAACTTTGAAAACACCCTTTTCCTACAGAATGAGTCTGTGAATCAGTGTAGTCGATCTCTGGATTGCCCAGGATCCCTACAGATGACATCAGTGGTCGGCCACCTTCTGTACCTTGAAGTACTTATTAAAAAGTCATCTTCTTGAGTTTCACCTCCAGATTCAGATTCAAGATGTATGGTTTGGGGTCCAGGAATCTGGATTTGTATAAAGTATCAGATGATTCTAACATAGAGCCAAATGTGAGACAAGTTGAAACACATGAAGATGGTAGAATTACAAACATTTCCTCCCAGAGTCCTCTAACCAGTCCTGTGAGGTAGGAGTTGACACCAGTACAAAGTTCAAGGTTCAGAGAGGTTCTACTCCTTGCACCTTCTTGGTTCCCTGAGCACACCATGCACTTATACACTAATTTGCCTTACATAAGACTTTCTAATGTCTGAACCTTCCTTCTCCTCCTCTGGGCCTGTGAACTTCCTTGTCATTCAGGACTTCACTCGAAGTGGGCAGGGCTTTCATCCTTTCTTGCTGGTTGAGCCCTTGGTCTCGTATAGTTAAAGATGAATAGTTCATCTGACTCTGCCCTGCAAACTTTGGGTTCCTCCTGGAATTTAGGAGGTGCCCCATAAATACAGTGTCCAGGCTGTAGAGCCATGGTCAGGACTGCTGCCTTCTGTGTGCTGAATTTTCTTGCCTTGATGCTTCCAGAGCAAACAGCTTGTTTGAAACAAACAACAACAACAAAAGTCATAAGCATATGCTTTAATATATAGTTGTTGTTGTTAAGTGCTGTCAAGTTGATTCTGACCCATAGGGTTTCCAAGGAGCAGCTGGTGAGCTTGAACTGTTGACAACCAACCACTATCTTTTCCTTTGTCTATTCATTTGTTCCTTCCTTTCACTCTTCCCTCCTTCCATTCCTTCCCTTCTTTCAACTAAGTTTTCATAGAAACAACAACCCTCTCTCCCTCTTTTCACACTCATATTTTATTGTTATGTTTAATAAATTATGTCGTTACCATATCAAGGACAACTGGAATAGGCAGGCTTAGGGATAATGCTTGGTTAAACAGAGAACTCAGTTGATGAGGTCAGAAGAATGTGAACATGTTATTCTTAAGTGTCATCTAGTCATTTCTGACTCATAGTAAACCTCCAGAGGGATTCCAAGGAGCAGCTGGTAGGTTTGAACTGCCAAGCTTGTGATTCAAAGTCCAGTGGTGATCGTACAGTGCCTCTCCAGGTATCCAATGT
>NW_006408578.1:7502318-7503365 GCF_000296735.1 Chrysochloris asiatica | reverse complement strand
GAAGTATGAATCTAGGAAAATTGGAATTTGTAAAAAATGAAATGGAACACATAAATGTATATCTTAGGCATTAGTGAGCTGAAATGGACCATTTTGAATCTGACAACCACGTGGTTCACTATGCTGGGAATGACAAATTGAAGAGGAATGGTGTTCCATTCATCGTCAAAAAAGAGCATATCCAGATAAGTCATGAAGTACATTGCTGTCTGTGATAGGATAATATCTATGTGCCTACAGGGAAGTCCAGTTTATACCATTATTATTCAAATTTATGTACCAACCACTAAAGCCAGTGAGGATGAAATAGAAGAATTCTACCAACTTCTTCAATCTTAAATAGATCAAACATGCAATCAGGATGTATTAAACATTACTGGTGATTGGAATGCAAAGGTTGGGAGCAAAGGGGAAGGATCAGTATTTGGAAAATATGGCCTTGGTGATAGAAATGGTGCCGGAGATCGCATGATAGAATTTTGCAAAATCAATGATTTGTTCATTTCAAATATGTTCTGTAGACAGCATGGACCTCACCAGATGGAATACACAGAAATCAAATTGACTACATCTGTGGAAAGAGACTATGGAAAAGCTCCATATCATCAATCAAAACAAGGCCAGGGGCAGACTGTGGAACAGACCATCAATTACTCATAAGCAAATTCAAACTGAAACCAAAGAAAATGAAAACAAGTCCACGAGAGCCAAAATATGACCTTGAATATATCCCACCTGAATTTAGAGATCATCTGAAGAACAGATTTAATACATTAAACACTGAACACCAGAAGAGTTGTTGGATGACGTCAAGAACATCATACATGAAGAAAGCAAAAAATCACTGAGAAGACAAGAAAGAAGGAAAAGGTCAAAATGGATGTCAGAAGAGACACTGCAACTTGCTCTCCAGTGCAGAGATGCTAAAGCAAATGGAAGAAATGAGGTGGTCCAAGAGCTAAACAGAAAATTTCAAAGATCAGCTCAAGAAGATAAAGCCAAATATTACAACAAAATGTTCAAAGATCTGGAATCAGAAAACCAAAA
>NW_006408578.1:7495309-7496482 GCF_000296735.1 Chrysochloris asiatica | reverse complement strand
TCTTGGTGATTTTCTCTTGGGATCGATCTTGTTTGGGGCTCATTTAGCTTCTTGTATGCTTATCTTCTAGTCTTTCATGATGCTAGGCAAGTTTTCTCCCAACAATTCAACAATTTTCTCTGTGCTCATCAATTCCTATTCTGGAATTCCAATCACCCATAAATTGTTGTCCTTCATGGTGTCCCACATAACTCTTAGTCTTTCTTCAGATTTTTTCATCCTTTTTTTCTGATTGTTCTTCTAGCATACTAATATTGAATGATTTATCTTCGAGCTCACTAATTCAGGTTTCCATTGCTTCACATCTACTCCTTTGCCCTTTCAATTTATTGTTCATTTCTGAGATCTTAGTATTAATCTTCTGGATTTCTAATGACAGATTTTGTATTATTTCAAAATTTGCATTTATTTTGTCTGCTTATTCTTACAGTGTTTTCCTGAATTCTTCTAAAGTTTTTATTGTGTTCTACTCACTTTCCTCCATCCTTTGAAGGTACCTATTTATCATTCTTTTAAGGTACTTAATTATCATTCTTTTGAATTCTTTTTCAGTTAGTTCCTTTACCTTTTCTTCCTTAGAAACATTTTCTGTGTCTGCATTTCGGTCATTGGTTTGAGCCCTTCTCTCTTCTTTCTTTGTGTGGGCTAAAATTGTCTGCTGTTTCTGGGGCATTGTGGTGCTGGTGGTTGTGTTTTGTGGCGTCAGTTCTGACTCATAGTGACCCTGCATAGGGTTCCTGAGGCTGTAAATCTTTACAGGAGCAGAAAACCTCGTCTTTCTCTTGTGGAACCACTGGTAGTTTCAAACTGCTAGCCTTGAGCAGCCTGACTCATAACCACTATGCTACCAGAGCTCCTTCTGGGGCATTGTAGGGTTGTCATATTTGTAGAAACAAACAGTGCCATTGTTGGACCAGGAGGAGAGAAATCTCTCGGGGTGGGGGTGAGGGGCTCCTGCAATTCAAGGCGCTCATGAGGTGGGTGTGGGTTGGATGTAGCAGAAGAATCCCTGGCCCTAGACAGAGTTCCTATCAGCCTCGGTGTTATCCATGTTGTCATTGTGAAGTGCCGTTGAGTCAGTTCTGACTGATAGCGACCCTGTGTAGGATTTCCAAGGAGCAGCTGGAGAGCTTGAACTACTGACCTGGAAGTTCAAACGGCTTTGCAGTCTGA
>NW_006408578.1:7486575-7495209 GCF_000296735.1 Chrysochloris asiatica | reverse complement strand
TTGAAAGTGCCATGGGCTGTCAAAAGAACCAACAGATCTGTGTTGGAAGAAGTGCAGACAGAGTGCTCCTTCGAGGCCAAGATGGCCAAACTTCATTTCTCATACTTTGGACATATTGTCAGGAGAGACCAGTTGCTGGAGAAGGAGATCATATTTGGTAGGATGGAGGGTTAGAGAATAAGAGGAAGACCCCCAGTGGGATGGATTGGCAAAGTGGCAGCATCAATGGGCTCAAGCGGGCAACGATAGTGAGGTTGGCTCAGGATCGGGCAGTGTTTCGTTCTGCTGTACATAAGGTCGCTATGAGTTGGTACCAACTCGATGGCACCTAACAACAACAGCAACAACAATCGTGAAAGGAGAGACCTCCTTCTACCAGATTGCTGCCTCACAGTCAGATTTCTCTAACTCATGTTCTCTGACTCACCTGATGTAGATCTGAAGGGTATAATCCAGTCTTCCACTCGGCCTGTCCTCCTGGCAGCAAAGTTTTGTGTGACTGCTCATACCTTCCTTGAAGCAATCTGTTTGTTCCTTAGGCTAAAGGATACTAAATTCTCCTAGTTTTATTCCTGTCTTTCTGGTCATATCTCATTTGTAGACTTATCCTTCAATTAAATATCAGAATTTCTGGGGATAAGAGCTAGTCCCTCTCCTTATTCTGTGTTGTGTTCTACCACCAGCAGTCGTCTACCACAATGAATTGTAATTATTGTTGAGTTGATTCCAACTCATGATTTCCCCATGTGTAGGAGAGTAGAACTATGTGTCTCAGGGTTTTCAATGTTTAAAAAAATTTTTTGGAAGAAGATTATCAGGCTTTTGGAGGCACCTCTGGGTAAATTTCAGCCTCCAACCTTTTGCCTACTGGCAAAGTGTGTTAACCATTTGTACCATCCAGAGGTTTCATGCTGTCCTCTAGCAATCCGGTATATGGCTATACCACCATCTCATCACCAACGGGGCCCATGTTTACTCATAGATCTTGTGAGGCAGCTAACTGCCTTTCAGTATTTCCTCTTAGCACTTAAACATTGTTCAAACCCAACATATGCAAGTCCAATAGAGAACATGATTGCAAACCTGATGTGTCTCCAGTGTTCCTATAAAGTTGCTTACATGAACTTCAGAGGCATGTTTCTCTTGTGCCATGTCTTAACTATCTAGTGCTGTGGTAACACGAATGCCACAAGTGGATGGCTTTAACAACCAGACATTTATCCTGTCACAGTTTAGGAGGCTAAAAGTCCAAATGCAGAGTGCCAACTCTAGGGAAAGGCTTTTCTCTTTGTAGGCCCTGAGGAAGGTCCCTGTCTCCTTTCAGCATGTGTGGGCCTAGCATTCCTTGAAGATCTCTATACATTTTGGTATCAATCTTCCCCTGGATCTAGGAGCATCACCATGCAGGGATGCATCCCCAGGGTCAAAGGGTGCACTCCACTCCTGCCTCTTCCATCTCGTGGTAGGAGGACCCTCTTTCTCTGTGCAAGTCCTTCTCCTTTTATCTCTTGTAAGATAAAAGATGCTACATGCTACCCTTGGTATCTCCTTTGGATCAGGGTGTTGATATGACTAAGTGTAGTGTAGACTATAGGAGTCCTGGTCTGGTGTTGTATGATAAGCACTGGATTTCTAACCACAAGGTCAGCAGTTCAAATCCACCAGTCACTCTTCAGAAACCCTAAATAGGGTCATTATGAGTTGGAACCAACTTGATGACCCTTAACAACAACACCATTCCACTTTCAGTCCTCTTGAATGCAAGTTGGTTTGTACTGCAAGTTTGGCAGTTCAAATTCACCAGCAGATGAAAACACTATACAGGGTTGCTATAAGTCATAACTGACTCGAAGGCACTTAACAACAACAACATAGGCAGTGCAGTGTTGTGGTCACAAGCTTGATCTCTTTATTAGATTTCTGGGTGTATTTTCATCTGCAAAATGGGCATCGTAATGGCGTAATCGATCTCATAGGTTTTTTGGTGAGGATTAAATGAACTACTGCACATTTACAACAGTGCTCAGCATATGCTATTTCCTATCATTGTAGTGCTTACCTGGACTCCTACAATAATACCCATTGCCATCAAGTTGGTCTCCTCAGATAGGACGGAGGAGAAACTGCTCCATGGCATTTCCAAGGCTGGCGTCTTACCGAAGCACACAGTCTCATCTTTTTCCTGTTGAGCGAATGGTGGGTACTGTCTTGAATCCATGATAGCCCCACTCCAATCTATTCCCCTCAGAACAATCTTTTTGAAGATAGAATACGATCCTGTCATTTCCTTGTGCATCACAGTGTCCTGTGTCTCCTAGAAAAATATGAGTGGAAAATCAGCCCATCCACCCAGTACCACCGCACACAATTTAGCAAACTCTCCAGCTTCACTCTCTACCCTTCCGGCTCTTGGAGCCATTTCAGGCCACGCTCCTTTACCTCCTGGTCATTCTGCAGACTTCAATGCTCAGGTTAGCTTTTCAGGATAGCTTTAGGCAAACACCCCTCCTTCCCTCTGAACCCCCTCCTCCAGGTAGTTTATAGAATGATTTTCCTCTCCTTCCTGATTACAATCACTAAACATATGTTGGTGGATTTATTTGATTTAATAAGATCAACCCCCACTATGTTGAATTCACTAACCAGCACTTCAATATAAGGTAGAACTAAAATAGAAATTACATTTTAACTGTAAGGTGAAGATAGCTAATCTTTTAGAATCTGAGAGGCTAAAACCAAAGAGAGGAGCTCTGGTAGTGCAGTGGTTAAAGCACCCAGCTACTTACTAACCAAATGTTGGATGTTTGAACCCACCAGCCACTCTGTGGGAGTAAGATGTGACATTTGACTTCTATAAAGATTGCAGCCTTGAAAACCCTATGGGCCCATTCTACCCTATCTTATAGGGTCTCCATGAGTTGGGATTGACTTGGCAACAGTGATTTAGAACACAGGAGACCTTATTTTTTGCCTTATCTGTGTCTCCTGAAAATGCCTAGCAATTTCTTTCATCAAAGAACACAAAATGTACTTGAATGCAATACTTTTTGCAAGCTCCTGGTTCTTAGTCTATTATTTGTCTGTTGGTTTTAAGGAATCCTTGTGTGGCACTGTAGGATAAGCACTGGACTGCTAACCACAAGGCTGGCGGTTCAAACCCATTGGGCTGCTCCTTGGAAATCTTATCCAGTTTTGCCTTGAGGTGGAAACAACACTGGTTCTAAAGGTCAAAGGATCCTGTCAGGTGGTATCACAACAGCAGCCTTTGACCACCAGGTGGCGTCAGGTTTCAAGAGTTAGCAGGTGAGTGCAGTTTGCACTGCAGCAAACTGTCTTGTCCTTTAAAAAGCCTGTTGATAGGTGGAAGTTTGACACCTGTTTTGTTTCATAGGCATTTTACCTCATCTTCCTGACCTAAAGCAGCTAGAGTGACCATTAACATCATTTACCAAACTGGAACACTCTTTTTGTGGGGCAATAGGGGTGTTGTTTATCATTGGTCTGTTATTGTTAGGTGCCAGTGAATTGGTTCCTACTCTTAGTGACCATACGGACAACAGAACAAAACACAGCTGCGTCCTGCACCACCCTCACCATCGTTACTATGTTTCAGCCCATCATTGTAAGCACAATTCATCTCATTGAGGGTCTTTCTCTTTTTGGCTGACCCTCCATTTTACTAAGCATGCTGTCCCCTCATGATAATATGTCCAGAGTACGTGAAGCAAAGTCTTGCCTTCCTTGTTTCTAAGGAACATTCTGGCTGTATTTGTCAGACATGTTTGTTCTTCTGGAAGCCCATGGTATATTTAATATTCTTTGCTGATACCATAATTCATATGTATCAATTCTTCTTTGGTTTTCCTTATTTGTTATCTAGGGCGACTGATAAAAAGCAGGACTGCTTTGGACACACAAGAATGTCTTTGTACCTCATCTAAAGGTGAAGCTAGCCAGATAACAATATTTATAGTCCCTCTGACTCCCACTAATAAGGGCTTTCAGGCAGAAAAAAAAAGGGAGCATTCACAAATAGCAGTTAATTCTCCCAGCTTATGACTCCATAGCAAGACTATTTCAGAAAATGAGTGCTAAAAATATGATTGATCAAAAGGCACACAGACTCACTGTGGGAGTCAAGGAAATGCTACTTTTTGGTGAAATGTCATGGAAATCATAAAGCTTTGCGTTGAATAGTGCCTTAGATTTGAAAATCCCTTTTCATATATTGCTTTATTTGAACCCCATAGGTTTGTGAAGTGTGAGGAGGGCAGTGTAAAAACGATCCTTTCCAGGTAAAGAAACTGAGGTTTGAAGATGTAAAGTAATTTGGCCAGGCACATAGTCAAGTGCCAAGCCCTGAGTGTCTGTCTTTTACTTAGAGAAGGGAAATATAATTTCTTTTTTTACTCGAAGTGTTTTAATCACATTATGTCATTTGTCAGAAAGCAAAATAAAAATAAAAATACAAGAAAAAGTCCTAATTTTTATGAGCAAATGCAGCAGGATATAGCCAATTAAGAAAGTTGGTTGGTTGATTGTTTGTCCAGCTCTTTTTTTTTTTTTTTTTTTTAATTTTTTTTATCTAGCTATCATCCATCTGTCCACCTATCCCTCTCTCTCTCCCCCTAAGTCAGTTTCACACAATTCAGGTCCCTTCCTTACTCCAGTTCTCTAAATCAGAACCTCTGAGGGTCAGCGCTACAAATCTGTATTTTTCTTAGTTTTTTTCCAGGTGGTTACCATTTTGATTTCCCTATTTTCCAGCCCAAATCTTCAGGCATTGGGATGCTAACCACAAGGCTTGTAGTTCAAACCCACCAGCTACTCCTTGGAATAAAGGTGAGGCTATCTATTTCCGTGGAATCCTGGTGTGGTGCTGTGGGTTAATGCGTCAGACTGCAACGTCATTTGAACTGCAAGGTCGGTAGTTCAAGCTCACCAGCTGCTCCTTGGAAACCAATATAAGATCACTATGAGTTGGAATTGACTCAATGGCACTTCACAACAACAACAACAACAACATCTATTTCCATAAAGATTTATATTCTGGGTGACCTTATATAGGATTGCTGTGAGTCACAATCCACTCTATGGCAATGGGTTTTCTTGGCCCAATTCAGTTCTCTTTACTCCCCACTTCCTTCTATTGGAAGTTATAGTTTCCATAAGTTATTTTAGTGTTATAGCACATATATATCATTTTTCTCAATGGTCCAGTAGACAAACACTTTTTTCAAAGGCTTGTTTATTGTGAATTGAGTGAAGGTTTATGGAGTATTTTTCATTCGCTGACTCAGACACATTTTCTTTCATCTCATTGACTGCAATCCTCACACTATAATATCAGTTTCCCCACCCCTTCCCTGTTTCCATTCCTCCTTCTTTCCTAACTCTTCTGAACTTTGTTGGGGTGGGGGGAGCCGCAAATGCTGCCCTTTTGATCTCAAATGGTTGGTTTTTCTAAGGTGTGTGTACCTCACTAATGTTATTGTTCCCCTTAGAGACCTGTCTATTGTTTGCCTTAAAATGGAGCCTTTGAGGTGCTTTCATTTCAAGACCTGAAGGGTGGTTAAGGGCCATCCATGTCCAGATTCCAACAACATTCTTTAAAAAGATGGAAAACCAAACCACCCACTTCATATGGAAAGAAAAGAGACTTTGGATAAGCAAAACACTACAAAAGAAGAACAAAGTTGGAGGCCTCTCACTTTCTGATCTCAAAACCTACGATGAAGCCACAGTGTCAAAATAGCCTGGTACCGGTACAATGACAGACACATGGATCAGTGGAACAGAACTGAGGACCTAATAGTAAATCCATCCACAGTTGATCTTGACAAAGGGCTAAAACACATTAAATGGGGGACAGTCACAAAGATTACATGCAACACTAGACAGCCATTTGCAGAAGAATGAGGTAGGATCCATGTCTCTCACTATATACAAAACCAAAATCAAGATGAATCAAAGATTTAAGATATTCAACATAGAACTATAATCAATGAAAAAACAGGGACAAACTTAGGGGTTCTGTTACATGGCATAAATACACTATCAAACATAACTGAAAACACACAAACAGCAGAAAACAAAACAGATGACGGGGACCCCCAGTAATTAGACACGTGCATCAAATCATTTCACCAAAAGAATAAAAAGAGAACACAGAGACTGGGAAAAACTTTTGGCAATGACCGATCTCTAAAATCTATAGAAGACTTCAACACCTCCACAAGAAAAACAAAAATAAACCAATTTTAAAATGGACAGAGGAGAGGAAAAGATACTTCACCAAAGAAGACATTCAGGTGGTCGAGAAACATATGAAGAAATACTACGATCATTAACCATTCAAGGAATGCAAATCAAAACAACAGTGAGCTGTCATCTCACCCTAGCAAAGTTAAAAACAGAAAACATAGTTTCAGAGGGTAAAATAGAGTCTCCACTGAGTGGTTTCCAACCTGTCTAGATGGGGCTGGTTAAAGGAGATGGGGAAAAGACTCTTGTGGTTCAGTAGAAAATAATTGGTATCAGGACTGATTGCAATTGTTGCAAATGTAAAGGTAACACAAGAAAGGGAGTGGTTGATCTTGCAGTCCAAGGGCGGAGGCTCCTGGGACCATCAAGGGAGAAGAGTGGAGTGCGGGACCCTCTCCAGAGAAGCAGTGACTCCAGAGATGGAGGCAGAGACGATGACATGGAGAGATGGAGTGGTTGGGGACTTGAGATCCAGAGAGGGAGAGGGGCTGTGTGCTGGCAGCTGGGGGGTGGGAGGGAAGGCTTGCAGGGTATACCCTTTTGTTGTTTGAATGGTTATATATTCCTGAGTGCTTTGGTGTACATCAGAAAAACAAAACAAAAAACACCACAGAGGGAATGGAAGCAAATGCTGTTGAATGATGATGCATGGAGGGGATTGTGGTCATTGTATGATGTTCTCCCATGTAAACTATCACTCAATTTACACACACACAAAAAGACAGTTAAAAAATAACAAATACTGGCATGGGTATGGAGAGACTGGAATCCTCCTACACTGCTGGTTGGACTGTAAAATGGTGTAACTGCTGTGGAAAATGGTATGTAGTTGTTGTTAGGTGCCATCGAGTCGGTACTGACCCATAGCCACCTTATGTGCAGCAGAACGAAACACTGCCTGATCCTGGGCCAACCTCACTACTGTTAACATGCTTGAGTCCATCGATGCTGCCACTTGGCTAATCCATCTCATTGGGGGTCTTCCTCTTTTTCTCTGACCCTCCACCTTACCAAACATGATATCCTTTTCTAGTGACTGGTCCCTCCTGACAATATGTCCAAAGTATGAGAGATGAAGTTTGGCCATCCTGGCCTCCAAGGAACACTCTGGCTGCACTTCTTAGAAAATGGATCTATTGGTTCTTTTGGCAGCCCGTGGTACTTTCAATATTCTCCTCCAACACCGTAACTCAAAAGCTTCAATTCTTCTACGGTCTTCCTTATTCACTGTCCAGCTTTCGCATGCACATGAGGTTATTGAAAATACCATGGCTTGGGTGAGGTGCACCTTAGTCCTCAAGCTGACATCTTTGCTCTTCAACACTTGAAAAAGGTCTTGTGCAGCAGATTTGCCTAATGCAATGCATCATTTAATCTCTTGACTGCTGCTTCCGTGAGTGTTGATGGAAAATGTTATAGCACTTTCTAAAAAAGTTGAAAATAAATATATTGCATGACCCAACAATCCTTCCAAGCCATGGTATTTTCAATGTAATTGACTTATTTAACTCAGTATAATGTCTTCAATCTTCATTCATACTATAGCATCTATGAAGACTTCATTTCTCTTGCAGACTGAATTTTCCTTTTTTGGTACTTAAAAAGCAACAACACTTATTTATTATGAGTTGAGTGAAGGTTTGCAGAGTAGAACATCAGTTTTACATTCAACAAACCATACGCTTTGGTTCACCACGTGATGGCAATCCCCTTCATGTACCAACAGTTAACAGCATTGACCTCTACCCACTTTAACTATTGCATTCCTCCCTGTGTCTCCGGCTAACCTTCATCTTCCCACTGCTAACCTCCCTCTTGCATTATCTCCTGCCCTGTCACCTATGTTAACAGGTGTCTACCCTCTGTTGTTGTTGTTGTTGTTATGTGGTTTCCAACTCATAGCGACCCTGTACAGGGTTTCCGAAGCTGTAAATCTTTATGGAAGCAGAGAGCCTCATCTTTCTCCCTTGGAACAGCTGGTAGTTTCGAACTGCTGACCTTTAGATTCACAGCCCAATTAGTAACCACTACGCTACCAGAGTCTATCCTCTAGCCTGTGAATAATTTTCCCTCTTCACTTTCCCTCTCCTCTAGTAACCATCATAGATTGTTTCTTTTTATCAAGGAAATCTTTTAAAAAACTTTTTACAATGTTGATCTCCTACAATGTTTGTCCTTTTGTGACTGACTGATTCCACTCAGAATGATGTCCTCCAGGTTCATCCATGTTGTGAGGTGTTTCACAGATTCATCATTATTCTTCAGTGTTTTGCAGTATCTATTGTGTATTATGTACCAAAATTTGTTTAACCATTCTGTTGATGGGCACTTAGACCATCTCTATCTTTTTTATATGTCTCTTGTAGACAG
>NW_006408578.1:7477697-7483695 GCF_000296735.1 Chrysochloris asiatica | reverse complement strand
GGGGGGAAAGAAGAAATCGCACCTTTTCCATTGCCTGCGCAGATCTGCTTTGCCAGGCTTCTGTCTGCAGTCAAAGCCGCTCATAAGATGGTTGAACTGCATCTGGTCAGAATGACAAGAGAGTCTCTCTCTCTTGTTTTTCTGTTCAGCCTGTCCTCCTGGCAAGTAATCCATCCACTTCTCTAACCTTCTTCTGAAGTTCAGGGTGCCAGAATTTTCATCTGTGTTTGTTTTATTTTGTCTCTTGTCTCTTTGTTGTAGAGGGTCTATGTGGTGTGTCTGCCTCGTCTGCCATTTTTCCAGAAGTCTCTTTCTTCAATACCACTGGTTCTGGATCATATGGTATATATCATATCTGGATATAATGATTGGGCATCAAACAATTCTTTTTGGTACAGGAACTGTGTATTCCTTCCATCTTCTTCTGATGCTTTTGATCATTCAATATTTTGCTCTTTGAATCCTTCAATATTGTAAATCTAAGCTTGATTTTTTTTTTTCCCTTCAGTTCTTTCTGTTTGAGAAATGCTGAACGTGTTCTTCCCTTTGGTTTTCTAACTGCAGGTGTTTGCACATTTCATTATAATACTTTATTTATTTATTTATTTTTCTAGCTACCCTTTGAAATTTCCATTCAGCTGTTTCACTTCATTATTTCTTCCAGGAATTTTAGCTTCTTTACATTTAAGAGCAAGTTTTGGAGTCTCTTCCCATAACCATTTTGATCTTTTCTTTCTTTTCTGACTTTTCAATCCATGATGTTCTTAATGTCATGCCACAACTCTTCTGGTATTTGGTCACTAGTGTTTATTGTGTCCAATCTGTTCTTGAAATGGCCTCTAAATTGCAGTGGGGTTTACTCCAGAGCACAGTATGTCCTCATGGAGTTGTTTTAGCGTCTTCAATTGTAGCCTGAACTTGCATATGAACAAATGATAGTCTGTTTCACAGACTGCTCTTGGCCTTGTTTTAATTGATGGTATTGGGCTTCTCCATTATCTCTTCTCACAGATGTAGTCAAATTGATTCTTGTATATTCTATCTGGTGAGATCCAGATGTATGTTGTTGTTGTTAAGTGCCGACGAGTCTGTTCCGACCCATAGCGACCCTGTATAGGGTTTCCAAGGAGCAGCTGTTGAACTTGAACCCTGACCTTGCAGTTCAAATGACTTTGCAGTCTGGCACATTAACCCACAATGCCACACCAGGACTACATAGTCATCTTTTATGTTGTTGAAAAAAGGTGTTTTCAGTGAGTTAAGTTATTGGTCTTAACTCATGTGATCTCCAGCATCATTTCTATCACCAAAGTCATATTTTCCAACTACTGATCCTTCCTCTTTGTTTCCAACTTTTGCATTCCAATCAGCTGTAATATCAATGCATCCTGATTGCATGCTTTATCAATTTCAGACTGAAGAAGTTGGTAGAATTCTTCAATTTCATCTTCAGTGATTTTAGTGGTGGGTATGTAAATGTGAATAATAGTCATATTAACTGGTTTTCCTTGTAGGTGAATGACTATTATTCTATCACTGACAGGTTTGTACTTTGTTGATAAGTGATGTTGATTCAGTTGTGACTCATACTGACCCTGTAAAGGGTTTCTGAGGAGCAGCTAGTGAGTTTGGAAAGCTGACCCTGCAGTTCAAACTGACCTTGTGGTCTAGTGCATTTTCCTGAAGCACCATACCAGGACTCCCTGCACTAGATAGATCCTTATATATTCTTTTTGATGACTAATATGGCACCATTTCTCTTCAGTTTGTCGTGCCCAGCATAATAAACCATATGATTGTCCTGATTCTAAATGGCAAATACCAGTCCCTTTTAGCTCATGAGTGTCTAGCACATCGATCTTTATATGTTCAATTTCACTTTTGACAACTTGTAATTTTCCTAGATTCATACTTTGTACATTCCATGTTCTGATTACTAATGGATGTTTGCAGCTGTTTTATCTCATTTTTTGTTGTGCCCAATCAGCCAAATGAAGGTCAAAAAAGCTGAACTCCATTCATGCCACAACGATCAACTCTACTTTGACAAGACAGCTTTCCATGGTCATAGTTTGCGTGCTTTCCCACATAAGGGGCTCATCTTCTGGCACTGTGTCAGATAATATTCTGCTGCTATTCATAAGGGTTTCAGTGTCAAACCATTCAGAAGTGGTCGGCCTCTTCTTCATTCTAGTCTGTCTTAGTCTGGAAGGTCTGCTAAAATCAGTGCACCATGGGAGACCATGCAGTATTTAAGATATCAATGGTATAGCTTCAGGCATCACAACAACACACAAACCACCACAGTACAACTCACGGGGAGACCAGTGGTGGGTTATTGTTTATAGCAGTATAATACTCCATTGTATGTATAGATCACAATTTGTTTATTCATTCTTCTGTTGATAGGCTCTTAGGGTGTTTCCATCTTTTTGCTATTGTTAATTAAGCTTCAATGAGTCTAGGTGTGCACCTATCAATTTGTGTCATTGCTAACAGATCTCCTGGTCTATATACCTTAGAGTGGAGTTGCTAGGTGATAGTTTTCTGAGGAAGCATTTTCCATAGTGATTGTGACATTTTGCAATCCCATAGCAGTGGATAAGAGTTTTCATCTCCCCACTTCCTTGCCAGCATTTGCTGTTTCTTGGTGTGTGATCTTTTGGTTGCTGTTTGCTTTGATTAATGCAATTTTTGCAAGGGTGAGATGGTGTCTTATTGTAGTTCTGCTTTACATTAAATTTCTAAAGTAAATTTGTTTCCTCCTTAATCAGTCCCAATTGGTTTCTGTTGCTTATATGAAGAAACCGGGTTGTCAACAGTAGGAATCCATTTTTTTTTTTAAACTGCAAGGATGCTTGTTCACTAATGAAGTCTAAAGATAATATTATTTCCTCATTAATACCAGGACTTTACAAGGTAGTACTTGTTCCTTCTTACTTACCTATCCTGGGTTGAGTACTTTTCTTCTGTTTTAGTTTTAAATGCCTCCCAATTAGTCATTATTATTAATGCATATGATTACTTTGATATAATGATAATGTTGTTTTGTTGTTGTTAAGTGCTGTGGGGTTGATTCCGACCCATAGCGACCCTGTATAGGGTTTCCAAGGAGCGGCTGGTGAGCTTGAACCGCCGACCTTGCAGTTCACACGACTTTGCAGTCTGGTGCATTAGCCCACAGTGCCACACCAGGAGTCCGTAATGATAATAGTACCATATATAATATTATGTATGAGAATAAGTCAGAAAGTATTGCTATAGAATCGTAGAAACCTTTATTAAACCAATGTGAAGTGATTGTTTCTCCATCTATAAACTTCTGAAGGTGGTGTTTCCTTTTCTGTCAGCCTTCCCCAAGGAATTCTGGGTGTTCCTATTTAAACCAGGTCAAAATGATGCAAGTCACCATTTTGGCATCTTGAAGGGATTAAAACTGTGCTTCTTGTCCGTGTTCTTTGAGTTTGGGGAACAAAAAGAAGTCTGAAGGGGCCAGATCAGAGTTGTAGCGTGAATGCGGTAAGGTTTCCCAGTGACATTCTTATAGACAGCCCTTGCTAGCCTTGAACAAAAAGCAGGCATATTGTCAGGATGGAAAGAATTCCTTGATATAACTTTCCTGGTCTTTTTCTCACCAATGCTGTTTTCAATTTTCATAAACTTCTTAATAAGCCCCTGTGATCATTCTGTGTTCTATTAACATTACCTCCTTGAATTCTAAGAGACAGTTGCTATAGCCTTTCGAGCTGACCTTTCTGCTTGAATTTAACTGGCCCAGCAGATCTCCCTGGAAGCTCCTGTTTGGATTGAACCTTATTAGTGAAGGTTTATGTAAACCCTTAGATGTTGACCTGGAGTCCTAGTAGCAATACTTTGTTACTTACCCTCTTGTTTTCAGAGTTTTTGCTTTGCTACTGTGAGTTTCCGCTGACTCGTGTTGACCCTGTGTGTGCAGAGTAGAACTGTGCTCCACAGGGTTTTCAAGGCTGTGTCCTTTCAGAAGCAGATGGTCAGTTCAGGCCTAGCTTCTGAGGTGCTTCTGGATGGGTTCCAATCACCAACCTTTTGGCCACTAGTTAAGCATTTAATCAACTCCACCACCTAGCTACTCCCAAGGCTTTGTCAGCTATACCAAAATAGTTACTGGGCAGATTTTTGCTAGTCATGGTTTCTTGCAATGCAGGTCTTTTCTCTGGGTTCAATTACAGTCTTTAATAGTTCATGTAGTGAGATCTTCACATGGGACACTTTAGTCTTAGTTTGAAAATGTCTGTATTTTGCCCTCCCTCATGAAATACAGAGTTCTGGTGTGGTGCTGAAGGCTAATGCGCTGGACTGCAAAGTCAGTTTGAATCATAAGGTCGGCAGTTTAAGCTCACCAGCCACTCTTCAGAAATCCTATACAGGGTTGCTATGAGTCAGAGCTGACTTGACAGCACTTAACAACAACAAAAACAACACGATTAATATATTTTAGATTGGCAGGTATTGTCCTTCAACTTTGAAGTTACTCTATTGTCTCTAGCTCTGTTGTTGTTGCTGAAGAAAATTAGGAAAGTTATAAATTATCATACCCTTGTCCCCCCCACCCCTTTGTAACTGCTGTTTTACAGTTCAATGTTATATCAACGTGTTCCTAGGGTTGATTCATTTTGTAAGCACTGTTTGGAAGTTCTTGTACCTCTTAGGTCTTTCTTGAATTCTGGAGACATTTCAGCTGTTGTCTTTAAAACTTGCTTCTCCTCCGTTCTTTCTAGAAGTTTGTGGGCTTCTGAATAAACGAATGTTGGGCGCTTCATATTTCCAACTCTTTATCTGACTGTGCTATTTTTTTGTCTAATGTCTTCATATTTATCTTTCATCTACTTACCTTTATCTAGTCTATTGTTTAAAACCTTCAACTGAGTTCCATTTAATTTTTTATTTCATTCCTTTTTTATTAATATGTATTGTTGTCATTGTTAAGTGCTGCTGAGTTGATTCCAACTCATAGTCACTCTGTATAGGGTTTCCGAGGAACGGCTGGTGGATTTGGACCACTGACCTTGCAGTTCAAGTCAACCTTGCGGCCCAGTGCTTATCCTATAGCACCACACCAAGACTCTATTAATATGTATACACACATTTATATTTTTATATCAAGCTATAAATGTAATCTTGTCAAACTTACTTTTTTGTGTGTGATCTCCCCACCTCCCTACCCCTTGGCTTCTTCCTTCAGTTATCCATTCATTTTACCTTCTCCAATCTTAATAGAACTACTGGTGTGGTGCTATAGGATAAGCACTGATTCTGAACCACTAGGTCGGTGGTTCGGTGGTTCAGATCCTTAAGCTGCTCCTTGGAAACCCTATACAGGGTTGCTATGAGTTGGAACTGACTTGATGATACTTAACAACAATCCTGAGTAATTCATGTTAAACATGCGGTGCATATCATTCCATATTTTCAACTTGCTCTTACAATCTTAAACCAACATATTGTATAAAAATAAATATGATCTGTGGTTTTTGTTTATTATCTGCTTTACAAAACTAGAATCATGTACATGCTTTTTGATATATTGCTCAAAGAGAGCTCTAGGAATCCTTGCATATCAAGTGGTATAGTTTTAATTCATTGCTTTTAAAGTTGCTTAATATACATATTATAATTTACTTTCATTCTGTTTATCTCTACAATCAACATTCTTGTATAAATGGCTATATAGACTTGTAATTTTGCTTTCATGGGATAAATTAGGAATCAGCAAACTTTTTCTGTAAAGGACCAGATAATAAATATTTTAAACTGGGTGGGTGATATGAGGAGGCTTCAGAAAGTTCATGGAAAAGTAGAATGAAAAGATAATGGACTTTTTTTTCCTCTCCATTTTTTTTTTTTTATATTTTATTGTGAATTATATGATAGTTTACATGAGAGAACATTAGTTTTACATTCATTCCATTGTATATCATTTCATTGCCATGGTTCTAATCCCCTCCATGCATCATCAACC
>NW_006408578.1:7441649-7477109 GCF_000296735.1 Chrysochloris asiatica | reverse complement strand
TCTGTAGGTGTAGGTCAAGTTTATCAAATTGTATCAGATCACTCTTTTTTTTCCCTCTTCTTTCTTTTCCTGGTTGAGTTCTGGTCATCCAGTCATCTGGGCCAGGTCATGTGGGTACCATCTGCAAGTGTGGGCGTTCTTTTGCACATGCCCTCTCTTCCCATCAGTTGGTAGCTCCACTGTCCACTCGAGTCCTCTGTGGCCACGCTCCTGACTCTGGGCCCAAGAGTCCCTAGGTCTCCTCACACTGCTGGCCAACCAGGTCCCCATCTGGGTCCACAGAAGCCCACCGAACATTGTAGGGCTTAGCTTGCCGCTTCATTGCTGCTTTTACCCCACTTTCCCCTATCAGTGATGCAGATAATGGACTTTAAAAAAAAAAGTTTTTATTGTGAATTGAGTGATAGTTTACATTGGAGAACATCAGTTTTACACTCATCCTATCGTATTTCATTTCATTGCAATGATTATAATCCCCTTCATGCATTACTATTCAACAGTATTTGATTCTGTTCCCTCTGTTTTTGGATGTACACAAAAACACTCAGGAATATATAATCATTTAAATAACCATAGGGCACCTTCTGCAAGCCTGCCTCCTGGCTGCCAGCATACAGCTTTTCTCTTTCCATGTGTCTAGAGTCCTCAACTACTCTATCTCTCCATGTCATCATCTCTGCCTCCATCTCTGGTGTTTCTCTGGATTAGGTCCCATATTTCGCTCATGCTCTTCTCCCTTGATGGTCTTAGGGTCCTCTGTTCCTGGAATTTAAGATTAATTACTCCTCCCCTTTTGGTACAAAACTTCTACCTTTACAGTTGTAAATCACAATTAGTCATGATAACAATTACTCACCATTAAATCATAAAAATCTTATCCCCATTGCCTTCCATCAGACACATCTAGACAAGATGAAAACTATTCAGTGGGGAGTCTATCTTCCCCTGTACACTCTAAAACTAAACACCCTCTTGAAAACTTTTAATCCAGTCACTTCGTGCCTTTAGAGACCTCCCATTTAAGGTAGCCAAAGCCTAAGTTGCCCTGTCTCTATCAATACAGAGGGGATGGGAATGATCCTTGATGTGAAGATTCCTTCCCTCTTGGCTGGTATTTTAAACTACTACATTCCTAAGTATAGGTCAAGTTCATCAAATTGTAGCAATTTACACTTGTTTCCTTTATCAATTTTTTTTTTTTTAATCTTTCTCTAGTTGAATTCTGATCATTCAACCATTGAAGCTAGGTCAAATGAGTACTATCTACAAGTTTGGGTGTTCTTGTGCAGCTCCCCTCACTTCATATTAGCTGGATGCTTCACTCAGCTCTAGCCATTGATGGCTATATCCTTGTCCATGGGCCCAGGAGTTCCCAGGTCTCACCATGCTTTGGACCAACTAGTCCTTCCTCTTCTCTCTCTCAAGATAATGGACTTTTCCCATGAACTTTTTGAAGCCCCCTTGTATGGTTTGTGTTATAACTAGTTACTTTTCAGGGAGAAAGAAGCCAGAGATTACAAAATGACTGAGCCTGTCTGTGTTTCAATCAAATGTCATTTACAAAAATAGGTCACAGTCTGGATTTGACCTATGAGTCATAGTTTCAGAATACTTTGAGATTATTACAAGTGAGATATAATATATATTTATAAAACTTGTGGTATTAACTGTCAGATTGCTTTCCACAAGAAGATAATGGTTGACATCTCTCTACAATGTCTGAAATTGCCTTGGCCTCTGAATCTCCACAACAAACATATATTATGGATATTTAGAATTTTTATGACTTTTGATGGGTATGAAGTGATATCTCACTATAACTCATTTGCATAGGTTTAATTATTATTAATTTTGCACCCATTTCATGTTTGTTGGGCATTAATTTTTGTCATTTGTGGTTTATTAGCATGCAATTGGTCCATTTTCTATTTTTTATTTCTTTTTTGTTAACTAATGAGACATATTTGTGTATTGCAGATATTGACTCTTTGTTCTCTGCATGGACACTATTTTTCTGTATTATTTTTATCTATTAGCTTTGTTTGTGGTATATTTGTCCATAAACCTTATAAAGGATTCTTTATAGAGTGAAGTATATTGATCTTTAGTGAATAGTTTTTGGGCTTCCTGGCATAGTTGAGATAGTTTCTGTCACTCTTGCATTCACTGACTGAAATTGTCTAGATTTTCTTGGAGGAATTTTAGTTTCTGTATTAAGTTTTGAATCTATTTTTAAATGTATTTTTACATGATGTGAGGTGATGATCTGACTTTATATTATCTCACACCCACATGTGGGAAATACTTGAGGTGTTGATCAGGGGTGATATTTCTCCCATTCAAGTCCCTGCATGTTCTTGTTGTTGACTGCAGTCAAGTGGATTCTGACTCATAGTGACCCTGTATAGGGTTTCCGAGGAGTGGCTGGTGGGTTTGAGCTGCTTACATTTCAGTTAGCAGTCCAGGGCTTATCCTATTGGGCCACACTAGGACTCCTCAGCATAATGTTTTCAAGGTTCATCTATGTCACAACAAGTGTCAGAACTTACTTCGTTTTAAATGACTAAATCAGTAGCCCAGTGTCCCTGCATAGATAGCTAAATCACTCAGCTCTTTCTTGGGTCAGTGTGTCAACATACCTAGTCCTCCTTGTAGTGATTCATGCCAGAACTTGATTCCACTGATCTGCATCTTGCAGTTGGCGACCATGTCTCCTATCTACATGTGTTTCTGAACACTCCAGGCCCCAGGTTCTTTATTGGGCCCCACATGTTTGGTAAGGTGGAGGGTCAGAGAAAAAGAGGAAGACCCCCAACGAGATGGATTGGCCAGGTGGCAGCATTGATGGACTCAAGTGTGGCAACCTCAAGTGAGGTTGGCTCAGGATCAGGCAGTGTTTCGTTCAGCTGTGCGTAAGGTTGCTATGGGTCAGTACCGACTCGATGGCACCTAACAACAACAACACTTAGTGGGCCAACATCTACTAAAAGAATCAGCTTTCTTTTCCTATTTTACTTTTGATATCATTCGTTGTTCCTGGCTCTTAGTGATCTCTTATTCTTTCTTTCCAATTGGGCTACAAATGCTAAGGAGTCCTGGTGTGACACTGTAGGATAAGCACTGGACTGCTAACCTCAATGTCGGTGGTTCAAACCAATAGACAATCATTGGAAATTCTATATAGGGTTGCTATGAGTTGGAACTGACTCAACGGCATGTAACTTGAACACCAACACAAATAATAAAAATTTTAAAACGATCACATCTAATACTTCTATGTGCTTGCCGTAAGAGGAAAGGCCTTTCTGTACCATCTTAGTCTGTTATATTTCTAGAAGAGAGGCTAATAATGGGTATATATTTGTGAATATTTAGACAAATATATAATAAACTTTTCCCATTTTGTTGTTAGTGCCGTTGAGTCGGTTCTGACTCAGAGCAACCCTGTATAGGGTTTCCGAGGAGTGGCTGGTGAGTTTGAACCGCCGACCTTGCGGTGCAAGCCAAATTTGCTGTCCAGCACTTATTCTACAGTTCCACACCAGGAGTCCATTAGATCACTAGGTTTTGTGTCAACTTGCCTGGGCCCAGATTCTCAGTGGTTTGACAGTTGAGATGTAGTCATCCACTATGATGAGATCTAACATAATGCATCGCTTCTATGATGAGATCTGCCATGAGCAGTCAATCAATTGTAAGGAAAGTTCCTCAGGGGTAGCCTGCTTCCAATCCATTGGACACTCGGACAAAGCTTGCTGCATTTTTGCTGGGTTTGGGATCATGCATCTGGCTTCTCATACAACCTTCCGTTCGTTAGACTTGAGCCAATGGCCTGCTGTTTTCTGCCGATCCTGGGAGTCGTCAGCAACTTGCCATCTTAACTGCCTGACTTACCTCCCTGCCTGCTGTCTGACCGCCCATCTTGGTGCATCAGCCCTTCCGCTACATGAGTCAGAAGCTGTCAGCCTGACATGTGACTCATGGGCTTGAGATTTACCCACCTCTACCTGCAGATGGAGTCCTGGTGTGACGCTGTGGGTTAATGCGACAGACTGCAAGCCATTTGAATTGAAAGGTCGGCAGTTCAAGCTCACCAGCTGCTCCTCAGAAACCCTATACAGGGTCACTATGGGTCGGAACCAACTTGATGGCACTTCACAACAACGTGCAGATGATACAAACTTGCTTGCTGAAAGTGAAGAAGAAAATATTTATTGATGAACATTAAAGAGCACAGCATTTGGTATGGATTACATCTCAATGTAAAAACACAAAAACAAAAATCCTCACCACTGGACCAATAAACAGCATTCTTATCAACGGAGAAAAGATTGAAGTTGTCAAGGACTTCATTCTTCTTGGATTGACTATCAACACTCATGGAAGCAGCAGTCAGGAAATCAAATGATGTATTGCATTAGGTAAATCTGCTGCACAAGACCTTCTTAAAGTGTTGAAGAGCAAAGATGTCAGCTTGAGGACTAAGGTGCGCCTGACCCAAGCCATGGTATTTTCAATAACCTCATATGCATGCGAAAGTGAATAAGGAAGACCGTAGAAGAATTAATGCTTTAGAGTTATGGTGTTGGAGGGGAATATTGAAAGTGCTATGGGCTGCCAAGAATCAACAGATCTGTGTTGGAAGAAGTGCAGCCATAGTGCTCCTTGGAGGCCAAGATGGTCAAACTTCATCTCTCATACTTTGGGCATATAGTCAGGAGGGACCAGTCACTGAAGAAAGATATCATGTTTGGTAAGGTAGAGGGTCAGAGCAAAAGAGGAAGACCCCCAGTGAAATGGATTGACAAAGTGGCAACATCAATGGGCTCAAGCGTGGCAACAATTGTGAGGTTGGCACAGGACTGGGCAGTGTTTCATTCTGTTGTACATAGAGTCGCTATGTGTCAGTACCGACTCAATGGCACCTAACAACAACAACAACAACAACAACAACAACAACTGTGTGGTAGTTCTGGTGTGGTGCCATAGGATAAGCACTCGACCTCAAGATTGGTTTGGATCGCAGGGTCAGTGGTTCAAACTCATTAGCCACTCCTT
This sequence comes from Chrysochloris asiatica, assembly GCF_000296735.1. Lineage (NCBI taxonomy): Eukaryota > Metazoa > Chordata > Mammalia > Afrosoricida > Chrysochloridae > Chrysochloris > Chrysochloris asiatica. Next base: position 7,472,051 of record NW_006408578.1, on the reverse strand, counting down.
GGAAACCCTATACAGGGTCACTATGAGTTGGAACCGACTCGATGGCATTTAATAACAACAATAACTGTGTGAGATATTCCCTTGATTTATTCTTCTCTTCATATGTACATTTATAAGCTTCACTGGTTTTATTTCTCTAGAGAAGCCAGGGTAAAACAGACCCCTTAGTATATTAATCTTAGTAATTTAAAATTACTGATCTGATAACTCCAAAATTTCTGCTGTATCTGAGTTTTGTTCTGATGCTTGCCCTATCTCTTTAGACTGTATTATTTTTTTTTTCTCTTTAGCACGCCTTGTAATGTTTTTGTTAAAAGCCAGAGAAGATGTGTTGACTACAAGGAGATGAGGTAGACAGGCTTTTAGTGTGAGGTTGTATGCTTATGTGCCTAGTAGTTAAGCTGTCTTTACTATTTGTTATAGCTGTGGTGCCAAAGGCTAAAATTTCTTCTAGGGTTCAGCTTTTTGTTTTTTCTATTTTCTTTGGGTTTCCCTAGAGATTTTTTCTTAAAAAGTGCCTGAAGCTTTTATTGTTGCCATGGTGAGGTGTGAGGGCAAATAAAACAATTGTAGTCCTATGATTGGAGTCCTGGTGTGGCTCTGTGGGCTAATGCATCAGATTGCAAAGTCATTTGAATTGCAAGGTCGGTGGTCCTATACAGGGTTGCTATGGGGTCAGAATCGACTCGATGGTACTTAACAACAACAACAACAACAAATCCTATGATTGGTGGCAGTTGTATGCTGTTGAGTCAGTTCTGACTAATACTGACCCTGTGTAGGGTTTCTGAGGCTGTAAACTTTACGGAACAGAAAGCCTCATCTTTCTCCCGCATAGACGGTGGTAGATTTGAACTACTGACCTTACTATGAATAGCCCAGATTGTAATTCACTATGCTATCAGGGCTCCTTAGTCCTATGACTGTTGGTGTTGCTGTTAAATGCTGTCAAGTTGGTTTCAACTCATAACCACCCTGTATGGGGTTTCCGAGGAATGGCTGGTGAGTTTGAACTGTCGACTTTTCATTTCAAACTGACCTTGTGGTCAAGTGCTTATCCTACAATGCCACACTAGGATTTAGGTCTCTGTTTTTAGCGAGCTTGTGTCCCTTAGCTATGACTTCACAGCTACTTTATTTATTATTATTATTTTTAACTTTTTACTGTGAACTGAGTAAAGGTTTACAGAACAGCTCATCAGTCTCACATTTAAAAAATTATATACTTCGTGCCATTTCAATAATCACAATCCACTGCATGTCCCATCAGTTAACAGTATTTGCCTCTATCCACTTAATATGTTTCCCTTCCCACCAACCCTCTCTCTCCCTGTAACCATCATAGCAAGATGTTTCATTTAGCAAGAGAATCTTTTCTTAAGTTTTTACACTAGTCTCATGCAATATTTATTTTTTTATGATTGATGAATTTCACTCAGTATAATGTTCTTCAGGTTCATCCATGTTGTGAGGTGTTTTGCACATTCTTCATCATTCTTCAATGCTGTGTAATTTTCCATTGTGTGTATGTACCAAGGTTTGTTTAACCACTCTTCTGTTAATGGGAATTTATGCTCTCTCCATCTTTTTGCTATTTTCACAGCTACTTTATTGTCACTCAAATAAACGTGCACCTTCTCCATTTGTTTAAGAATGAGTCCTTCCTCCTGGGAGGTATTTTTATTTTTTATAAGTGCCAATACACTCCCTCCCCCCACCCCCCATGTTGCTATTAAAAAATTAGCACAATGAGTTTAGAAAATTACCTTGGGGCAGGGGTGGGGGGAAGGGAGTGGTTGGCAAACAAACCTAGAAGGTATGTGTTATTTGAATAAAAATAAGATAGTTCTTAGCTCTCCCCTCCCCTTTAGATGAGACAAGATGACGAGAAGAGGTTGGATTTGGGTATGTATATCCTCCCGTCTGGTAGCGTAGTGGTTACGAATCGGGCTGCGAACCTTAGGGTCAGCGGTTCGAAACTACCAGCCGCTCCGCGGGAGAAAGATGAGGCTTTCTACTCCCGTAAAGATTTACACCCTCGGAAACCCTGTACAGGGTCGCTATGGGTCGGAACCGACTCGACGGCACTTAACAACAACAACAACAACATCCTCCCTCCCGTGTGAGTTAAGCTCTGGTTAAACCCCTCTTGGTTGCTGTTGCGGTTGCTAAATGCTGTCCAGTCGGGTCTGAGCCATAGCAACCCTGGATAGGGGTTCTGAGGAGTGACTGGTGCGTTTGAACTGCCAACCTAAACATCTTCTTTAGGCTTTGGTAAAATATTTATTTGTTATAAGGAGAACAGAGAGCTGGGTGTATTTCAAATTGCTATGATTTTTGTAGCGATACTTTTGGACTTACCTTGTATAATAATAGCAAGCCTAGAGCGCAGAGTAGCCTTCTCCACAGGATTTCCGAGGTTGTAAATCTTCACACAAGCAGACTGCCCCATCTTTCTTCTGTGGAGTAGCTGGTGGGTTCAAACCAAAGACCTTTCAGTTAACAGCTGAGTGCTTAGGGATTAGAGACATTAGGGACTCCTGGGTATTTTCTAATGACAAAAATCTCAAGTGGCAGCTACTATCCAAGTGGTAGTAATAATATCATTGTTACTTTGGAGTCATCATATGATGGTTATAGGATAAAGAAAATAAATAAATACATTACTCTTAGAAGAAATCAGGATTTTCAACGTGAGAAAAATGAGATAAAAGTCAAAATCAAAGAAGTTAAGTAAAATCCTGGGACACATTATGACTATATCCCTTTTCATTCCTAATCTGACAGACTAATGGTTTTTCCTCCTTCGCATCTCACACATTTTCCAGAGGATTGTTTTTCTGCTGGACTTTTAAAGTAAAAAATTTTGGCCCTACTTATCAGATTTATCTTTTGCTTTTATTTTTACTAAGCCTTTTCTTCTAACATCATTTTGATTTATTTTGTCTCCTTTCTCTTACTTTTGAATGAAAGTTGGTTTATTTAGTTTAGTTCCTTAATGTCCTATAGTTTTTATATGTGTGTGTACTGATATTGATTTAGTTATGAAGATGCCTTCTCAAGGGAACCAAAGATGTTACTTCCAAATCCCAAATTTGGAACTGTACTAGCTATGTTTTCCCAGTTAGGGAATTAATCTGAGAAAATTCACATTAAAATATGAAGTTAAATTTGTAAGAGTCAGTTTTGCAAATTAAAAAGATGGCTTCCTATGAAAATATTGAGAACTGTGAATGATCGTGTTTCCTAAGTGAGCCTCTTATCCAAATTCCCATTTTCTAAAACTGCTAATTCAAAGAATTTATGTTCCCCCCAAACCTCACCCCTCTGAACCAAAATCTTCATTATTTAGGATCATTTTGACAGTTCTCATTCCTTTTTGACCACCAGTTCTCCAAGTTCAACCAACTTCGTTCAGAAGCATTTAACATTTTTTAAAAATATAATATGAAGAAGTGATTCATTTTAATTGGACAGAGCTTGTTCAGAATTTCCAAAATGAAATTTGAGCTTAGACAAAGAAAGTCTCAGACAGAAAGGCTTATTTTTCATAAACTACTGAAAACAGGGCACAGAAAATGAACATCTGTCCCTGACCTTAGCATTTGTGGTTCCTACCACAGAACTGAATGGCTATTCTTCATTGTTTTTCTGTGACTCAAACTTTGTGCATGAATACTTGTATAGAACAGCACACAGCAGGGCAATTCTTCACTAGTTAAAATTGTTTATGGATCCTTTTGTACCTATAATTCACAATTTAAAAATTCCTCTAAATGCATTTGTTTATATGTTACTCAGGCTCAACACTGGGGCTTTTGAGAAATTCCTGTGCACTATTACCCTATGGATATCTGCCTACCAAGAGGGGGAATAGGCTGGGGGAGGGCTGGGGTGGCGGATATGAACTTGTGCCCTGAGAATATGGCAGGAAGGAATGCAGAATGACTGTGGGAACTGAGGGAAAGAAATTACTGCTCCCAAAAATGAAATGAGGAATATGTAAAAAGTTTTCCTGGTCTGGGGAGGATACACAAAAGAAAGAATCCTAGGTTTGGGAAAACGGACGTCTTGTATTCAAATTCCTGATTTGCTATTGTTTTATTTTTGATGCATTGTTGAGATTATACACAGCAAAACATACATCAATCCTACCGCGTACAACTTAGTGACATTGATTACGTTCTTTGAGTTGGTTATCAATTCTTACTCTCTTTTTCTGAGTTATTTCTTCCCCATAAGCATAAACTTACTGGTCCCTGAGGTTATTATTATAGATAGATCTCTAAAAAGCACAATGCTCAAAGCAGACCTTTTTTTTACTGGTTAAGGTAAGCTGTTCAGTTTAAAGGAGACTTCAGGAGATATTTTTGATTTAAGGCTTAAAGATTATCTCAGGACAATAGTCCTGGTGTGGCACAGTAGGATAGGCACTGGACTGCTAACCAAAAGGTTGGTGGGCCACTCCTTGGCACCTGACTTGATGGCACTTAGTAACAGTTGTTTCAGTGAAGTATCCACCCTTGACGACTCCAGAAGTCTATGAGGATTTGAAATTATGATATGTAATAGCCACCCTTTTGATCAGGATTATTCTATGTAATCTTTGATCAAAGGTTCAGTAATGCTAGCTAGCCAGGTACCATCTAATTCTTCCGGTCTCATGGTAAAGGAGCAGTTCTTTGTGGAGACAGCCATCCGTTCCATATCCTCCTCCGATTCCTGGCTCTCCTTCTTTCTCTGTTGTTCCAATTTTTGTGTCTTTGAATGACACTTACAAGACCCTAAGTACTACACAATGAACTACAATGTAAAATAGAAGCACTAAACATATTATCAGACCAATTAGCTGGGCTGTCCCATGAAACTATGACCCTAAACCTCCAAATCTCATAAGGAGTTTGGTAGCACATAAGCAGCCTCAGTAGCTACTGTTTTTTGGGTCATTATTATAAATACCTAACACACAACTTTTGCCATTTTCAACTTTTGATAGGCATACAATAGACAGCTATCCAACTCTACTCCTAATCAGTGCAAATTTTCAATCACTAGTAACACCTCCTTTTCCTCTCGCTACCATCCTTGTTGTTAGGTGCTGTCGAGTTGGTTTTGACTCATTGTGACCCTTTGCACAACAGAACAAAATACTTCCTGGTTCTGCGCCAGCCTCACAATTGTTGTCATGTTTGAGCCCATTGTTGCTGCCACGGTGTCAGGCCATCTTGTTTGTGTGTGTGGGATCTTCCTTTTTTCGCTGACTCTCCACTTTTCCAAGCATGATGTCCTTCTCCAGGGACTCGTCCCTCCTGATAATATGTACAAACCATTAGAGACAAAGTCTTGTTGTTGAGTGCCGTCGAGTCGGTTCCGACCCATAGCGACCCTGTACAGGGTTTCCGAGGCTGCAAATCTTTACGGGAGCAGAACGCCTCATCTTTCTCCTGCGGAGCGGCTGGTAGTTTCGAACCGCTGACCTTAAGGTTCGCAGCCCGATTACCATCCTCATTTCTAAGGAGAATAAGCACCGTTGTGCTTATTCTAAGACAGATTTGTTGGTTCTTTTGGCATTCCACGATACTTTCAATATTCTTCTTCAACATCGTAATTGCAATGCATTGATTCTTCTATGGTTTTCTGTTTCCATTGTACATGTGAGATGATTGAAAATACCGTGGCTTGGGCCAGGCATGCCTTCATTTTCAAACTGACTTCTTTGCTATTGAACACTTTAAAGAGGTCTTTGGCCTAATGCAGTCTGTCATTTGATTTCTTTACTGTCCATCTAGTGTGTATAGCCACCTTTTATGTTGTTGAAAAAGGGTCTTTGCAATGAATAAATCATTGGTCTTGCAAAATTCTATCATGAGCTCTTCAATATCCTTTCTCTGTCATTAAGGTTATATTTTCCAACTACTGATTCTTTCTCTTTGTTTCCAATGTGTGCATTCCAATCACCAGTAATTATCAATCCATCTTGATTTCATGCTTAATGAATTTCAGACTGAAGAAACTGATAGAATTCTTCAATTTCATCATCACTGGCTTTAGGGGTTTTTGTGTAAATTTGAATAGTAGTGATACTTTTTTAAGTGTTGTCAAGTTGGTTTCAACTCATAGTGATCCTGTATAGGGTTTCCAAGGAGTGGCTAGTGAGCTTGAACTGCCGACCTTGTGGTTCAAACTGACCTTGCAGTTCGGCACATTATCTTGTAACACCACACCAGGACTCAGATAGCGGTATAGGTCCTTCATATTCCTGGTAAGATTTATTCCAAGGTATTTTATTCTCTTAAATGTTTGCCATTAAATATATATATATGTATTTTATTGTGTTGTAAGTGAAGGTTTATACATCAAATTAAGTTCCTATCTAACAATTGTTGATCTATTTTTTTGTTGCTGTTTGTGGAAACCCTGTACAGGGTCACTATGAGTTGGAACCGACTCCATGGCACATAACAACAACAACATTTGTGACTTGGCACGTTGTGGTGCTTACTAAATGGTAGCTGTATGATGGTAAAACAGATGGACAATTTCTTTGGAAGATAGTGCTTAATTGCATTCCTCCTGAGTGTGTGTTAGGTGTGGTGAGTTACGTCTAACAAATAGAATACGATGGAAGTGATGGTGTAAGAGTTTTGAGATCAGCACATAAAAGGCCCCAGGGCTTCCTCTTTGCTTTGTCTCTGGTATCACTCTCTCTGGGGAAATCCAGATGCTATGTCCTTATGGTGAGAGCCTGAGGCTCTCTGTCCACAGCCATGGGAGTGACCCATCTTGAAAATGAATCCCCCAGCTCTAGTGGAGTCTTCAGTTAACTGCAGCCTTAGCTGACATGAACCAGAGCCACCAACCAGGCCACAGAAACGGAGCGAAGAAATGTTTGTTGTTCCAAGGGTGATTTGCTATGCAGTAGTAAAAATGACGAACAGAGTTGCAATTAGCTCATAATCAGGATGAGAATAGGGATACAGAGCATTGTTCTCTCTCTACTTCCACCTAGGGGACCTGATGGGCTAGAGTCTTCTAATTTCCTCCATGCCACAGCCTCTTCTCTCGTAGGGAATTCTATAACAGAGCATGGAGAGACAACTCAATGCTCTTCCTTAGAGGTAGAAGAGGCCCTGAGAAAACTCTGAGAATTAGTTACATCTTTGGGATTCATTGAAGGTGGGGTGGACGGTGGAAACTGTTCGAGTCATATAGCTTTACTTGTTGTTGTTGTTGTTAAGTGCTGTCATGTCGGATCTGACGCATAGTGACCCTGCATGGGGTTTCCAAGGATCAGCTGGTGGGTTTGAACCATGGATCTTGTGGTTAGCAGTCCTGTGCTTATCCTATAGTGCCACACCAGGACTCCATAGTTTTTACTAGGATCCAGGTATAAATTGATTCACATGATATCATGTGGAGCACGGTTCTGCTCTGACACACATGGGGTTGCCATGAGTTAGATCTACTCAAGGGAACTCTTTTGTTGTTGCTGTTGTTAAGTGCTGTCAAGTCAGTTTTGACTCATAGTGACCCTGTATAGGGTTTCTGAGAAGTGCCTGGTGGGCTTGAGCCACTGACCTTGTGGTTAGCAGTCCAGTGCTTATCCCACAGTTTCACACCAGGATTCAATTTCATTTTCTTCCCGTAGTATATCCAATTGTTTGTTGCTAAATGCCATCAAGTTGGTTCCAACTCATAGTGACCCTATATAGGGTTTCCAAGGAGCGACTGGTGAGCTTGAACTGCCGACCTTGCAGTTCAATCGGACCTTGCAGCCCAGCACATTAACCTGCAGCACCACACCAGGACTCCAACCAATTGTAGTGACGCTATTAATTAAAACTCGTTTACTGTATACATCTCTCTCTCTATGTATATATTTAATATATAGCTTTATCATGTGAAAAATACAGACATATGTGTTTGTGTGTAGAATAATTCATGAGATACAACACCTGCCCTAGATAAACTCATATAATCACACAGGGAAAGGATGATTTCCAAATACCGTGGACAGCCTTGTGGTGGAGTTGTGCACATGATTCTGCAGGAGCTTAGAGGAGAAACAGTGAGCTTATAGAGGAGACTCGATGAGGGCTTCTGGAAGAGACAAGGTATGAGGTGATTTGTGAATGATGAGGAAGAATTAGGTCAGTGTAGAAAAACGATTATTGTATGCCAGGTAGGAGAAATAGCATGAGTCAGGTTAGGAAGGTATGACATAGCATGGTGTGGGAGGGGCACTACCTACACGATGAAGTAAGACTGAAGCAAGTGGGGGCGGGCTGCCATAGAGGAGAAAAGGTTCCAGTCAAGGAGGGTATTGGGGTGCTCCAGAAGGGGTTAGTATATCACGGGGGAATCTGAGGAAGGTTACTCTGAATGTTATGTGGAGACTGTGTAAAATGGAATTTGTTCGTGGGGCCATGCAGTAACCCAGCTGACAGTGATGGTAACTGGTATTGGGCAATAGCCATGGGGACAGTGAAAGTGGGTCAGATTCTCTGCTGTTCTCGGAGGCACCAATCAGTATTAGTCTCAGTCACTGATTGCATATGGTGCCTGAAGAAATAGAACACTTCGATTTCTGGTTTCATCAACTGGATGGATAGTAATGTCATTTGTTGAGCCAGACCACACATGCGGAGATTGTCTGCAAATAGTAAACAGGGTGGTTATACCTGCTGGAAGGTGAGGAAAGTGGAAAAAGCTTGCAACATCCGCTGAGGAAAATGGGTTCAACAGAGGGGGCAGCCTGTAGCGTTGCCTGACTTGCTCCAGCCTTATAAGAGAGATGGGTCCAGACTGGCACCTGGTGTGGGCAGACATCCTCAGACCAGGATAAGTGCACTCAGATGTGTAAGTGGCCCATCCAATACAGCTGGGTGAGAGATGTAGCTGGGTGGGGTACTCCCACTTCCCGCCTGCCTGGCCTGCCTTGGCTCTCTGGATATGTGGTGACTGACTTTGGTCAAGACGTGGATGTGCATTGGTTGTCTGCAGTGGACTTAATTTTTTTTATTGTCTCCTAGCACTTCCTCAGATAAGAGGCATGTGGTTTCGGTCTTACTAACTTTTGGTTATAGTGTCATTACAGTTGGAATTGGCTCTATGGCAATCGGTTTTTACCTCTTGGCTGACTGAATCACACGGGACTGCTGTCTCTTCTTACGCACACAAACTTATCTTGGAATATTTAGTGAAAGGTCATACTACTATTCATTTAGTGAAAAGGTCATACTTTTATGAATTGCTCTTTTATTAAGGATTTGAGAAGGGCTTAGAGATGTGTCCATTGTTTTGCAACTACTTTTTAGGCTAAGCAGATTATTGTTTTTATTGTTGTTAAGTGTCGTCAAGTCAGTTCTGACTCATAGTGACCCTGTGTAGGGTTTCCAAGAAGCGACTGTTGGATTTGAACTGCTGACCTTGCAGTTCAAACCGACATTGCAGTTGAGTGCTTATAAGTGCAAGAGAAAAATAAGGAGAGAAACAAAAGATAAAGCCAGAGCTCAGGGCAGTTCCCCAATGCAAGGACAAGGTCTTATAAAGTCTGGTGCAAGTCCAAGGGGTCAATCTCGCTTTTGACCTTGAAAGTCCTACAGATCATAGCAATGGAAATACATCAATGATTAGTTATGAAAATCTGCCATGTTCATAAAACTCCTCATCCGGTGTTCATTAGCATATATCTCATTCCAGGCACTGTTTTAGGTTCTGAGAACACAGCAGTGGGCAAAACAGACAAGATTTCTTCTCACATGGAGTCCAATGCCAGGTGCCACAGCTGCACTTGTCTGATGCCCCTTAGCAAATGCAGACTTTGGTGCTCTTGGCACAGCCCTTGGGGCAGCACTTTTGCAATTGCAGGAGCCAGAGCAGACAACATAGCCACCAGTGCCACAGAAGAAGTTGTGGTCCATTTTGCACGAGGTGGGCGAGGTCGAAGACAGGCGACAAAGAGGGTGCTAGGATGATGGAAAACGTGATCTACCCTGTAATTTATTAATTTATTTCCCCATTTAAAACGTTCTGTTTAAGACAGAAATATATTTGACTTCCTTGCCATTTGGAAGTTCTGTATCTACATTATTCCCTCCTTTTGCTGGCTGGTTGACTTTATTATATATTGATATCTCTGGTTCCTTATTTTCAGTCTTGTAGGTTTGTTTTACTTTAAATACTTCTACATCTGGGTTGAGTTCTGGGTGGTGTTGTCTTGTTAATCTCAGGTTGTTGTCTGCCATTGTTGATTCTCAATCCAAAGAACACCCTTTAATATTTTTTTTTAAATTTGGCCTGGTCATTACAAATTCTTTTAATTTCTGTTTATCTGGAAATGTCCTAATTTCACTATTGTATTTGAGGAATAGCTTTGATGGATATATGAATTTTGGTTGGCAATTTTTTTCTTTCAGAGTATTCTATATATTATCCCATTGTCTTCCTGCCTGCATGGTTTCTACTGAGAAATCAGAACTTAGTTTTTTTTTTTTAATGTTTTATTATGAATTATGTGATAGTTTACATGGGAGAACATTGGTTTTACATTCATTCTATCTTGTATCATATCATTGCCATGGTTACAATCCCCTCCATGCAATCCTTCCCCCATGCCCCCCAGGTCTTCAGTATACAGTCACTCTCCCTCTCTGGATCTAAAGTCTCCAGCTGCTCCATCGCTCCACATCATCATCTCTGCCTCCATTTCAGGCATCACTGCTTCTCTGGGTAGGGTCCCACTCTCTGCTCAAGGTTTTGTTTTTTATAAAAAGTTTTTATTATGAATTGAGTGATAGTTTTCATGGGGGAACATCAGTTTTACACTTATCCTATTGTATTCATTTCATTGCAATAATTACAATCCCCTGCATGCTTCATCCTTCAACAGTATTTCCTCTATTCCTTCTGCTCTTTTTTTTTTTTTTTGATGTGCACCAAAACACTCATAAATATACAATCATTCAAACAGCCAAAAGGCACACCTTGGAAGCCTGCCCCCAGGCTGCTAGCACACATCCCCTCTCCTTCCATGAGTCTAGAGTCCTCAGCTGCTCTGTCTCTCCATGTCATTGTCTCTGCCTCCATATCTGGTGTTGCCACTTCTCTGGGTAGGGTCCCACACTCTGCTCCCACTCTTCTCCCTTGATAGTCCCAGAGTCCTCTGCCCTGGGACTGTAAGATCGACCATTCACCCCTTTTTGCTACAAAACTTCTACCTTTACAGTTGCAACAATCACAATTAGTCATGATAACAATTACTATTGAATCATGAGAGTCTTGTCCCCATCTCTTTTCACCAGACCTGTCTAGACAAGATGAAAACCATTCAGTAGGGTTTCTACCTTCCCCTGCACACTCTGAATCTAAACTCCCTCTTGAAAACTTGTAAGCCAGCCAGTTCATGCCTTTACAGACCCCTCCATTTTAGGTGGCCAATGTCTAAGTTGCCCATCCCTGTCAACTCTATGTACAGAGGGGATGGGAATGAGCCTTGCTGTAAAGATTCTTTCCCTTTTGCTTGGTATTTTAAGCAGCGCTTAGTTTTATTGGTTCTTCTTTATAGGAAACTTTTTGTTCTTCCTGAGCTGCTCTCAGGACTCTTTCTTTGTCTTTGGTTTTGGGAAGTTTGGTTTTCTTTTGTGATCTATCCTGTTTGTGGATCATTCACCTTCTCATATGCTATCTTCTCATCTTTCATGACGTTAAGGGAGTTTTCTTCCAATAACTCTTTGACAATTTTCTCTGCACTTTTTATTGCCTCTTCCTGTTTTGGAATTCTGATTACCCATAAGTTATTCCTCTTCACAGTGTCCTACATAACTCTTAGGCTTTCTTTGGATTTTTTTCCTTCTTTTTTCTGATTGTTCTTCAAACAAACTAGTATTGAGAGATTTATCGTCAAGCTTACTAATTTGGACTTCCATTGCTTTGCATCTATGCCTTTGCCCTTTCAATGTAGTGTCCATTTTTTTTTATATTAATTTCTGGATTTCTAATTCCACGTTTTTGTTTTTTTTTTTATGATTTCAAAATCTGCATTTGTTTTGTCTTGCAGTGTTTTCCAACTTTGCAGTTCAAACTGACCTTCCAGTCCAGTGCATTATTCTGCAGCTGTTGTTGTTGTTATGTGCCGTGGAGTCAGTTCTGTGACACATAGTAAATAAAGATCAAAGGGCGGGGGGAAGAAGAGGAAAAATGAGAACCAAGAAAAGAAGGAAAAATAAAAGAAGAAATAGGGTAAAATTCAAGAGACTATAAAGAGAAGAATAAGAAGAAAGAATAAACAAACAAAGACAATGAAAGGATAAAACAAAACAAAACAAAAAAACAAAACCCCAATAACCCAGCTCAGCTGTTGGGCCTGGAGAGGGGATAAATCTGGGGCTCCTGCTAGCCAAGGAATTCACAAGGTGGGTGTGGGAGGATGTGACAGCAGAGTTTCTGGTTCTAGATGGAGTTCCTATAGGTTTAGATGTTGTCTGTGTTCATGGCACTCAATCCAGAGGTAGTTTGTGCAGGCTGGTTTTGTGAGGCTTATTAGGGAAGTGTTGTTGTTGTTGTTATGTGCCGTGGAGTTGGTTCCGACTCATAGCGACCCTGCATAGGGTTTCCGAGACTATACATCTTTACAGGAGCAGCAAGCCTCATCTTTCTCCCACGGAACAGCTGGTAGTTTTGAACTGCTGACCGTGAGATTAGCAGCCCGCATTCATAACCACTACGCTACTATAGGTTACAATTCAGGATCAGAAATGACTCAGGATACAGCCTCTTCTCAGCTGTGCTACAGGCAGACCTCTCTCTGGTCCTCATGCCTCTTAGGCTGCCCCAGCTTCTGTTCTGTTTGGGCAAGTGTCACAAAGCTCTGTTAACACTGTTGGTAAGTGCCTGGAGGCACTCCGTTTCATCAAAGGTGCTCAGTTTTTGCAATTTCTCATGGATTGGGAAGTCCACCGCACTGTTGCATGCCAATCTCCTTGTTCTTCTGACTCTGTTGCTACTATTTCTCTGCCACTGCTTGCCATCTCTCACCATCTCTGATATCACACTGTCTCCAGGGTCTAGATGGTTTTCAGCTCAAGGACCCTGGGCCCAAGAGACATACTCTGTTCCAATCTCTTCTTGGTGGGAGGCAGATGCCCTGCCAACTTCTGAGGTGGCTCATTTAGACTTGTTGTTGATAGGAGTTTGTTCTGACTCATAGCGACCTTATGTATAACAGAATGGTCCTGCCTGCACTACTGTCACAACTGTTACTTTTTATTATTTTTTTTAACCATGAGATTTGTAATTGTTATAGCCATTATCATCACAATTGTGTTTCTTGTTTCTCTTTTTTTAAACGTTTTATTGTGAATTGAATGATACTTTACATGGGTGAACACTAGTTTTGCACTCATCCTATCATATTTTGTTTCATTGCAATGATTACAGTCCCCTCCGTGCATTATTGTTTAACAATATTTGCATCGATTCCCTCTGTTGTTGTTTGTTTTTCGTGCAGGCTCATGATGGAGCTGGTTTCAGTGTCTGTTAGGACCACAGGGCAGCTGGGGGCAGGGTGGCTGGTTAGGAGGGTTTCTGCTAGACTAGTGTTGGTCTTGTGGTTCTATGGGTTTTGGAGCCCAGCTCGCCTGAATCTAGGCACCAAAGCAGTGCAGCCACCCCCACCTCACATAGCCATGGCTCCAAACCCTGAGAGCAGGGTCTGTGCTATGGGTGGATGAAGGTAGGAACAGGCCACAACTCTGGTCACCAGGTGAGCATGGGGAGAAAGAGGGAATTGCACTTTTTCCATCACCTGTGTGAATCTGCTTTGCCAAGCCACCTTCTCCATCAAAGCTGCTCACAAAAGCTCAAGATGATTGCATGGTATCAGCTGGCTTAGTCCGTCTCCCTCTCTCTCTGTCCCTGCTCTGCTTCTCCTCTTAGCAGGCACTCAATCCACTTCTTTAGCCATTCCTCTGAAGTTCAGGGTTCCACGATTTTATCAGTTTCTGTTTCATTTGCTCTCTCGTATCTTTGTTGTAGAGGGTCTGTGTAGTGCATGTGCCTAGTCCGCCGTCTTGCTGGAAGTCTAAAGGAGGTTTTGTATAGAAGTTGTTCAACAAAAAGACCCATTCTTGATGCGCTTTTATTTTGATACATCTCCACATTATTTTTCTCATTGTTTGACAAACAACAACAAAATCTTTGCATGTTTTCTTTGCTTGGAGGGTTTTCCTTTTTTAAAAAATCTTTTATTGTGAATTGAGTGAAGGTTTACAGAGCAGATCATCACTTTTACATTCAACAATCATACACTTTGCTTACCTCTATTCACTTTAACTATTGCATTCATCATTATTCTTAAATGTTTTGTAGTATTCCATTGTGTGTACGTACCAAGGTTTGTGAAACCATTCTTCTGTTGATGGGCATTTAGGCTGCCTCCATCTTTTTGATTTGTCTCCTGTAGACAGTATATTTATCTGCTCTTTATGTCTCTTGACTGGTACACTTAATCCACTTACATTTGGTATAATTGATTGTTGTCATTTTGCTGTGTGTGGTTTTTTTTTTTGTGTGTGTGTGTGCGTGGTGCTGCTAGATTCTTTGTTTTACATAATTTTCATTTTGTTTGTGGGTTTTCTTACCATTTTCATTTCTGTTGTGTTGTTTTACTAAATCTTTCTGATTTTCCTCTTTTTTCCTTTTGATGTGCAGGTGTATCCTTTCTCTTTAAGATTACCCTATAATTTATTATTATTTTTTCCTGCTTAAAGCAGTCTGTTTATCTTGAAATCTACTTGATTTCCTTGCCATTTTTAGCCACGCTATTCCCTCTTTTTGCTTGCTTTGTAGTTGACTTCATTAAACATTGTATCTCTGGTTTCCTATTTTCAATTTTGTATGCTTGTTTTATTTTAAATACTTGTATGTCTGGAATAATTTCTGGATGGTGTTGTCATGTATGGTAATCTCAGATTGCTGTTTGCTGTTGATCTCATTTTAAAGAACACCCTTTAGCATTTTTTGCAAAGTTGTTCCAGTCATTACAAATTCCTTTAATTTCTGTTTATCAGGAATGTCCTAATTTTGCCATTGTATTTGAGGGACAACTTTGCTGGGTATATAGTTGGCAATCTTTTTCTTTCAGCATTTTCTGTATGTCATTTCATTGCCTTCTTGCCTTCATGGTTTCTGCTGAGAAATCAGAGCTTATTGGTTCTCCTTTGTAGGTAACCTTTTATTTTTCCTGAGCTGTCCTCAGAATTCTTTCCTTGCCTTTGGTTTTGGAAAGTTTCATTATGGTATGTCTTGGTGATTTTCTTTTGGGATCAATCCTATTTGGGATTCATTCAACTAATTGCTTGCTTATCGTCTCATCTTTCAAGATGTTAGGGATGTTTTCTTCTAACAGCTCTTCAAAAATTTCCTCTGTCCTTGTCTGTTTCTGTTCTGGGTTTTTGATTACCCATAGTTGGTCCTCTTCATAGTGTCCCACATAACACTCAGGCTTACTTTGAAAAATTTCCTTCTTTTATCGTACTGTTCTTATAGCATACTAGTTTTGAGAGATATATCTTCAAGTTCACTAGTTCTGGTTTTCATTGCTTCGCATCTGCTCCTTTGCCCTTTACATGTCTTATTCATTTCTGAGACCTTATATTAGTCTTCTGGATTTCTAGTAGCAGGTTTTGGGTTGATTCAAAATTGGCACTTATTTTGTTTATTTTTTTCTTGTAGTGTTGTCCTGAGTTCTTCTAAAGTTTTTACTGTGTTCGCCTTACTTTCCTCAATCTTTTTTCGATCCTTTGAAGGCATCTAATTATCATTCTTTTGAACTCTTTTTCCGTTTTTTTCTATTACCTTTTCTTCTTCATTCATTTGAGTCATTCCCTCTTGTTTCTTTGCATGAGCTAAAATTGTCTGTCGTCTCTGGGGCACTGTGAAGTTGTCATATTTGTAAAACCAAACAGTGCTGTTGTTGGTCTCAGAGGGGTGAAATCTCTGGGGGGACTCCTGTAATTAAATCTTATGAGGTTGTTGTGGAAGGGATATGACAGCAGAGTTCCTGGTCCTAGATGGAGTATTCCCATTGGCCGAAGTTTTACCTATATTCAGAGCACTCAATCTGGAAATCATTTGTGGGGCCTTTTATGGAGCTGGTTTCAGTGTCTGTTAGGACCACAGGGAAGCTGGGGGCAGGGTAACTGGTTAAAGCTGGTCTAGTGGCTCTGTGGGTTTTATAGGTCTGGAGTTGAGTCCACCTGAATCCAGGCACTAAAGTGATACACCAAAGTGGTACATGCTAGCATGGCTCCCAATCATGTGGCTCAGAACTCCCGGAAATCAGGGTCTGCAATGGGGAGTGGATGAAGGTGGGCACTGCCCACTCTTCTGGTCACCAGAGGAGCATAAAGAAAAAGAAGAAATTGCACATTTTCTGTTGCCCATGTGAATATGTTCTGCTAGGCCTCCTTCTACTGCTTAGGCTGCTTACAAGATCATGTTGCTGCATCAGCCAGTCTCCCTGGATCACCATCCCTGCTCAGCCTCGCCTCCAAGCAAGCATTCCATCCACCTCTCTAACCTTTCTTCTGAAGTTCAAGCTTCCAGAGTTGTCATCTGTATCTGTTTTATTTAATCTCTGGTATTTTTGTTGTAGTGGTTTGTGTAGTGCATCTGCCTAGTCCGCCATCATGCCTGAAGGGTTTCAGTATGTTCCATTCATCATTATGAGAGAAATGAATCCTTGATAGCTTTTCTTTCAAGTCAAATGTCTTATTAGTTAAACAAGCTTTTTGTTTCAAATCTTAAAAAGTTCATGGCAGCATGAACAGCAGAATGAGACTGTTAATTGTAATGTGTCCTGCAGGACGGACAACGGTATCATGTCAAACAGGAACAACAATTCTAGGAGAAGCCCAGACTGTGTGAATTCCAGCTGCACCACACCCTTGTGTACTGCCTTGATTAGGGTACAATTTAACATAGCTAGAGGGATGCATGAGTTGCATGTTCTTTTTCCCTATGCTCCTCTAGTGACCAGAAGTGTGGACAGCTCCCACCTTCATCCACCCGCCCCGCCCCCTCTCCCCCAGTGTAGACCCTGCTTTCTGGGGGGAGCTTTGAGCCTCCATGAATATTCATCACAACCTCTACAGTGCAGTCACAATGACCTGCCCATCCACCTGGATGTTGTAGGTGGTCATCCTTCTGGAATCTTAGCCACAGGCCAAGTGACTTCCATAGGAGCCCTTGGGCATTGTGCTGGTTCTAACTTCAATTCTGCTATATTCCGGGAGAAATTAGAGTCAAGGCTCAATTAGGGTTTTGTACTTCTTTTATAAGGTGTTTAAATCAACATTGTGGTATATAATATGACATTCTTCTACAATATGAAATGTAGAACAAGTCACTGCTGCAAGAAGACTGTTTCTAATTTTCCTATAATAGGGCTGAGCACACAGGATATTATCATCATTCCTTCCTTGATTTCCTGGAAATGCAAATTTCAAAGATGTGTTCCGAATAGTATTGAATACTTACGTTCTTTGTGCTTATTTTAGCACTGTATTTGACTTTTTATATATTTTACTATTTTCCCTTTTTTAAAAAGGAAACTTTTTACTGTGAACTGAGTGAAGTTTTACAGAAAAGATCATCAGTTTTACATTCAACAAAGCATACACTTGACTTCATCTCCAGTGATTACAATCCCTTCCATGCAACCACAGTTATCCCGTTTCCTCCCTGTGGTTCCTGTTTCCACTCCACCCACCTTCACTTCCTTTCTCAACTTTGTCCTTGGGAAAATGTCTTTTGATTTTGAATGGTTGACCATTCCATGGTAAGCATACTCTACTAGTGTTGTCCCCACTATATACCTACCTATTGCTTGGCTGAAAATTGGGCCACGAGGTATTTCACCATTGAGTTGGTTCCGGCTCATAGTGACCATGCATAGGGTTTCTGAGAAGCAGTTGGTGTGTTTGAATTGCTGACCTATGGTTTGAAGTCCAATGCTGATCCTATAATGCCACACCAGTAGTTTTGTTGTTGTTAAGTGCGATCGAGTCAGTTCTGACTCATAGCGATCCTGTATAGGGTTTCTGAGGAGTAGCTGGTGGGTTTGAACTGCTGACCTTGTGGGCCGCGGTTCAGTGCTGATTCTACACCACCACACCACAAGTCCTGGAAAACCCTATGCAGGGTCGATATGAGTCAGAATGGACACTTTAAAACAAAATAAAAATACCCCACACTGTCCCTATCCTTGATCCCATCGTGAGACCCTAGTCCCTGATTCTGGAGGGAGCAGATCCAAGCTTATTGACAAATTGTTAAATCTGTTTGTTTTAATTGGTTTGGTGGCTCCCTGCAGGACCAGAGCAAGGCTTTTGTTCTGCAGATGTTGGAACTTACCCAGAGTGGGAAAGTGACAGGTGTTCCTCACAAATACCCTATACAAAGGAGTAGGCAACTGATCAACCTATAGCTGCCTGGGAACAAAGAGTATGATTGAGACATGCAATTGATTGCTTAAGGTTTGGGAGAAGAAGCTAGCTAGAGAGTTCCTTTGGGAAACTGGGACATTGAAAAGCACCCATATATATAAGGAAATATAGAAAGCCACATATATGTTTTGTATAAGATGCTCAGAAAAGATGTGAAAAAACCGTATGTTTCACCATACATCAAGTTCTGGCTCAGTGTAAGCCTGGTGAGGTGCTGACAGATCACTCCAGCACAGTGCCAGCCAAAATGCAGACTGGTAGGGATGTTTTTCTTTTTCTTTTTGTTTAGTTGTTGGCGCTCAAAGAAATTTCTGTTGAAACAGTAACTGAACAAAAGCTGAAGGGACAGAACTTATGGGACCATTCATAGCAAGGAATATACTTGTTGCAAAAATTGTTGGGAAAAGTCACCAAACCAACAGACTGCTGCAGCTTTCAATAATAAAAATTCAACCCAAAGAAAACCCAAAAATGGCAAACCCAGCAAAAAAGTGAGGGTCTTATTTTAATCTTCAAATGTCCAGTTTTCAACAGCAGAAAAAGTACCCCCCCAAAAAAAAAAACCAAAAACTGAAAAACCCTACAAAGTGTATAAAAGACTAGGAAAGAATGACTCATTCCCAAAAAATCCACAAGAAAATTGCTAGAGCTATAAATGAATTCAGTGAATTTGGAAGGTACAGTATTAGCATGCAGAAATCAGTTCTATTTCTGCATACCAACAATTAACAACATGAGAAAGAAATTAATAAACCAATTCCATTTATAAGAGCATTTAAAAGAATTATTCTGACTTCATGTGTGTCAGAGTAAAATTGTTGCAAAGGGTTTTTAGTGACTGATTTTTCAGGAGTAGATCGCTAGCCCTCTCCTCTGAGGTCCCTCTGGTAAACTCAAACTTCTAATCTTTCAGGTAGCAGCCTAACAGATTAATTGTCTGTTAATTGGCCTCAAAGAGTAAGATAGCTAGGAATAAATAAAACTAAGGAGGGGAAAGATTTGTACACTAAAAGTGCAAAACATTCTGAAAGCAATTAAAGAAGACCTAAATAGATAAAAAGATATTCATGTTCATGGATTGTTGTTGTTGTTAAGTGCCGTTGTGTCAGTTCTGACTCACAGTGATCCTGTATAGGGTTTCCAAGGAGTGGCTAGTGAATTTGAACCACTAACTTTGCAGTTCAAATCAACCTTGCGGTCCAGTGCATTATCCTATAGCACCACACCAGGATGACTTAATATTGTTAAGATATCAGTACTACCAAAGATGATCTGCATATTCCAAATGATCTTTCTAAAAATATCCAAAGCCTACATACTCCTGAAATATTAGTGAAACAATAATCTGCGAGTCAATATATAGGCAGACTTGCAATCTGAACAGATACGGGTAGGAGAATGGGGCTATACCTATGACCATAGAAATATATGTAGCAGGGAATGCAGTTATGACAAACTTCTTCATCATATCCAAACACCTGGTCGGAATATGTGAGGGCTTGGGACCACAGTCTTGGAGGACACTTAAATCAATTGGCATAATATAATTCACTGCTGTGGTGAGTGATGACTGGAACCTTAAAAGTTAGTAAGTAGCCATCTAAGATACAACACGTGGCTTCTTCCCATGCAGAGGGAAGAAGAGTGAAGAAAATCAAAGACTCAAAGAAACGGTTAGTCCAAAGCACCACACAAACCACAGCCCCCAATACCTTGAGACCAGAAAAACAAGATGGTGCCTGGGAACCCCTGACAACTGCTCTGGTTGGGACCATAGAAGGCAGGTCCTGAACATAATAGGAGAAAAATGTAGAGCAAAATTCATAATCATAAGAAAGACCAGATTTGCTGATCTGATAGAGACTGTTGGAACTCCTAGACTGTGACTCTTAGACACCCATCAAACCGAGACCTAAACCCAAACTTTGGGGATTACCTTGCAGCCAAACAACAGACAAGCTTTTACAGTGAACAATAACACTTGTAAAGAAAGTAAGCCTCAGAATAATTCATCAAATGAGGCCTAAACAACAGCATTTGCCCCAAAGCCAAAAAAAAAAAAAGGAAATAGGGAGCCAAGGGAGGAAGTGGTAAGAGTGTACATTGAGCATTGAGGAATTACAACGAATGTTACAAAACAAATGCATATAAATTGTTGAATGAAATTGCTCTGTAAACTTTCACCTAAAACATAATAAAAAAAATATAACCCCCAAATGAAACAATGTCCCCCTGCCGAAAAAACCCTGCATTCCTAAGGGGGGAAGGAAAAAAAATTCCACAGCTTTTTTTTTTCAGACTTGGAAAAACTGATCCTTAAATTCATATGGAATTACAAAGGGCCCAGAATAGCCAAATTAATCTTGGGAAAAAAAGTTGGAGAACTCAACCTTTCTGATTTCAAAACCAAAAATTGTGCTGCGGATATAAGGACAGATATGTAAAATCAATGGAATAGAATTGAGAGACTAGAAATAAACCCATACATTTATGGTTGAGTTTTGACAAGTGTGCTAAGTCCATTCAATAGGGCAAAGAATAGTAAATTCAACAATTGGTATTGAGCCAACTATCTTTCTATATGCAAAAAAAAAAAAAAAAATTAAACCAGACCCTACCTCACACCATATACAAAAATTAACTAAAAAGGTTGTTGTTGTTGTTGTCAGGTGCCATCAAGTCGGAACCGACTCATAGCGACCCCATGCACAGCAGAACAATGTCCGATCCTGGGCCAACCTCACTACCGCTGCCACACTTGACGCCATCAATGATGCCACCTGGCTGATCCACCTCGTTAGGGGTCTTCCTCTTTTTCTCTGACCCTCCACGTTACCCAGCATGACATCCTTCTCCAGCGACTGTTTCCTGTACATAGTCTGAAATATTAGAGTAAAAATCTTATTTATTCCTGGATGAAAACATAGAGGTACATCTTTCTGACCTTGTATCCGATGATGGAGTCTATGATATGTCAATAAAAATCATGAACAAAAGAAAAAAAAATTGGGCTTCATCAAAATTAAAAACTTTTTTTATATTAAGGAACATTATTATCAAGAATGGGAGAACATAGTTGCAAAACATGTTGTTTAGTGCTGTCCAATCAGTTCCAACTCATAGAGATCCTATGCACAGCAGAATGAAACACTGCCCAGGCTTGTGCTACCCTCACAATTGCTGTTTTGCTTGAACCTGTTGCTACTGCCATTGTGCCAAATCCATCTCTTTGGGAGTCTTCCTCTTTTTCGCTGTCCCTCCACTTTAACAAACATGATGTCCTTCTCCAGGGACTTGTTGTTGTTAAGTGCCGTCGAGTCGGTTCCGACCCATAGCGACCCTGTACAGGGTTTCCGAGGGTGTAAATCTTTACGGGAGTAGAAAGCCTCATCTTTCTCCCGCGGAGCGGCTGGTAGTTTCGAACCACTGACCTTAAGGTTTGCAGCCCGATTCGTAACCACTAGGCTACCAGAGCTCCTGTCTCCAGGGACTGGCCCCTCCTAATAATATGCCTGACATATGAGAGATGAAGTCTCACAGTCCTGGGTTCTAAAGAGCATTTTGGCTATACTTCTTCCAACACAAATTTATTTGTTCTTCTGTCAGTCCTTGGTACTTTTTCATTTTCTTCTCTAACACCATAGCTCAACTGCATCAATTCTTCTATGGTTCTACAATATTCCTTATTATTTGTCATGTTTCACATGCATATGAGGCTACTGAAAATACCATGGCTTGGGTCAGGTGCACCTTAGTCCTCACACTGATTTCTTCACTTTTGAGCACTTTAAAGAAGTCTCGTGCTGCAAATTTGTGCTGCTGCTGTTTCCATGAGTGTTGATGGTTGATCCAAGTGAAATGAAGTATTTGACAACTTCAATCTTTTCTCCATTTATATGGATGTTGTTTATTGGTCCAGTTGTGAGAATTTTTGTTTTCTTTTCATTGAAGTGCAACTCATACTGACCTTCAAAGTAAGTATTTTAAGTGGCCTTTGACCTTCAAAGTAAGTATTTTAAGTCCTCTTGGCTTTCAGCAAGCAAGGTTGTATCATCTGCATATCACAGGTTGTTAATGTGGATGCCACATTCTTCTTCATATGATTCAGTTTCTCGGACTATTTGCTCAGCATACAGATTGACTGAGTATGGTGAAAGAATATAACCCAGGCACACACCTTTCCTAATTTTAAACCTTTCAGTATCTCCTTCTATTCAAATAACTGCCTCTTGGTCTATGTACAGATTCCCCATGAGCACAATTAAATGCTCGGGAATACATTCTTCTCAATGTTATCCATAGCTTGTCATGCACTTTATCATTAAAAAGAAACAATCTCCCTAAGGAGATTGATGACTGAGAAGGGACTTCAAAGAGTTTTTGGAAAAATTCTATTACCTTTTAATTCCACTTTCCCCCTAAACTTTTAGCATGTGTGAGATGGAGAAAGCTCTGTCCTTCTATAGAAATGTGAGGGCTCTGCGAGCCTTCAACCTGACACTGGAAAGTCTGCAAATCTTTTCGGTATGAAGGCTTGCTGTCACCTTGTTGAGGGTGTAGACGTTCTTCTCAGGTGGGGAGCATTTGGGTCTTGGATGGTTTCTGGCAGATAAGAGTCAAGCTTGCATCGATGAAAGTATGATGTGGCAGAGGTGCCTCCTGGAAGATGAAAGATGGAATTCTGATGCTTAATGTGATCTTTGAGGGTCGAATTTATGAAAACAGATCTGATGCTAGATTTCAGGAAAGAACTTTATTTCCCTAGGTGAGAATGATTCTACTGAGGATGGGAGTCTAGAATGGTTTCACACCAGAGCCTAGGGAAGTTGCAAGGAGCTAATGATTGAGGGGTTGAGAAATAACAAACAGAAGGGCTTGTTCTACCCCAGAAGTCTCAGCATTAATACAGTTATAACTTATGAACCATACTTAGATGACCATGATGATGCAAATGAAGTAAAGCCCTTAGGACCTTCACTTGCGGATGGGACACAACTCAAAATGAAGAGAAACAGCTAGAAACATCCATTAATAATTGGAACATGGAATGTCATATGAAATATGAAAAATGTCATATGAAATAAGTCATATGAAATATGACTCTGGGAAAATTGGAAATTGTCAAAAATGAAGTGGAATGCATAAACATCAATATCCTAGGCATTAGTAAGTTGAAATGGACTGCTATTGGCCATTTTGTGCCTGACAATCACTTGGTTTACATGCTGGGAATGACAAATTGAAGAAGAATGGTGTCACATTCATCATCGAAAAGAACATTTCACAATCTGTCTTGAAGTACAATGCTATCTGTGATAGGATAATATCTATCTGCCTAGAAGGAAAACCAGTTAATACCACTAGTATTCAAATGTACACACCGACCACTGAAGTCAATGATGATGAAATGGAATAATTCTATCAATTTCTTCAGTCGGAAACTGATCAAACATGTAATCAAGGTGTATTGATAATTACTGGCAATTGGAATGCAAAGGTTGGAAGTAAAGAGGAAGGATCAGTCATTGGAAAATATGGCCTTGGTAATAGAAACGATGCTAGAGATCGCATGATAGACTTGTGTAAGACCAATGACTTCTTCATTGCAAATACCTTTTTTACAACAACATAAAAGGCAACTATAGGAGGCCAGTCTTGAGGGATCATCCTCCCTGTCCCCCAGACTGCTGGCTTTCTGTTAATAAAGCTTAGATTGGAGTTCAGTCTCCCCATCTCTGTGATTGACTACAGTGATAGGTGGCAAGCCCTTGTTTCCATTTGGCAACATTTCTGGCAACCGGCCTCAGGGATTTCTCGAACTTCCTCCGGTAACCTCTACCCCTTCCAGCCTGGAGATCATGATGTGACTCCCAGTTAGAGGAGAAGGGTACTGGCTTTGGAAGACCCCCTACTGCTCTCAAATTTGTGGGCTTCAAGACCTGGACTCACCACACAGGAGTCAAGAAAAATCCTGGACAATACTGGGCCATGAATTCTTCCTCTGATCTCAAGCTGGGATTAAAGCTACTATGGGTTAGACACTCAGATCTAATCCCCTATTGCCGGAATGAAAATGTTTAGATATACCTGGGCAAGAAGGGATCTTGATTGAGTCGGATTTCTATTTAAAGGGGGATTGTATGTGAACAATCCTTTACTTCCTGACTTATTGGAGTTAGTAGTTCTGTAACACAGCTCCAGCAGGGCAGTTCTTATGGAACTAAGACCATCTCCTACATGTCCATTAACTCCACTGTGAGGAGAGGCCTGTACTTTTGGAAGACCTACGACTTTCCTGCTCCAAATTCAGGACTTGTAAGACCCAAAGAGTCAGGTTATCTGATAAAGTAATTTATTTCCCTACTGTTGCAATGATCTACATTTGTTTAGCCTTGCAGAATACGTAGCCTTGTACTTGTTTGTCATGCCGGTGATGGCTGTCTCTTTAAATATAGAAATCAGCAGACTTGCCTGTTCCATGGTTAAGGCCTTGAATGCCACCACCCTCTCAGACAGTTAGTGCCCTGAGTGTAGAACTAGGACAGTTTAGACAGGCAGCATAGGAAAACCAAGTCACCATTGATTATCTGCTTTTGAGACATAATCACAGCTGTGAAGAATTTAAAGGACTGTGTTGCTTTAATCTTTCAGATGATTCTGAGATGATGGAGCAAACATTAAAAGATGTTAAAGATACTGTGTCTGATGTGAAACGGAGGGAGTGTTTCTTTGGCACAGACACTGAGAAATTATGCTCCTGGCTGCCGGATGTAGGAGGGCTGCATGTGTTGATACTGGGAATTGGGAGCATCTTTGGGATACTTGTTTTCTGCTGTATTCATTGCTCACCTTGTTGTATAGCATTATGTAAAACTTGTCTCACTCACCCCAAAGTTGATCCATTTAACCCAAAATTGAACGCTAGAGATCAGAGTGATTAGTTCCACTTGCAATAAATTGCATAGAAATGAGTTTTAAAAATAAGAGTGGGGAAATGAAAACATGAAATCTTTGCCATTAAGAATTCTAGGTTCTGCCTCTCAGGAAAAAAACAAACAAACACACACACACACACACACACACACACAAAGAACTCTCTCATCTCCCCTTAGAAAAACTGTTTTGAGTTTTAGTTTTATGGCCTCTGGAAACAAAATAAGATATGTCTAAGCCTTTAGATTAAGCTGAAGGCCACTGGAGATAATTGTCTCAATCAACGGTCCTAAGGATGCTGGGAATGAAATGTTTTTCAAGATAAAGAGACAAGATTCTGTTATTACTCACCTCACTGTGAAATGTAAAGAAAAACAGATCAAATGCTTTTTGTACACTGATCTGTATAAAGTGCTTGTGTTTGTGAGTTGGGAGGCCAGCCTTGAGAGATCATCCTCCCTGTCTTTCAGACAGCTGGCTTTCTGTTAATAAAGCTAGGATTGGATCCTGAAAAAAAAAAAAAAAAAAGCAACTATACACATGGTCCTCACCAGATGGAATACACAGAAATCAAATTGACTACAGCTGTGCAAAGAGACTGGGGTTGAGGGGGCGGGAAGAAGCTCCATATCATCAGCCAGAACTAGACCAGGGGCAGACTGTGGAACAGACCATCAATTGCACTTATGCAAGTTAAGGCTGAAGCTGAAGAAAATTAAAGCAAGTCCACGAGAGCCAAAAGATGAGTATGAACACATCCCATCTGATTTTTTTTTTAATTGTAAAAGGTAAATACTTTATTAAGTTAAGGAACAGAGATAACATACACACAAAGCACTTGGACCATAGGAGGCACTCCCTAAACAGTAATACTTTTACAACCTAAAACTCACCTGGCATAGAGGGTACTTATCACATTCAAATGTTCATGTTGTGCGATAACAGTAATATTGAATAAGTACTTTATTTCCATGATCTATATACACTGTACACATACTATTGAAAAGCACCCCACAAGTTCACAGTAATTACAATATATTCACTTTAAAAATATATTCCTTTACAAAAGTTTCGTAGAACATCGGCATGTCAACATATGACCAAACTCTCAATGTTGTTGTTGTTGTTATGTGCCATGGAGTTGGTTCCGACTCACAGGGACCCTGTATAGGGTTTCTGAGGCTGTAAATCTTTACGGGAGTACAAAGCCTCATCTTTCTCCTGTGGAGCAGCTGGTAGTTTGAACTGCTGACCTTAAGATTCGTAACCACTACGCTACCAGAGCCCCTTAAACGCTCAATGCATGTCACCAATTTTATGATAGCAAGAATGCTTAAGTGTTGTCAATTCCATAATCACAAGTCACCAGTTAAGTTTTAAATAAAAAATGAAGTCTTCAGTGGAAAGTTCCTAGGACAATACTTCTAACATAGGTACTTTCATGGTGATGTTGTGTCAGAGTAATTTATACTATCAACTTAATCTGTCCAAAGAAACATTTCAACAAGCTTCACAATCCAGAAATTCTTTGTCATTTGTTGTTTTCTACTTTTTCTTCTTTGCTGGTTCTCCTGATTCCATCTTACGCTTTTTAGATGTATGTTTTTCTTTTTCTTCATCTGATGCCACTGTCTCCTCCCCCTCTGGTAGAAGCTTTGCATTCTTAGCATTCTGGGGGGCATCATCACCATTGTCCTCATATATGTCAGACCATTTATTGCCATATCCACATCTGGAGGTGGTGGTTTCTTTTCAGTAGTGTACGTCTCCGGAGGTGGGACATAGTTGGACTTCCATATTTTTCAATTCTTTCGGAGGCTCCTCGGGCGCCTTGACCACGTGTCTCTCCCAGTCTATCTGCTTGCTGAGTGGATTGTAGAGAAAGGCCGGGCAAGTTACGCTCCGTAATAGTAATAGCTCGTCGAATTCGGCAGCTGCTTTGCTGCTTTGTTTCCACAGCCGCCCGCAGACTTCGCCGGATCCGGAGCCCTGCGACATGTCTCCTCCTTCTCGTCTGAGGAGCCTGAACTGCGGCTCCTGTAAGCCGCGAAATAGTTCAAGGGATCCTTCTCGTCTCCTGCCATGACAGCCGCATTCAGAGATTCCCCCATCTGAATTTAAATATCATTTGAAGAACAGATTTGATATGTTAGACACTAAAGACAGAAGAGTTGTGGGAGGACATCAAGAATGTCATACAGGAAGACAGCAAAAGGTTATTAAGAAGACAAGAAAGAAGGAAAAGACCAAGATGGATGTCAGAAGAGACTCTGAAACTTGACTCTTCAACATAGAGATGCTAAAGCAACTGGCAGAAATGAGGAAGCAAAAGAGTTGAATAGAAAATTGAAAAGATCAGCTCAAGGAGACAAAGTCAAATATTATAATGAAATATGGAAAGACCTGGAGTTAGAAAATCAAAAGGGAAGAATATGCTCAGCATTTGCTAAGCTGAGGAAACGGAAGAAAAAATTCAAGCCTCGATTTGAAGTAGTAAAGGATTCTCTGGGCAAATTATTGAATGATACAGAAAGCATCAAAAGAAGATAGAAGGAATACACAGAGTTACAGTACCAAAAAGAAATGGCTGATGTTTAACCATTTCAAGAGGTAGCATATGATCAAGAGCCAATGATACTGAAGGAAGAAGTCCAAGGTGCATTGAAGGCATTGGCAAAGAATAAGGCACTGAGAATGATGGAATACAAATTGAAATCTTTCAACAAAGTGAGGTAGCATTGGAGGCACTCACTCATCTATGTCAAGAAATTTGGAAGACAGCTACCTGGCCAACTGACTGGAAGCGATCCATATTTGTACCCATTTCAAGAAGTGACACAGTGGAATGTGTAATTCATTGGACAAGATTATCAATACTGCATGCAAGTAAAATTTTGCTAAAGATACAAAAATGGCTGCAACCAAACATTGACAGAGAATTTCCAGAGGTTCAAGCCAGTTTTAGAAGAGGACGTGGAACAAGGATATCATTCACGATGTCAGATGGATCTTGGCTGAAACCAGAGAATACCAGAAAGATGTTTACCTGTGTTTTATTGACTATACAAAGGCTTTCGATTGTGTGGGTCATAACAAGCTATGGACAACATTGTGGAGAATGAGTATTCCAGAACACTTCATTGTGCTCATGAGGAACCTGTACACAGATCAAGAGGCAGTTGTTTGACAGAACAAGGGAACACCAAATGGTTTAAAACTAGGAAAGGTGTGTGCCAGGGTTGCATTTGTTCATCATACTTATTCACTCTGTGTATCGTGCAAATAATTTGAGAAGCTGGATTACATGAAGAAGAACATGGCATCAGGATTGGAGGAAGGCTCATGAACAACCTGCTATATGCAGATGATACAACCTTGCTTACTGAAAGCCAAGAGGACTTAAAATACTTACTGATGAAGATCAAAGTTCACAGCCTTAGGTATGTGTTGTGCCTTAATGAAAAGAAAGCAAAATCCTTACCACCGGACCAATAAACAACAACCATATAAAAGGAGAAAAGATTGAAATTGTCAAAGACTTAATTTTGCTTAGATCAACCATCAACACTCATGGAAGCAGCAGTCAAGAACTCAAATGACATATTGCCCTAGGCAGATCTGCTACACAAGACCTTTTTAAAGTGCTGAAAAACAAAGATGTCAGTTTGGGGACTAAGGTGTGCCTGACCCAAGCCATGGTATTTTCAATAACCTCATATGCACGTCAAAGTTTGACAGTGAATAAGGAAGACTGTAGAAGAATTGATGCTTTTGAGTTATGGTGTTGGAAGAGACTATTGAAAGACTGCCCAAAGGACAAACTGTGTTAGAAAAACTACAGCCAGAGTGCTCCTTGGAAGCCTGGATGACCACACTTCAGACATTGTCAGGAGGTACCAGTCACTGGAGAAGGATATCATGTTTGGTAAAGTGGAGGGTCGTAGAAAAAGAGGAAGACTCCTCCCCCTGACCCCCAATGAGCTGGATTGGCACAGTGGCAGCAGCAATGTGTTCAAATGAAACAATGATTGTGAGGTTGGTGTAGGGACTGGTCAGTATTTTGTGTTGGTACCAACTCAATGGCACCTAAAACAACTTGTGAACAATCTGTCCTTTGGAGCAATTTCCATTTTTATTTGCTCTCTATCACTAAGTATTCTGAAAAATCCACTTTGTTTTAAGGGCTTCTTCAGTGTAGAGTTGCCAGATGGATTCATTAATTTGGCTAGTTAACAAGCATGAGTTTAGCATCTTTTCTGAGCTAGGATGTTCAATGGAGATGGTCTAAGATGCATCATGGCCCAAGATGCAATTGATCTGAAATATACATTAGAATAGAAAGATACTGGGAAGTAAGGAATTAGCAGTGCTGCTGCATGTTTGTAGAGCCCTTAGGTATTACTATCACTATTTTAACTTTATTGTAAATTGAGTAGTTTACTTACAAGATCATTAGCTTTACATTCAATAAATCATACACTTTGTTTCATCTCAATGGTTACGTTCCACTCCATGGCACAATAGTTACCCTACTTGCTTCGCGTGGTTCCTCATTTACATCTTACATTTCTAGGAATTATTTAAAATGCTTATATTCAAAAGCTAGAAGCAACCATATGTCCATTAACAGGTGGATGCATAAACAAAATGCAGTATATATGTTTAATGGGGTATTATTCCACCATAAGAAGGAATGAAGTTCTGGTGGACGAACCTCGAAAACATTATGATGAGTGAAAAAAGCCAGAGCCATGAAAGGAAAGGTATTGCATGATCCTATTTATATACACCAATAGTCCTTGTGTTGCACTGTAGGATAACACACTGGACCGCAAGGTCAGTTTGAACTGCAAGGTCAGTAGATCAAGCCTACCAGCCTCTCCTTGGAAATCCTAATGCAGGGTTGCTATGAAACATTAAACACTAAAGACCGAAGACCAAAAGAGTTGTGGGATGACATCAA
>NW_006408578.1:7408706-7440363 GCF_000296735.1 Chrysochloris asiatica | reverse complement strand
TGGACCAATAAACAACATTCTTATCAATGGAGAAACTGCTGATTGTGAGATTAGCAGCCGGATTTGTAAACACTACTCTACCAAAGCTCCTATGTTGGTAGTACTGTAGGATAAGCACTGGATGGTTAACCTCAAGGTCAGCTGTTCAAATCCACCACCAGCTTCTCTGCAGGAGAAAGATGAGGCTTTGTACTCCTGTAAAGATTTACAACCTGGGAAACCCTATGCTGGGTTGCTATTAGTCAGAATCAACTCACTGGCAATGGAATTTTTTAGGTTTGAGGTATATTTTATATGCAAACCCAAATACTTTCATTCACCACATCGATCAAGGTCTTCATTAGTGTCCCTGTTTCACAGGCAAGTGGGTGTCAGAAAAATTATAAAAACCAAATTGTCAAGTCACTGTGAAAACATTGATTCTGTTTACGGGGGTGAAAAACTGGCCACGGTTGTTGGTAATGGTTGCACAACAGGTTTAGTGTAATTAATGCCACTAAATTGTACTCGGGAAGAATGTTAAACTGGCAAGTGTTGCATTATACATTTCTCTCATATAGTTTTACAACAATAAAAACAAACACAAAATTGTTCACCTTGTTAACTGCAGTCGTGTCGGTTCTGACTGGACTTTTCCATTACCAATGAGACCACAAGGGGGAGCTGTGTAAAGCTTCACTGAGGGCTCCCAGAATACTAGGATCAACAAAACACTAGGTTCTAAATGAAACTTCAAAACATTCTAGGTGGTAGGCAGACAAAGACGTTGTAACCTGAGGTAAATGTGTGCTAGGCATTTGTACTGGCAGGGAAATAAAGGAAACTTGGGGGCCCCTTCCAATGTGGGCAGTCTCTTGGGAGTGTAAACACAAGTCATTTTGTTCACTCCCCTTAACTAACAACAGAGACAGGCCCCTGCAAGTCCTATTCTTAATGCTCCAGGCAGACCTTTTGTTTTCTTGCTTGTTGATTTTCCTTCTGCATACAGGATCAGGGACCCATTATTCAAGGAAAATCTTCTGTGAAATTTTAGTCCTTTTCTAATGTTGGATGTCTAGACAGATAGGTAGAAAAATTGTCAGTGGGTGAGGACAACCTTAACTCAGTTGTCCATTTATATTTTTAACTTTCTCCTAAAATTACTCTTGCAAATTTTTGTCTAGGTATTGAGACACTGTGTAAGATTCTGGGATATGGTTTTTCTCTTGCCGATATTTAAAATGTCCCATTCATAACCATTGTTCTTAAAGACTTCAGCTTCTTTAATGAAGGTTGAAGTCACAAAGGGTCCCGACAGTTCTGAAAAGCCCTTGTTATGTGACCTTGGTCATAAAGGCATCTCATAAACCACCTTAGGATGGTAACTACCATGAGAGAAGTGGGTAGTGTCTGAAGTCTGACAGTCTCGCAGAGAAAATTAGGGGTATGTTTTTGCTTAACATCATTCCTTGCTGATTCTTGTCTCTCTGGAAAATTGTCTGTGAGGAGACAAAATAAGGTACTCTTTCTGTTAACTCACAGTTTTCTTAATTATAGTTGCTGGGAAATGACTTAAATCATGCTGTTGAGTATAGCTCTCCTCTGCCCCTAGCCCCTCTCCCAATAGGCTGCAGAGGAATTTGTTTCAGAGATGGGTAACAGAAAACTCAATGATAGAAAGTCAGGGTGCTAAATTTTTTCAGTTGCCCTTTTAAGAGATCCCTCCCTTGCATACTGGCTTCTACTCATTAAAACAACCCTTTAAGGGTTGTTTCCCATTTATTTTCAACCACAAAATAAGCATGTGCCTACATGTTCAGGATTTAGGAGCAATCAGTTAGCGTGCTTGACTGTTAACCCTAGGGTTGGTGGTTCCAGCCCACCCAAGGACAGGAACAGATATTTTGAATCCTGGTGTGGCGCTGTAGGATAAGTAAGGCTGTGGTTGCAGTTGTTAGGTGTTACTGACTCGGTACCAACTTATAATGACCCCAAGCATGACAGAAGGAAACACTGCCCAGTCCTGGGCCACCCTCACAATTGTTGCTACATTTGAGCCCATTGATGCTGCCATTGGGTCAATCCATCTCTCTGGGGGTCTTCCACTTTTTCTCTGATATCCTTCTCCAGGGGCTGGTCCCTGCTGACAATATGTCCAAAGTATGAGAGGCAAAGTCTGGCCATCCTGCTTCCAAGGAGCACTCTGACTGTACATTTTTCAACACAGATCTGTTTGTTCTTTTGGCAGCCCATGGTACCTTCAATATGCTCCTCCAACACTGTAACTCAGATGCATCAATTCTTCTACGGTCTTCCTTATTCAGTGTCCACCTTTCACATGCATATGGGGTTACTGAAAATACCATGGCTTGGGTCAGGTGCACCTTAGTCCTGAAGCTGACATCTTTGCTCTTCAACATTTTAAAGAGGTCTTGTATAGCAGATTTGCCCAATGCAATATGTTGTTTGATTTCCTGACTGCTGCTTCCATGAGTGTTGATGGTTGATCTGAGAAAAATTATGTCTTGACAACTTCAATCTTTTCTCCATTTATATGAATGTTATTTATTGGTCCAGTGGTGACAATTTTTGTTTTCTTTACAGTGTGGTACAACCTATACTGAAGGCTGTGGTCTTTGATCTTCATCAGTAAATATTTTAAGTCCTCTTAGCTTTCAGCAAGCAAGGTTGTATCATCTGCATATTGCAGGTTGTAAATGAGTCTTTCTTCAATCCTGATGCCATGTTCTTCTTCATATAATCCAGGTTCTCTGATTATTTGTTCAGCAATGTTGTTGTTATGAGGTGCCATCGAGTCAGTACTGACTCATAGCAACCTATGCACAGCAGAACGAAACACTGCCCGATCCTGGGCCAACCTCACTACTATTGCCACGCTTGAGTCCACTGATGCTGCCACTTGACCAATCCATCTTGTTGGGGGCTTCCTCTTTTTCTTTGACCCTCCATCTTACCAAACATGATAGCCTTTTCCAGTGACTGTTCCCTCCTGACAATATGTATGAAGTATGAGAGACAAAGTTTGGCCATCTTGGCCTCCAAGGAACACTCTGGCTGCACTTCATCCAACATGGATCTGTTGGTTCTTTTGGCAGCCCATGGCACTTTCAATATTCTCCTCCAATACCATAACTCAAAAGCATCAATTCTTCAATGGTCTTCCATATTCACTGCCCAGCTTTTGCATGCATATGAAGTTATTGAAAATAACCTTTCTTGGGTGAGGAGCACCTTAGTCCTCAAGCTGACATCTTTGTTCTTCAACACTTTAAAAGGGTCTTGTGCAGCAGATTTGCCTAATGCAATATGTTGTTTGATATCTTGACTGCTCCTTCCATAAGTGTTGATAGTTGATCCAAGAAGAATGAAGAACTTCAATCTTTTCTCTATTGATAAGAATGTTGTTTATTGGTCCAGTGGTGAGGACTTTTGTTTTCTTTACATTGAGATGCAATCCATACCGAAAGCTGTGCTCTTCTATCTTCATCAAGAAATGTTTTAAGTCCTCTTCACTTTCAGCAAGCAAGGTTGTATCATCTGCATATTGCAGGTTGTTAACGAATCTTCCTCCAATCCTGATGCCACATTTTTCTTCATATAACCCAGCTTCTCGTATTATTTGCTCAGCATACAGGTTGAATAAGTATGGTGAAAGAATACAACTCTGGCACACACCTTTTCTAATCTTAAACCATTTGGTGTTCCTTTGTTCTTTTAGAACAATTGTCTCTTGTTCTATGTATAGGTTCCTTATGAGCACAATTAAGTGTTCCAGAACACTCATACTTTACACACAATGTTGCCCATAGCTTGTCCGTAGCATGACAATGTTTGATTGCAAAGTCAGTTTGAACCACAAGGTTCAAACTCACCAGCTGCTTTTTGTAAACCCTATATAGGGTCACTATGGGTTGGAACCGAGTTGATGCTACTTAACAACAAGAACACAGTTTAGAAGGCTAGAAGTGCAAATTCAGATTGTTGGCTCTAGGGGAAGGCTCTCCCTCTTAGTTGGTTGTGGGGAAAGGTCTTTTCTGCTTTCAGCATCTGTTGGCCCAGCATTTCTTAGAGATCGGCATGTGTCTTGGTGTCAGTCTTCTCCTGGATCTAAGAGCATCACAGTCAGGGATCCCAGGCACAAATCACCAACTCTACTCCTGATTCTTCTTGGTGGTAGGTAGTAGGTTCCTCTGAGCTCTGCTTACTTGTTTAATCTCTTTCATATCTCAAAAGAGATTGACTTAAGAAACAACAATCTTGTAGATTGCATCTGGCCTCATTAACATCATAGAAGTGAAGATTTGCAACATGTAGGATAATTATATCACATCGGTACTGGTTTTAGTATAAGACTGATTACATCATATTAGATCTCCTCACAGAGGTGATGACTACATCTTACCTGCTCAACCACTGAGAATCCTGCGCTTGCCAAGTTGACACAAAACCTTAAATGGTTTGACCTACAGCTTGCCTGGCCTGGTACCTGCCCACCTTCAGCTTCCTTTATCACCACTCCCCTTCCAGGCACACTGGCCTTTTCGGAGTCCTTGAACATGGTATGATGCTGAGTTCTCAGGACCTACACTCTGACTCCTCCTCTTCTTTGCTTAAAGAAAGCCAGTTCACTCCTCGAATCTCAGATCAAACATCGTTTCCTGATGGAAGCTGTCCCTGCTCCTCATGCTAGGTTATTGTTGTTAGCTGCTGTCAAGTCAGTTCAGACTCATAGCGACCCTACGTGCAAGAGAACAAAACACTGCCTGGTCCTGCGCCATCCTCACAATTGTTCTATTTAAGCCCATTGTTGCTGCTAATGTGTTGGTTCATCTTGCTGGGGGTCTTCATCTTTT
Source organism: Chrysochloris asiatica (assembly GCF_000296735.1). Taxonomy (NCBI): domain Eukaryota; kingdom Metazoa; phylum Chordata; class Mammalia; order Afrosoricida; family Chrysochloridae; genus Chrysochloris; species Chrysochloris asiatica. The sequence continues at coordinate 7,435,510 of NW_006408578.1, read as the reverse complement.
TTTCTGACCCTCTACTTTACCAAACATGATGTCCTGCTCAAGGATTGATTCTTCCTGACGATGTGTCCAAAGTAAGAGAGATGAAGTCTCTCCATCCTTGTTTCCAAGGAGTATTCTGGCTATATTTCTTCCAAGACAGATTTGGTTGATCTTCGGGCAGATCAAGGATACTTTCAGTATTCTTCACAAACATCATAATTCAAATGCATCGATTCTTCTCTAGTCTTCCTTATTCATTGTGCAGGTTTCATATGCATCTGAGGTGATTGAAAATACCATGGCTTGGGTCAGGCACACCTTAGTCTTCAAAGGAACATCTTTGTTCTTTAACACTTCAAAGAAGTCTTTTGCAGAAAGCTCTTTTACCCAATGTAATAAATTGTTTGATTTCCGGACTACTACTTTCAAGGAGCTCTGGTAGTGTAGTGGTTACGAATTGGGCTGCTAATCTCACGGTCAGCAGTTCAAAACTACCAGCTGTTCCATGGAAGAAAGATAAGACTTTCTGCTCCTGTAAACATTTACAACCTCAGAAACCCTGTACAGGGTCATTATGAGTTGGAACCTACTCCACGGCACTTAACAACAACATCAACTTCCATGAGCATTGATTGTGAATCCAGTCGTCTTGAAGTCTTTGACAACTTCAATCTTTTCTTTGTTTATGATGATGTCTTTTATTGATCCACTTGTGAGGATTTTTGTTTTCTCTACATTGAGCTGCAATCCATACTGAAAGCTATATAGTCTTTGATCTTCATCGGTAAGTGCTTCAAGCTCTCTTTGCTTCTAGCAAGCAAGGTTTTGTCATGTGCACATCACAGGCTGTTCGTGAGTTTTCCTGCATTCCTGATGCCATGTTCTTCTTCATATAATCTAGCTACTTGGCGTATTTTCTCAGCATACACATTGAATAAGTATGGTGAAATACTACAACCTTGATGCACACCTTTCCCGATTTTAACCGCTCAGAGTCCCTGCATCAGTTGAAACATTTCAATTTGCATTCCATTAGTTCCTGGTGTCTTCCCTCCCCCTCCCCCCCACACCAATGCCTTCAGTGTAGTTTAGACTTCTTCCTTCATTATCATTGGTTCTTGATTATATGGTACCTTTTGAATGGTTGATCATCAACCAATTGTTTTTGGTACAGTGACTGTGTATTCCACTGTTTTTTGGTGCTTCCCATACACTTTCATCATTCACTATTTTTCCCACAGAATCTTTCATTATTGCATATTTTTTTCTTCCATTCTTTCAGCTTGAGAAATGTTGAATGTGTTCTTCCCTTTTGGTTTGGTAACTCCAGGGTCTTTGTACATTTCATTATAATACTTGACTTTGTCTTTTCAAGCTGCTCTTTGAAATTTTCTGTTAAACTCTACATCATTATTTTCCCTAGTCACTTTAGCTTCTCTGTGTTCAAGAGCAAGGCTCAGATTCTCTTCTTTTTTATTCCTTTCCTGTCTTTTTAATGAACTTTATTCCTGTATGATGTTGTCCCACAACTCTTCTGGTCTTCAGTCATTAGTGTCTAATACAACCAATCTCTTCTTGAGATGATCTCTAAATCCAGGTGAGATATATTCAAGGTCATAATTTGGCTCTTGTAGATTTGTTTTAATTTTTTTCAGCTTCAGCCTGAACTTGCATAGGAACAATTGATGGTCTATTCCACAGTTAACCTTTGACTTGTTTTGACTGATGACATTGAATTTGTCCACCATCTCTTCCCACATATATTGTCAATTTAATTCTTGTGTATATTATCTGGTGAGGTCCATATGTACATATAAGTCACTTTTTATGTTGTTGGAGAAAGATATTTTCAACGTCGTTGGTCTTGCAAAATTCTATCGTGTGATCTGCAATATAGTTTTTATATTTTCAAACTACTGATCTTCCCTCTTTGTTTCCAACTTTAAATTCTAATCACCAGTAATTATCAGTGTATCTTGATTGCATGTTTGAACAATTTCAGACTGAAGAAAGTGGTAGAATTCTTCAATTTCATCATCATTGCCTTTAATGGTTAGTATGTAAATTTGCATAACAGTGGTATTAACTGGTCTTCCTTATGTTGTTGTTGTTGCTATGTGCCGTGGAGTCGGTTCTGACTCATAGCGACCCTGAACAGGGTTTCTGAGGCTGTAAATCTTTATGGGAGCAGAAAGCCTCATCTTTCTCCCACAGAACACCTGGTAGTTTCGAACTGCCAACCTTGTGGTTCGCAGCCCGATTCGTAACCACTACGCTACCAGAGCTCCTTATAGGTGTATGGATATTATCCTATCACAGACAGCACAGAGTTGTACTTCAAGGTTGATCTTGAAATGCTCTTCTTAAATGAGATGTCATTCCTCTTCAATTAGTCATCCCCAGCATAGTAAACCATGTGATTGTCAGATTCAAAATGGCCGCTAACAGTCCATTTGAGTTCACCAGTGCCTAGGATAGCAATCTTTATGCATTCTATTTCTTTTTTGATGACTTGCAATTTTCCTAGATTCATACTTGGTACTTTGCATGTTCTGATTATTGCATGCATGTAGCTATTTATTCTCATGTTGAGTTGTATACCATCAGCATATGAAGGTTCAAAAAACTTTGCTCCATTCATGTCATTAAGGTCAACTCTATTTTAAGGAGGCAGTTCTTCCCCAGTTGTATTTTGAGTTCCTTCCAACCTGAAGGGCCCATCTTCTGACACGATATCAGACCATTTTCGATGCTGTTCATAAGACCTTCAGTGTCTAACCATTCAGAAGTGATCTGCCTCTCCTTCTTCCTGGTCTGTCTTAGTCTAGAAACTCCTGTGACACCTGCCCACCATGGGTGATGGGTGATCCTCCTGGTATTTTAAATACTGGTGGCATAGCTTCAGCATCACAGAAACATATAACCCACCACAGTAGACAAATTGACAGGCAGTGTCAAATGATGACAAACTGACAGATGCTAGGTTGATTGGTTGGTTATATGCGGTGGAGTCTGTTCCAACTCATAGCAACTTTGCATAGGGTTTCTGAGGCTGTAAATCTTTATGGGAGCAGAAAGCCTCATCTTTCTCCTACAGAACGGCCACTCTTCGGAAACCCTACAGGGCTGCTATAGCATATTCAATTGCTATGGTCAGCACTCAACGGCACTTAACACCACCACCATCAAGCAAGCTGTTGGTTACCATACTTATTCAATCTGTATGATGAAAAAAATAATCTGAGAAGCTGGATTATATGAAGAAGAACATGACATCAGGCTAGAAGGAAAACTCATTAGCAACCTGCTATGATGCAGATGACACAACCTTGCTTGCTGGAAGTGAAGAGGATGCAAAGTACTGACGGATGAAGCTGAAAGACAACAGTCTTCAGTATGGATTGCATCTCAATGTAAAGAAAATGAAAATCCTCACCACTGGACCAATAACTAACATGATAAGCAGAGGAAAGATTGAGTTTACGTGGATCCACAATCAATGCTCAGGAAGCAGCAGTCAGCATTGATTTCCTAACCAAAGGATGTGTCGCATTGGAAAAATCTGCTGCAAAAGATCTTTTTGAAGTGTTAAAGAGCAAAGGTATCATTTTGAGGATTAAGATGCATCTGACCCAAGTCATGGTAATTTCAATCACCTCATATGCTTGTGAAAGTTGGACAATAAATAGGGCAGACTGGAGAAGAATTGATGCATTTGAATTGTGGTGTTGGTGAAGAACATTGAAAGTACTGTGGATTGCCCGAACAAATAAATCTGTCTTGGCAGACATACAGCCAGTATACTCCTTAATAGCAAGGAGAGCGAGGCTCCGTCTTTCATACTTTAGCCATGTTGTCAGGAGGGACCAGTCCTTTGAGAAGGACATAATAGTTGGTAAAGTGGAGGGTCAGTGAAAAATAGGAAGACCCTCAACAAGATGGACTGACAGACACAGTGGCAGTATCCAATGAGCTCAAACATAGCAACAAGTGTCAGATGGCACAGGACTGGGCAGTGTTTTGTTCTGTTGTGCACAGCATCATTGTGAGTGGGAACCACTCAAAGGCACCTAACAGCAACAACAAATCATTGGTGTATATGGAAGGGCAAGTCTCTGTGTCTTGTAATATTTACTGTAAGGATGATGCACAGTTATTCACTGGGGTATAATCACCTGTTATGAATAGCCAAAGGGACTCCAGTGGTGTAATGGTCAAGCTTTTGGTGGTTAACTGAAAGGTTGACAGACTATCTAGTGGTTCAACTGGAGAAAGATTTGGTGATCTGCTCCCATAGAAACTGCAGTCTAGAAAACCCTACAAGGGCAGTTCTGCTCTGTCACAGAAAGTTGCTATGAGTCTAATTGGCCTCAACAGCACCTAACAACAACATGAAGAGTCAGGAGAAATCTCTTTGAGGTCTCAGGATAGGGAATGTTTGGCTTGCTTTAATGCTACTTGTGAATCACGTTACTGATCTAATTTCCTTTGTCCAGAAAACTCAAAACTGACACTTAACACCACCTTATAGCATGCATTTTGTGTATGAACTACACTATGAGTTTTGTAAACTAAGAATGAGTTTTGTCTCATTTTCCTGTCCTTATTTTTATGTGGTGACCTTCTTCTAAAAGGCAACTTTTTTTCTTTCTTTACCTTTTTATTGTGAATTAAGTGAAGGTTTACAGACAAGATCATCAGCTTTACATTCAACAAATAATAAGCTTTGTTTCATTTCAACAATTGCAGTCCTCCATTGCAACAACAGTAGTCCCATTTCCTCCCTGTTTTCCTATTTGCATTCTACCCACCTTCCTCTCCCTTCTCAACTTTGTCTGTAGGAAAATGTTGCCCTTTAATTTTTAATGATTGACCATTCCAAGGTAAGCCTATCTTACTAATGTTGTTGTCCCCTCCTATAAACCTGTCTACTGGTTGATTGAAAATTGGGCCACAAGGCTGGATTCCTTTCCAGATTTGATGGGCAGTTGCGGGCCATAGTCTCAAGTTCCTCCAGACTCTTTCTGACCTGTAAACCTGGTCTTTAAAGAATTGTTTTTTAAATTATATGATTTTGAGTTTTATTTCACATTTTCTCCCACTCAATCTAGGACCCTCTAATGTGAGACTTTTGAGAGCAGTTGGCAGTGGTGGCCATGCAGTTTCTATTCTTCTGGTCTCATAGTCCATTGGACTAATTGATTCCAAACCTCTTCAATTTGTATTACTCTTCTTTCTTCCACACATGGAAAGGCAAATAGCTGCACTTTAGATGGTTGCCTGTGAGCTTTCAAGATCCCACACGCAACTCACTCAAGTAGGATGTAGAACATTCTTTGTAGACTATGAAATGCCAACTGACCATGGTGTGCCCTAAGACTGTGGTCCTGAGCTCTCAGGCCCAGCTACTCATTGCCTTAAGATGTTTGATAATATCTAGGAAGTTTTCATCATCTTACCCACCCCAAGGAGCTCTGGAAGCGTACTGGTTATGAGTCTGGCTTCTAACCTCAAGGTCAGTAGTTCAAAACTACCAGCTGATCTGTGGGAGAAAGATGAGGCTTTCTGTTCCCATAAAGATTTACAGCCTCAGAAACCCTGTGCAGAGTCTCTATGAGTCAGAACCAACTGCACAACATACCGCCACCACTACCACCATCATGGTCCACCACATGTCATAGTTGTGCTTGCAGGAAAGGTAGATACTCACGTACAAATACCCTTTCAAGCTCATATATTTGTGGTATCTATAAATATCTAAATATCCCATTCTTCCTCCCTTACTCATTCAGCCTATGTCTCTCAATCCATGTATGTATACACAAAGCACTGTTGTTCCAAGGTTGTGTATATGTCACTATATATCTCTATCCTCTTTAGCCCATGCAACCCTCCTTGTCTCTTCACCTGTCTTCATCATTCTTATGCCAACCTCCTTCTCCTTGTATATTGTCCTCTCTGCCACCTGAGCTAACATATTTCTACCCTCTAGCAAGTGAATTATTCTCCCTTCCCTCCCACTCCTGGTAACCGTCAAAGAACACCTCTTTTAAAATGAAACCTTTTTCTTCTTAAGTTTTTACAATAATGTCTCATACAATAGTTGTCCTTTTGTTATAGACTAATTTCATTCAGCATAATATCCTCCAGGTTCATCCATGTTGTTCTTCAACATTGCACAAAAATAATTTTTTCCCCCCATGGTACAAAAAGAATCCTTTTTTTGAGGGCACCCTAATAAGATAAGTGTCTTACTGAGAGAACTTGTCTGCAGTCATTCACAGATCACAGAGACATGTTTAAACAGACATTGTTTGGATTAAACCCCTGCATATATAAACTGGAAACCTAGTAGCAATACTTTTTGACTTACCCTGTTATTTTTTGTTTTCTAAGAAATCTCTGCCTACCCCGATCGCAAAGATTTCATTCTACATTGTCTTCTAGATTTTTTAGTTTTACATTTAAGTCTGTGAGCCATTTGAGTTGTTTTGTGAAGGATAGGAGTTAAGAATAGATGTTTATTTTTTCATTCCAGAGATATCTAGTTATTTATTACAGCATGACTTTTTTCCAAAAGACTTTTGTGTCCAATTGATGTGCCATGACATTTTGGTCAAAAATCAATTTGCCCTAGGTGTGAGCAAAATGATACAAGTTATATTCTAATACTATATCCAGAAAACTCAGTGTTGTTGTTGTGTGCCACTGAGTCGGTTCCAACTCATAGTGATCCTGTATACAGTTTCTGAGTAGGAGACTTGAAAAAGCTGACCAAGCATTAAATATGATAATTTGCCTGATTCTGAATCTCATATTTTCATCAAATAGAGTTTGTTTTAAAATTATTTCCTTATGTCTATTCCAGAATGGATGGAGCAATTTTCCTTGACTCTCAAACCATCACTTAGATGTGATGGTGAAGAGAAGCCTTCTTCTAGGTATTTGGGCTTAGCAACAGTCAGAGATTCCAGCATTTTCTTCAAATGCAAGTGCACTCTGAAGTCATACATAATGAGGAAAATATAAAAGCCTTACATTTTCCTAAAAAGAAAAAAGCATCAGATTGGTAACATTGGTGACAACAAGCATTGCTTACCTTTTACATTAGGAGCGCCGGCCTAAGCCAAGATTGATTTCTGTGACAAAGAGAGAACTGTGGACAAGAAAACCCAATGGCTGTAAAAACAGAGATCTAAAATTTTAATGATTTAAAAATAGCCTCTACATACAAGATGGCAAAGGGAGTAAATACAGATAGAGCATTTTGGTTTTGGAATGTTGACATGTCACAATTTAGCTTAGAACACGTCTATCATCTCCTAAAAAAGATGCACTATACAATATAATCGGTCAGGACAACTTTAAAAAAAAAAAGATCGTTTTCAAGTGTTGTCAATTTTCAGCAACCTCTTTCCATTCCACACACTTAGTTGTCATGTAGTAATACAACCGTTCTTTACCTTTGGCAGAGCAGAGGTTTGAGAATTAAACTAGCTGTTGTTTTGAAAGCACCTTCTATGAGAAGTTGCACTGATTTTCTTTTCTTTTTTTTAAAATCACACTGAGCTGGTACATGCTTTCTTCTTAGATCTTTCCCTGTTCCAACACCGTGGTTGCTTAAAACAAGCATGCTTAATTCAGTCAAGGCATAAATTGCAATATAAAAACATGTTTCCAAATAGGCTAGAATAAGACCACTAAATAAGAACTGGGCTGAAATAGCATAAAGAAAACCATGCTTTTTGACTTGACATTGCATAAACACATTACCAGGGAGGAAGTATTTCATGAATCAGATGGCTTGTGGAGATAGACTTCGATGAGCTATTGGGACCTAGTTGTGAGATTGGAGAAGGGGATGGTATATGCAGGGGCATTGGCCAGATAGAGTTAGCAGATCAAGTGGCCTATGTGTCCAGAGTCTGCAGTATGAGTTGTGAGAAGGGTGTAAGATCAAGGGTGGGGTTCTCTTTAGCATAGAGAGTCAAAGGTGACCAGGTGGCTGGACAGTTCAGATGACCACTGACCTGGCGGTTTCCCTCAAGTAACAGGAGAGGCAGTACCTGAGTGCATGTTGAGAGCCAGGAAGGCATTACAGCTGGCAGATGGAGCCATTCCTCCTTTTTGTAGACAATCATGGTCTGATATGTCTTTGCAAAGTCCTGCTACAAATCATACAGTGTTCGAAAATCTACAAACATCCTTTGGGAAACCTCATGGCTGAATCACTTACAAATACAGATGATCAAGTAGTCCTGGGAAAGCAAACCCCATTTTATTGTGGCTTCTCTTAGTGTTGAAACATCTCAACCCTAACTCAACACTTGGCCTCCAAAAACACATACATATCTCTCCTCTCTCCAACACCTAAAAGATCAGATCTTCTATACCATAGACTTTTTGTAATTCTCCACAATGTGCTGCAGGAGAATGCATTGGGCCACAAGGTTGGCTGGAACTGCAAGGTTGGCAGTTCAAACCCACCAGCCACTCCTAGGAAACCCTATTCTGGGTCTCTATGAGTTGGAACTGACATGATGGCACTTAACAACAACAACAATGGCTTTTCCTCCTGGAAATGGGGATATTTTACCATAAGGTGTTCTAGATGGTCAATTTGGGAAGGGGGTTCAAAACAAGAACAAACCATGTCATGCCTCATTATTTGGGAGGGGAATACTCACAGATATTCCTCTGTTTTTTAAACTTAGGAATGAACAGTTCAGGATAATCACAAGTCTAACACCATCACAACTAGCTGGCCTGCTTTCTAAAAAGTATGCAGCATTAGGAGGTGCTTACTAAGGTGCTTCTTAATTCATGTTTTGTTTTTTTAATGGAATGTATCAGACAAACATCTACACACAAACATGAATACACAGGCATACACAAACACATGGACAAGTCTCTGTACAGTTTATATCTTAGATACTTATATGCATATGTAAGAACCAAACAGCAAAAAAGAAAAAGAAAAAGAAAAAGATTTTCCATCTCCAGCTCCCTGAATTCTTGAACATTGTCTAATCCATAAAATGTATTTAAAATATTTCATATAAAATATCTACAAAAATAGATAGCATTTACAAAAACCAGACAGTATTTCCAGTTTTCCTTAGAACCCATCAGTCCTCTTTTCCTCCTTTTCTCCTCAGAACGTCGCCATCTCCAGCAAAGAGCGCTTAAACAGCTGAGCGTGTCTAGACAGGTCTGTCACTTGATGTACCATTTCCTGCAAGGCAGTCGTGCTGGGGTAATGGAGGGCCGCCATCTTGGTTGCCATAACTATAGTCTTGAGCTGTTCACACAGCTGGTTGCTGGAGTTCATCACTTTGTTGCGAATATCCTGGGCAGCAAGCTGCCTTGTCAGTGTGTCTCCAATGAACACCAGTTTGTGTGCACTTAGGATGACAAACTTGCTGTGTGCCACAAAGATCCGTGGGGGCTGGGCTGAGCTGACGCAGCTGAAGAGTGCATCAATGGCATTGAGAAGGGAAATGTAATGGGTCTCACATTGGTCATAATAGAAACAGAGCAGCTGCCTGTCTTGAGCACCCACGCTGTTGCTTGTAGCTGGGAGACTCTGAGAGGGCTTCCACTTTGAGATGTCATTCTCCACAGGCTTTGTGATTTCTTGTTCCAACAGCTGGAATTGACTTAGCTGAAAAGAAGAAGAAGAAGATGTTATTTAGGGGAAGGCAGTGTGGTGGGAATTGCTGTGGGTTTGAAGTTAAAAGACATAAGTTTTTGTCTTCAGCCTATAACTGACTGGAATATCTAAGGAGTTCTAGAACTTGCCCAGTGAAACAGGCTTACTGTGGAGCCATTGTAGCATATAGGACCTTAGGTGGAACCCTAAGCCCCATACAGAACCTTCTGAGGTGGGACACTGCCACTTGAAAGGACAAGTAGACCAGCCTGGAACAGCTAGAGGAATGGAAGATATTTCTCAAAAGAAAGACTAGCAGGAAAAATCCAAAAATGAAAAAATGACAGTCTGATTGGCTACTATAAGAACAAGCAAGTTGTTTACCAGGGAGCCATCAAGGCAAGCAATCAAGTCCCTTCAGGATAAACCCCCCTCCAAGACTGACGCTCAAAGATAACACATGAGCAGGCATGTAAGCTTGCTGGTCACCACGTTGGTCTGCTGGTGAGGGGAAGACGGGGAAAGGCAGCATTAAAGATATGGGCTGAGTTTGTCCATGTTCCATAGACTCCCATTGACCTGGAAATGAGAGAGAGAAGAGGAAGGGCTAGTTGGTCTGAAGTGTGGTGAGACCTGGGGACTTCTGAGCCCATGGATAAGGACATAGCCATGGAGGGCTAGAGCTGCCAGCAAAGTGTTCAGCTGATATGAAGTGAGGGAAGATGCACAAAAACCCCCAAACTTGTGGATAGTACCCATTTGACCTATCTTCAATGGCAGAACTTGACTCGAGGAAGATGAAAAAAGAAAAGTTTTTGATAAAGGAAAGAAATGTAAATTGCTACAATTTGATGAACTTGACCTATATTTATGGATGTAGAGCTCAAAATAACAACTGAAAGGGAAGGAGTCTTCACATCAAGTATAAATCCTATCCTCTCTGTATGCAGGGTTGATAGGGACAGGCAACTCAGACATTGGCTACCTAAAACGGGGGTGGGGGTGGGGGTGGGGGTGTCTATAAAAGCATGATGTGACTGGCTTACAAGTTTTCAAGAGGAAGTTTAGTTTCAGAGTAAGGGGTAGAAGGTAGAATCCCCACTGAATAGTTCTTATTTTGTCTAGATGGGCCTGGTGAAAAGAAATGGGGATAAGACTCTTCGGATTCAAAAGTGAGTAATTATCATGACTAATCGCAATGGTCACAACAGCAAAGGTAGAGGTTCTGTAACAAAAAGGGGGGAGTAGTTAATCTTACAGTCCACAAACAGAGGATCCTAGGACCATCAAGGGAGAAGAGCACAAGCGGAATGTGGGCTCCTACTCAGAGAAGCAGCGACACCAGAGATGGAGGCAGAAAGGACATGGAGAGATGGAGCAGCTAAGGACTCTAGACTCATGGAAAGAGAAAGGCTGTGGGCTGGAGGCCAGGAGGCAGACTTACAGAATGTGCCCCTTGGGTTGTTTAATGATTATATATTCCAGAGTATATTTGTGTACATTCCCCTGCTCCCCCCTCAAAAAAAAAAAAAACAAAAAAAACCCCAGAGGGAATAGAAACAGCTACTGTTGAATGATGATGTGTGGAGGAGATTGTAATCATTGTAATGAAACAATGAGTGTAAAACTGATGTTCTCACATGTAAACTATCACTCAATTCACAATAAAAACTTAAAAAAAAAAAGACATGGGTTTTAATCCTTAATGAGTGTCAGAAACTTATTAGATGTGAGGCCTTGGTCAAGTTACCTTGCTCTCCTAAGTTGTAAAATATAGAGGTTGAGGAAAATGATCTGTAAGGAATCTTTGGAGAAGGCAAGAATTCTACCTCTGAACCAACATTTGCCTCTTGCCTTCTACGGGGGACACTTGGGTTTGATTCCCAGTCATTGCATCTCATCTGTATGTCATTGGAAACTATCATGTTGCTATGACGCTGTTCAGGTTTCAGTGGCGTGTCCACACTAAGAATAAGAAGAAAGACCACCTGGAAATCCACTTTTGAAAAGCCAGCCAATAAAAACCTTATGGAGCACAATGGTCTGATCCTGTTGTGCACAGAATGGCCATGAGTCAGGGGTTAAATCAACAGTAGCAAACAGCCAAGAAATCCTCCAGCTCAGCCCTTCTGTGATTGGCTCAGGCTGGGAGGCAACGTGGTGTAGTCACTAAGCACATGCACCTGGGTTTAAACCCAGCTCTGTCATCTACACCTTTATGAAGATTCAATGAGTTACTACTATCTATAAGGTACTTAGGACAATGTGTGGTATATCATCGACTCTATGTAAATATGTTTTGAATGTTGAGTGGTTTCAAGGGAAAACCAAATGTAGCCATCTCTTTGTCACTGAGACTTCCTTCCTCCCTGCGTGCGGACTGTCTTTACTCAAGTCTTTTCAAGATGCAGAGATGACAGGACAATTCAAGACCCTTTTCTACTTCTCCTACTCTTTCTGGAGAGATTTGTGGATATGTTCTCATCCAATGAAGGCCCTGATGGTGCAAATGGCTAAGACTCTGAGCTGTGAAGTTGATGGCACAAGTTCATTCAGAGGTACCTTGAAAGTAAAAACTATTCCTGTGGAGCACAGTTCTACTCTGACACACATGGGGCTGTCGTGAGTTGAAGTGAACTTGATGGAACTGTTTCTCTTTTTTTTTTTTTTAAAAAAAATCTACTACTACAAAAATGAATAAAGCAATGGGTAAAGAATGTCTTTAAAGACATGTGGATGCAAATTTAGAGTCATAAGACTTAGTGCACAGGGTTGTTGAAAGAAGAGGGACTAGCAGAGTCAGACACTGAGTGTTAGTTTTCTTTCTTGTCCTCACGGTCGGTCCCCAATGAGTACATTATTTAAATGGAAATTGTAATAATGTCTAGTGATTCCACCATGCCTGAGAAGAAATTGGTCTTTTGTAGATAAGGTCTCCCCATGACCTAAGCATAGGACTTAGTCAGAGCAGGGATAACCTCACTCCACTTCCTTCCTGAGAAATGCTCAGTCAGCTTGACTAAAATCTTACACTCTTGCTTGGCCAAACATCAAGGCTAAAATAAGCAGGTGCAGGATGATTTTCCAAGGTCTTTAATTTTAATGAATTCTATTTCCTATGGTTTTTGCTTTAACAGAAGTGCCTGGGTGAGGCAAATGGCTAAGATGCTCAGCTGCTAACAAAAAGATTGGAGGTTTGAGTCCACCCAGAGGTACCTCAGAAGAAAGGCCTGGCGATTTACTTCTGAAAAGTCTGCCATTGAAACCCTGTGGAGGACAGTTCTGCTCTGACACCTAGGGTTGCCATGAATTGGCATTGACTCAACAGCAACTAGAACGCGATACTTTTGTGAGTATGTTCAGAACTATCATCTCATGAGATGCAGGGCGGGAGGATATTTTATATTTTATAAAGAAATGAGCGAAGTTCCGAGACATGAGATGACTGGCCTAAGGTCTGAAAATGGGGATTAGAAAGCAGCTCCCTGGAGCACATCACTTACTCTGTTACAAGTGCGCTTCATCTCCAAAGGCTTGCAAACGCTCTCTTTTTTATTTCAGAGCTCTTAAACTAGCAAAAGGAGTCTTGGTGTGGGATGGTGGGTTAATGTGCTAGACTGCAAAGTTGGTTTGAACCACAAGGTCGGTGGTTCAAGCTCACCAGTCACTCCTCAGAAACCCTATACAGGGTCGCTATGGGTCAGAACTGACTCGACGGCACTTAACAACAACCATACTAGCAAAACCCATTATTATCTGCCCTATTCCTGTCCAGCTTTTGAATGAATCTACTTTGTCCAAAGTCCTCATACAGAGAGACAGACAGATATACACACTCCGTTGGTCCCTGTTTTTTTTTTTTTAGGATATTCATGAACCACAGAAGGAATACTGACCACCAGCTAATGAAACTGAAATGAAAAGTCATCTTACAAAAAAGGTTTGGGGTACCCATTTAGAGGTTGTGTAAAGGATCAAGCTATAGGGGAGCCAAATTTTTTTCAGACAAGCAGAGAAAGGGAGAATGAAACAGATTTAACAAAGCAAAGCAAAGGAAGGACACGAGAGAGCAAATTTATAGTCCTAGTTCTCCCCAAACTAAAGTCCATCTTAATTTTTCTGGTGTTGAATCTGCTTTGGCTTGAATGAGGCTTTTTCCTTGAGATCCACAGCTTTCACCCAAACAGTGCTAATACGTCACATGTGCAGGCCCGACCTGGAAAGGCTGATGTCTGTAGGTCATCCAGCTACACTCTGCCAGGTAAGTGAGGTTTTAAACCTTCTGTTTGTTCCCACATGCTATTATATGCCTCAGAGCTTATTTATGCCAAAGTGTCCTGGCAGGATTAATCCTTTGAAGTTGTGCCCTGACTGCTAAGAGAGGAAATCTTTTCTGTACCAGGTAAGTTTGTGTTCTGATGAACTTACCTGATGATGTCCCAGCTGCATCTTGTTTTGTTTGATGATATTCTCTTTTTCCAACAGCTCTTTCTGTTGCCTCTCAAACTCCTCCTTACCCTGTTATTTTTCAAAATAAAGAACACATTACATTACCACTGTGATTCACTTATGTTAACAACTTCATTGACAAATGCCTGAGTACACTTCCCTTTTTTGCTTCCACGGCAATCCCTGCATGTTGTATTGTTGTTGTTGTTGTTATGTGCCGTGGAGTCGGTTCCGACTCATAGCCACCCTGTACAGGGTTTCCAAGGCTGCAAATCTTTACGGGAGCAGGAAGCCTCATCTTTCTCCCACAAAACAGCTGGTAGTTTCAAACTGCTGACCCTGAGGTTAGCAGCCAGATTTGTAAACACTACGCTACTAGATCCTGTAAATTCTAGACAGGGGTGACATGCTTCTGGGCCAGATGTCCAGAGTCTGTAGGTGAAGGTTCTATGCGGAGTACCATGCTCTCTGCAATACCTTCTCTTCGTCTGAGAACTGCCCATCACCAACCTGAAAAACTGCCACCGAGATGATTCCAACTCATAGTGAACCTGTATAGGCTTTCATAGCCTATAAGTCTTTATGGGAGCAAACAGCCTCATCTTTTCCCCAAGAGTATGTCTGAACTGCTCATGTTGTGGTTAGCACTCCAGTGGTTATCCTATAGTGTGACCAGGGTCCATGACCCGCCTCCCATCCCTCAATCTTCTTTAGGAAGAACTGTTTCTCAGGGTTCTTTCCTAAAATGAATTCATAATGCAGATCTAAATGTGGCCCAGTTTCCACTTCTAGTTTCTTTGAATCATCTACAGTCTCTTTCTCCATATCAGCATTCCCCAATCTGCAGAGCTGGCCAGTCATGAGGTGAAGGTTCAATGAGTCTTGCTACTCATCCTCCACACCTCTCCCCAGCACTGGGGCTGGCTCAGCTCTTGGCCCCCATACACCTCCTCTCTTCTACTCAAAGACATCTCAATTGCTTTAATAGTTCACAGTATATTCCATGGCTCTCAGTTAATATATATATTTTTAAATGACAGAACAAGGAGATATACCAAATTTTAAATAATGAATCACTAAACCCACCAATTAGGAGCTCTGGTGGCATAGTGGTTACAAATCGGGCTGTGAACCTCAAGGTCAGCAGTTTGAAATTACCAGCTGTTCCGTGGGAGAACAAAGACGCTTTCTGCTCCCGTAAAGATTTACAGCCTCGGAAACCCTGTGCAGGGTCACTATGAGTCGGTTCCGACTCCACGGCACATAACCACCACCACCACCAAACCCACCAGTTGCTCCTTGGAAACCCTAAACAAGGTCTCTATGAGTCAGAACCGACTCGAGGGCACTTAACAACAACAATAGAGTATTTTATGAGTCCTGGTGTGGTGCTATAGGATAAGCACTGGACTGCTAACCACAGGGTTGGTGGTTCAAACTCACCAGTCACTCCTCAGAAACCCTATACAGGGTCGCTATGAGTCAAACCGACTCAACAGCACTTAACAGACATAACAACATGAAGTGTTTGGGGCCCTGGTGTGGCTCTGTAGGGTAAGCACGGAACTGCTAACTGTGCTAACCACAAAGTCAGAATTTCAGACCCACCAGCCATTCTCAGAAAACCTATACAGTGTTGCTATGAGTCGGAATCGACTTGATAGCTCATAGCAAAAACAACAATAGAATGTTTTCAGCATTTGGCTGCTAGCAGCAAGGTTGGTGGTTAAAACCCACCAGTTGCTCTTCAGAAGAAAGATGAGCTTACTGTTCCCATAATGAGTGACAGTCTCAGAGATCCGATATCAACTCAATGGCGCTGGGTTTGGTTTTGGTTTGGATAGAGTCCTGGCTGCTAACCAAGCACCTCAGATCCACCAGCTGATCCTTGGAAGCCCTATACAGGTTCATTATGAGTTAACACTTAACACCAACATGTGACTTACTAATACAAAATAGAAGCAGAGTTGGCATGATTATTTTGTTGTTGTTGTTAAGTGCTGTCGAGTCAGTTCTGACTCTTAGTCATGAACTTGTGTAGGGTTTCTAAGGAGCAGCTGGTGGGGTTGAACTGCTGACCTTTTGGTTAGCAGTCTGGTGCTTATCATACACCACTACACCAGGATTCTGTTATAAGAAGTGTCCTTTGTCCTATGTGTTAAGTCTCTTTCTGCTTGCCTGGGCATAATCATTTGGATCTTATCCAACCCCACACTTGATTAATTTTTACAAAGGAGGAAATGAAGGCACAGAGAGGTTAAATGACTTGGTCATACAACTATTGTCTGAGAAAGGTCTAGAACCCAGGACTCAGTGTTCTCAGTCCCATAGTCTTCCTCCTGTACAGTCTTGCCTCAAATTAAGTGGTGAACCACTTGGTTGACATTCATCGTGTCTTCTCCCTTGGGAGTCCTCCCTTACAGCCTTATGTTGCTAGCCCCAGGCCCCCTGAGAGTGAGTGTGGACGTTCCATGAGTTTGGCTTCTTTACCTGTAGGTGGACATAATCATAATCGTCCATCCAGCTCGTTTCAGAGCCATCGCTGCTGCCACAGTCGGGGGGCTTGTCCTTTCCCAGGCCTGCAGGCAATGCCTTGTTGTGGACTTGGGCCTTGTGGGAGCCACCAGCTGGGTACTCAGTTGAGTTCATGATGTTTTCAGGCCCATTCTTCAGATGGAAGGTACCAGGGCCCTGTCTGAAGACAGCCTCTGCGTTGGTGTTGATGGTTGTGGTGAGCTGCTTGGCATCATCAGGCAGTGTTTTTGCCACCATCACAAATCTATCCAGATCATCCCACTTGTTTTGGGACTTGTTGATGGCCAAGATATTCAGGGACCAGTTACACTCACTTAAGTCATGGCTGGTTTGGCCTAGGATCTGGTGAGAGTCTTCAACTCTTTGGAGCTCCCGCTTCATTTTGTTGTGGAGGGTGGGTTCTGGGAGACAGGAGGCATTCGCAAGAGCTCCCTTGGCAAAAAGGAGATACTCCCTCAGGGACAGATCTACCTTGTCCACTGCCATGCGTATCTCATTGATGTGTCTCTCCATGTATCCATAACACCGCCAGTCACTGGTCACCAGCGCCATGAGGTTGGTGACACCCATGTCCAGGGTCTGCTGGAGCTGGTGGAGTCTCTCAATGGCTGTGTCTGGATCTAGGAGAAGCCTTTTATCCTGAGACTGGGAGGCCGACACCGAGGACTCCTTGGAAGTGGTGGAAGACGTGGACATGTTACTCCGGGTACTGCCTGTACTGGAGAAAGATAACCTGTTGATTCCATCAACCACGTCCTGAGACCCTTTAGTGTCTGCCGGGTTATGCAGAGGGACATCATAAACACCGTCCCTTTCTTCGGGATTTGCTTTCTCACTGTTTTCTGCTGGTGGTTCTAGAAACTGAACTCCTCGCGGGATGTCATATGCATCGTTCTGAGTGCCCGCTGGCGGTGTCAATGCTGCGGGTGTGTGGTTCAGGGACATACTCTGGTGTTTGCGGGACGTCAGCTCAGCGGCTCCCGGGACATCACAGTGGTATTTTAGGTGAAGGTCCTTCCCCACTGGCTTGGTGTTGGCTGGAGGGATGTCATAAACGCCCTCTGGTCTGACAGCTTGTCTCATTGGTGGGGGGAAATCATATTCTTTTCCCCTAAGCCCTGCTGCATCTTTACAAGCAGAAGGAGGACTGGTATACATCTAAAATACAAAGGAGAATTAAGTTAAAGAAAATAATAAGGAAGAAATTCTTAATTGTTGAGCCGCCTTGCATGGTGCTGTAGGATCAGCAGTGGACTGCAAACCACAAGGTCAGCAGTTCAAACCTATCAGCTGCTCTTTGAAAACCTTGTACAATGTCGTTATGAGTCAGAACTGACTAGGCAGCACTTAATATGAACATGAAGAAACGGAACAGGACGTTAAGACAAAGCCCTGCATTCTCAGCCCTTCTTGTGACTCCTCTTCCCACTAATGGTGGGTATGTCCCAAGGCTGGGTGCTCATCACTCAATTCTGTGAAAACAGTCTCTGCCTCCAAGGCTTCAATGGTAACTGGGATATGGAACCTTCTTCCCAGATGCCAGCCATGTTTCTGAGCACTTCCGGGACGTCCCTCCTCCTACTCCACTCTGAGAAGCAGATTAACGCTCTAATATCACCCCAGGTATCAGAAGACCTGAAGGTCTCTTTCCAGTTCCACCCCCTGTGTGATGCTGAGTAAGTCCTTTTAAAGGCTCAGAATCACAATTCCCTTTATCTGCAAAAGATAACACCACTTCCTGTGCAGGTCTCCCCTGGACAGTAACAGAGTGAATCAAAGGAGCTCACTCACAGATATGGACTGAGTAAAGAAAGTCCTGAGTTGTTGCTGTCAGCTCCAGCTCACAGGGACACTATACAGGATTTCCAAGAGCTGGTGGGTTTGAACTGCTGACTGTAGGCTTAGCAGTCCAATGTTTACACAAAGTCACATTGCTGTTGTTGTTAAGTGCTGGCGAGTCGATTCTGACCCACAGCGACCATGTGTATAGAGTTTCCAAGGAGCAGCCAGTGAGCTTGAACCACCGACCTTGCAGTTCAAATGACTTTGCAGTCTGATGCATTCATTATCTATCCCACAGTGCCACATACATGATTATTATTTGTCAAACCAAACTAATTATCTTCCCATCCTATTGGCTCTCCTTAATGACCACTCTGTTTTGTTTTGTTTTTTTAAGCAGGGCTTCAAAATAAGAAAACTCTAGAGTTATCTTTGGAGCTCCTGAGTAAAGCAGATAGTGAAATGTTCAAAAGGCTGGAAGCTCCCAATTTACTTCAAAAAAATCAGCTGTTGTAAGCACAGATCTACACAGATGGGGTTGCTGTGAGTCAGCATTAGCTTGACAGCAAATGGTGATGAAGGATCTTGAATTATTATTACCTTTCTTTCCTTTCAAGGAGGGCTGTTGGTGCTGTAGGCTAAACACTGGACTGTTAACTGTAAGGTCAGCAGTTCAAACCCACCAGCCATTCTTAGGAAGACAGATGAAGCTGTCTGTGAGAGTTAAAACTTTGTGTCAAGCTGACTGTGCTAGGGTTCTCAGTGGTTTGGCAGTTGCGATGTAGTTATGCATCATAATGAGACCTAATATAATGCAATCAACTCTAGAATGAGGTCTTCTATGAACAGCCAATCAATTGAAAGGATGTTTCCTTGGGGGTGTGGCTTGCTTCCAATCTAATAGCCACTCAGGCAAAGCTTGCTGGCTTTCTGTTGGGTCTGGATTTTGCTCCTGGTTTGTCCTCTGACATCTGGCTCTTTGAGCCAGTGACCTGTTTTATTACCTGCCTGCCTGTTGTCTGACCTACCATTCTTGGTTCTTTTGATCTGGACGTCAGACTTTCCCACCCTTTTTTTTACAATTGTGTGAGCCATTTCTTTGATACAAATGTCTTTTTATATATACATATATAAGTTTCACTGGTTTTACTTCTCTAGAGAATTCAGCCTAAGACACTGTCTATTCTAGTAAAGTTTTACATCCTTGGAAACCCTACACAGGTCACTGTCAACTGGAATCTACTCAATGGCAGTTGGTTGGTTCCTTCTTTCCATTTACACGATCACCAAAACAAAAATATCACCCTTTTGGGTTTGCCCTGTTTGTTCCCAATGTGCCAACAACCCCCCCCCCACCCCCCCAAACACACACCTTTTCTATCCCTCTGTAGTAGCTCACTATGAGACCCTGGGTGATGCAAATGGTTACATGCTAAACTATTACCCCAAAGATTGGTGGTTCACACCCACCCAGAAATGCCTTAGAAGATGGGGCTGGTGCTATGCTTCTGAGAAATCAGCCAATGGAGCAGTTCTGTTGTGCACATATGGGGTCAGCATGGGCAGGAATCAAACCGACGGCAACTAACCACCGTAGCTCACTACTTACCCCTTTTGTAGGAGGGATGTCATATACCCCTTGAGGCTTAATCTCTTCCACCGGAACTGAAAACACAGGAGCTTTCACTGATGAGGGAGGGATATCGTACACCTGAGGAGAAACATGCGCGTCACCGAGAAAGAAAAGATCTCATAACTGTTAGTTTTTAATGCTACCGTGATTTTAAGTAGGAACTCTGGTGGCACAATGGATTAAGTGTTGGGAAGCTAACTGTTCAAACCCACCAGCCACTTTGAGGGAGAAAGAGGAGGCTGTCTGCTCCCATAAAGACTGAGTTTCTGAATCCATAAGGAAGAGTCCTACTCTGCCCTATAGTGTCGCCGTGAGTCAGAACTGACTTCTAATAATGGATGGATTTACCAGGTGACAAGAATGCAGAATCCCATGTAACAGAGAGGGCTGATGGAATTTTTTTTTTTCCCTTTTAGATTTTGCATTCTTTACCTTGGATTGAATATACACATGGTCTTAGTTGAAATATTCACCCTGTCTGTACTCTAAACTACAGTTTAAATTTTAATGCCTCCTGGAAAAGAATGTTAAAATGATCAAGCGACAAAAACTTTTCTGAGATGAAAGACTAGACTTTCCCCAGTAAGCAAATCTGGAAAACATAATTTTAAGCAACTTTGGCTCAAGTGGTTCCTGGAAGGGCACCTAAGGAAAACCTTGTATTAAATATGCATGCGTTGTGAACCACTTTTCTCCTAGAAACCAATCAATGCCAGAAGGAATGCCACCCAGAGAGCACCTCCTTCTGGTGACTGTATTCTGGTACTTACCCCCTGCAGGCTATGGGAGGGAGGGATGTCATAGATGTCCTTTGGGTATCTGGATGGGTACTCGTACACATAGCCATGGCCTGTCCTCACTGGGGTTATCACCTGTGGATGAGGGGACCAGAGAGGTGAAACTCAAACCTGAGTCTTGAGTGAACCCCTACATTCCCAGTCAGGCATTCACTCCTCTTCTCTCCCCAGTTCAAAGAAAAGCAAAAACAACCAAAGAAGGAAGAGAGGAAAGGAAGGAGACAGAGAAACATTAAACTTTTAAATCCCTCTTTGATTTCCTGAAATATCTCTAGCATCTTCCCATGGTTACAAAATCACCTCCAAGTGGTTCAGATAGAGTTTCCAGTTCCAAAATACACTTCAATGAGAGCCACTTGTTTAATTATGAAAGTATGAGATGATCCCTTTGGAGTAAAAAAACTTTTCTTACATCAAAATGGCAGCATAGTAAAACAAAACAGAACAAGATATATATTTTAAAGGTTCTGAAACTGTACAGTGAATAACAGAGTTCAGCCACTTAACATTCCTCTCCCATCTTCCCCAAGATGCCTCCTCATCCAACAGACATTATAGTTAGGACTCTAAAATTCCACAGGTTACTAAAGTACTTTTACAAAGCTAATACTCAAACAGTATTGCC
The DNA here is from genome assembly GCF_000296735.1 of Chrysochloris asiatica. Classification (NCBI taxonomy): domain Eukaryota; kingdom Metazoa; phylum Chordata; class Mammalia; order Afrosoricida; family Chrysochloridae; genus Chrysochloris; species Chrysochloris asiatica. The sequence continues at coordinate 7,414,058 of NW_006408578.1, read as the reverse complement.
CTTAGAAGTTTCCAGAAGCGTTCCATCTAACAAAAGAAACAAATGAAAAAGTGGGTTTGGGAGCGACAGGGAACAGAGTTCAGGTCTCATCTCTTGTGCTAATCGTTTTCCCATTTCCACCAGGGAAGCAAAGATTCCAGACAGTATTTATGTCCAAGGGACATCAAAGGTCAGATACACTAATCATGGCTTCAGTATCTGGAATTAATGCAAAGGAAATAAATTTGATCTGACAGCCTCATATTTTCACAATCTTTTTCGTCACTAGGAGTTCTGGTGTGGCGCTGTTAATGCGCAGGACTGTGGGCTACAGTTGGTTTCAACTGCAAGGCAGTTCAAGCTCATCAACTGCTCCTCGGAAACCCTATACAGGGTTGCTATAAGTTGGAACCGACTAGACAGCACTTAACAACAACAAAAACAACATACATCACTGGAAGGAGCCCTGGTGGCACCTTAAAGGTCAGCTGCTACCTTAAAGGTACTGCTCCTTGGGAGAAAAGTGCGGCATCTGAGCATTTGCTTCCATAGTGATCATAGCCTTGGAAGCTTTACTGTGACCCATAGGGTTGCTGAGTTGGAATTGACTGAAAGCAGTGGGCTGGGTTTGGTAAATTTCACTGGTGACCTAAGCACAGGTAGCGAAGGGCTTCTATATTCCCGGGGTCTTATTTCTGCCTAGCCCTCTCCTCACGCCCCCCATTAAGTCACTACCAGTAGTGGTGGTGGTGGTATGCCATGGAGTCGGTTCCGACTCATAGTGACCCTGTACAGGGTTTCTAAGGCTGTAAATCTTTATGGGAGCAGAAAGCCTCATCTTTCTCCCGCGGAACCACTGGTAGTTTTGAACTAGCTGACCTTGAGGTTAGCAGCCCAACTCGTAGCCACTATGGTACCAGAGCTCCTTAAGTCACTACCAGTGCCCACGTGCCCACATCAAATACAGCTCACAACATCTTTTGCAGACCTTGCAGACAGACGCTACAAATTGAGAAGAGTCTGCTGTTCCCTACAAAACCATAGTCTCTTATTCTTTCTGTAATATGAAAACTCTGGTGTCGGGCTGTTAGTAAAACTATGTAAAGTACTCCAATGTGTCCTTCTTCTGCTGAAATGGGTGGAACGCAGCCAAATGCACCAATGCCTTTCTCCCCACGGACTCTGAAATGCCCAAGTTCAGTTTGACTTTGAATTCCTGGTGCATACAAGTGATGATGAATAGTATGCATTTCCACCAAATCTCCCCATTGCCTCGGGTGTAAAGAAAAAGGAACGTATTGCTTTAAGGTTTGTTGGCACAAGGCATAAAGAGCCATTTACAGAGTGGCCACTGGACTGTGCCCAGCAAATCTTCCTTTTAAAAACAAGATGCCCTCTGCTAAAGAAAAACATAGTGTTCCTAATGCCCTTGTACAAATTTTTTTTTTCATTCATTATTGTCTAGGAGAAATGGGGTATCTTCTAGTCTATCTCATAAGTGCCTCTATTTATAGCTTTCTCTTTTGGCTTTATAGTAGAACCTGCTCACAACACAGCTTTTGTTTAGTCTTGAAAAGTTCCTAAGAGTGGACTCTATCTGCAGAGGCTAAGTAATCATGCCAATGGAAAACCAAGGCAAGTTATATTAGAGTACAGCTTGGCTGTTTCATTTTTGGTTTAAAAAAATGGTGGTGGTGGGGGGCAGCTGGGAGGTAGAAGGGGTGGTGTTGGTGTCTGAAAATAGCGCTTGATGAAATGTCAACATATTACATGACCCCCAGAAGGCAGGGTCGGCGGACAAAGCTTTTCCTTCCTTTGTGGCTCTTCCCTGGCAGGGCGCATACATGTTTCCCGGTATTTCAGACCTCACTTCCTGCCAAATGTCACCGAACCTCAACATGCTCTCTTTCTCATTTAGGGAATGCTTGTGGTCACTTGGTTTTTAAAAAGCTTTGCATTCCAAGCCAGTCATTTTCCTTGTTTATGCATTAAAAGAAACAGATGGTAAAAACCACAGTGCGGAAAAGCCAACAGAATACAACCAACCCCCAATGCCAGCATTCCCCAATGCCCCCATTGAATCCACCCTGGTGCAGAAGTGGCATCTAAGGGGGACCAGCAGTTTGCATCTAGCTGGTCAGTCATTTCCAGAGATACAGGGGTCTGCTTTATGATGTCGGAAGGAATGAAAGCTCGAAATCTCCCTTGGGACATTTTTCTTCCTCCTCAGCCCATTGCTTGGGTGATTTTCATGCCAATTGTGTGTTCTCTACTCAGAGGAAAGTGCTGACCGTGCTGTGCCTTATAAAGTATCCAGTTTTGTGGTTCATTAAGTCCTTTGCTTCCTGCTTCACAAAAGTACAAAAAAACCTTTCTATTCCCTCTCCCCAGCCCTACCCCCTGAATTACTGAACCTCAGCCCAAGAAGAACACTAAGGTCTGGCTTCGAGGGTATGCTAAGCTTAGAGGATTCTCCAGAGCATTTGCGTAGTGAGGCATTTCTGGAATGGCTGCACAAAACACATTTTTTTAAACTAATTTTTCTTTTTTTAACTAATTTTTAACTAATGAAATCAAGTCAGGTTCTTCATTTCCTTTTCTCCCTTTGTTTTTCCTTTCTCTACATTCCTTCCATTCTATATGTTAATAGTTACAGAGACTTAACCTTAGTTAAATCACCAAACTGACTTCTGAATTCATTAGTGTTGCCACAAAAGGGGTTAAATTGCGGGCTCTCCTGGGACTCTAGGACCCAACGCTGCCACAACTCCTTCCCCGATTACCCTGCTAAGGATTTACATTTTTCAAATGTGGGTTTTCTATCCCTACAGTCTCTGGACTTGGTAAAGTAGAGAGCTAGTGAAAAAGAGGAAGACCCTCAGTGAGGTGGGTTGACACAGTGGCTGAAACGATGGGTTCAAACACAGCAGAGACTTTGGGGACAACGCAAGACTGGGTAGTATTGTGTTCTGTTGTACAGGGGATAGTTATGAGTAGAAACTGACTAGATAACACCTAACAACAAAATCCCCAGGATTTTGTATACAGAAGCACTTCAGCAGACAGGTCCAGTGATCTGCTTCCAAAAGGCCTTGAAAACCCTATGGGGCAGTGCTACTCTGCCTAGATCGACTTGACAACAACTAACAAGAACAATATGAGCACTTACTCCAACCTGCCTCAGACTTTAGTACCATTCTTGTCATTAGAAGCGACCGAAGACTGAGACCTTGAGATGCACTAAGAAGCAGAGAATGGCAGACAAAGGATATCTCGGAAGAGAATAAACTGTTTAGTAAATCTCTGAGGCTGAGTCCTGGCAGGTTAGATGAAAAGTGCACAGACTGAGGTTAGGACAGCTCTCTAATTCATCTGCTTACATCAAAACAAACACACCATGGCTCGCTTCCACCTCCACACACATCCTGATGGTGTTTGATTCACACACCTCAGGTTTTGGGTGGTATGAGCTGCTTATGGAGCTACTTTGGATATTTTCATGTCTCATAATTTTAAGATCCACACATGCTGAAATTTGAAAGAGGAGAGTGTGCTTGGGGTGGCAGTAGGGGCTGGGGAACACAGAAAACCAACTAGTGCAAGAATCAAAGTGTTGACTAGAAATCATTCAGGAACAAAGTTTATGGTGATGGAAAATTTGGCAACAGATATGGGTAATGGCTGCACAACACAAGTGATGTCATCAATGTCTCTGAATTGTATGTGTAAAAAATGCTGAGTTGGCAGCTGTGTTCTATTTCTGTTTTACCACACACACACACACATACATTATTACAGGAAGATAAAGCATCTGAGAGTTGGAAGGAATGCTAAGAGGTCCTATCATCATATCATGTATCCACATTTGGTTTGCCTGAGCTGGCTTCTGTAGACAGAGCCAGGGTCTTCCCCTCAGACGCCTGTGGTGCCAAGAAGGTAGGATGCAGGGCACAATCATGGGAGGCTTGCGTGCTGGGCAGATAAACTCTCACCCGACCCAAAGGAGGCAGGCATTCCTTGGCACAGCCCAAGAGCCGTCCTGCAGAAATGCATGCTGTGTTGCCAGATGTCTCAACTTTTCGTGAGAAGCCAGAAATCTGGATTTTTTGTGTGTGAAATTCTCTGATTTTCCAAATTGGCCCCAAAATTTGAAACCGGGTTTTAGCCAGAGGTAGCATGCCTGGTCTGTCCGTCTTAACCTTCATATATGTACACTTGCTCTCCTCCCTCCGTGCCTTGAAAGCCTCTGAGGTCAGGGCCTGCAAGCTCTTCCTTAACTCCATGTCTTGGCAAGCCTGAACTCCCCCTGGCTTCCATGCATGCCCTGCCAGCATACCCACTCGGCTTGGTCTTTGCCCAGGAGTGCTCTTCTTCCTGCCCTCATATGCACAGTTTCAAAGCCAAATTCCATGCCTCTTTCTCATTTTGGATCTCAGCTGCAGACATAGTATCTCCCTCCTTGGAACTCCATGAGGGTTTTATTCATACATCTTTCCGGATACTTTTCGCATATGCATTGCTGTTTCTCCTTTCTTCTCTTAGCAGTCTGGAGACAGATACCAAGGCTTAACAATTTGTCTGTAGATAGCAGGGCCTAGTACAGGATTTTGTTTTGTTTTGTTTGTTTCTTTTTTCTTCTTCTAAGTTTTATACGCTGTTTTAAGTATATACACAGCAAAATACACATTAACTCAACAGTTTCTACATATACAATTTAATAACACTGATTACATTCTTCAAGTCGTATAACCATTTTCACCCATCTTTTCTGAGTTGCTCCTTCTCTATTAACATAAACTCACTGCCTCCTAAGGGTCTCATCCAATCTTTCATACTGCTGTTGTTGATTTTAAGATAGGTCTTAAAAGAGCAAAATGCTCGAAGTAGACACCTTTTTGTTACTAATTTCTTACCAATCAAGCTAAATTATTAATTAAGCTAAGCTAGTGCCCAATTTTAAGATGACTTCAGGGACGTTTTAGGTTAAAGGCTTAACACCTGTCACAGGGCTATAGTTTGAGGGGTTCGGCTACCCTCCATGGCTCCAGGAAGTCTAGAGTCCATGAGAATATGAATTTCTGTTCTGCATTTCCCCCCTTTTGTTTAGGATTCTTCTATGGAATCTTTTATCAAAATGTTAAGTGATGCTAGCCAGGTACCATCATCAAGTTCTGATCTCAAGGCAAATAAGGCAATTAGCTACACATTCCATATCCTCCTATTCCTGCCTCCACTGCTTCCTATGTTTGGCCAGTTAACTGGGATGGCCCATGAAACTATGAAATTATGACCCTAAACTTCCAAATTAAGGGAACAAATCCCCCGAGGTATTTGGTTGTACATAAGTAGCCTTATCAATTACTTTTTTTTTTT